>NC_133863.1:5896862-5919337 GCF_044706935.1 Curcuma longa
CATAGCAAACTTTACAAAGGACCTTTTATATAAGATTTTTTTTCAATGAAAATAATTCATAGCAAACTTTCATACAGACTTTTTGATAGCCTTCTTAAAGTCATTATTTCTAAGAGATTAAATGGAAATTAATGTGAACTATTAATTAATTAGTGATTTAATTTCATTCACATTATAGAGAATTTAGATATTTAATTATTTGAATTGATTAATTTTAATGAAAGTTTTTCATTACTCATCAGGATAAATTAAGAAATATTAATGACGAATTGTTCCGCCTGCGATGAAAAAAAATTAATCTGTAGTATAGTTCCGTCCGCGATGAAAAAAAATTAATCTGTCTGTAATCGATTCATAAATATTTTGATTAACTAGGAAGTGTAACCTACAGTTGAAGACAATTTCATTGATACTACTGTCCAACTGATCTTGACTTAACAACCATCTCCATGAAAAGTACGATCCAACGGATCTTGACTTAACAGCCATCTCCATGAAAAGTCCTTTCGTATAGATTTTTATTCCATGGATGTAATTCTACCGTTCGGTTATTAATTCAGCTGCTACACCTTAGGTTTTTGTTCCATGCTTCCCCTTCCCTGCGTCGTTGCAACCGTGAAACATAAAACTTGAGAAATTACATCGAGATTATTTAAACTTTTGAACTCAATTTTTTTAATCAAATTCAATTAGATATTATCCATATAATTTTAAAATATATATTAATTTAATATATATAAAGCTGATATTTTTTGTATTTTAATATATCACAAATAACTTAAAATTATAAAATATTATATTATTTATATTCAAATAAATATAAATGAACTTATTTATAAATGTTAACAAACCCAAGTCACTAGCATTCAAATTTCTTTATTTTTTTATTGAATGAATATAAATGAAATCTTATCAAATCGAATACAGACCTTCCCGAATTATGATTCATCTACAACCTACTTCAAAAACCCCTCAAGTTTGCAAACATCAAAATCAAATCACATAGTTCAACAGACATGATTGTTTCAACAATCATTTGGCCTTGGGATAGCTTGCCATCCAGTGCATAATTGAAGGACTTCTTTAAGAGCCATTGATGCAGGTTCCACAGTCCATGGTGGATAATGTTCTGAGGGATCGAAAACACTTTGAGCACCAGCATCTAACAACCCAAGCTGGGTGCCATTCAGAAACATGTCGCCTTCAGACCTTATCCAACCCGCATTCACCTCTTCCCGATCGGCTGCCTGCGCCAACGACATACACCTAATTACCAAGGCTCGCTAGATTCTTAAGAAATTCAACATGGAAATGTTCATAGCTCATTTAGAATGAAACACCAACTTCTCAGGCATGATTCATGTTGTAATCGAACAAGAATTACCTTCTCAGGCATGTACTTAAATACCAACTTCTTTTCTCCTGCTTCATAAATATTGCATTGAGACAAGATCTGGAGCCAGAGAAAAAGGTCAATCAGGTATTCTGAGTAGAACAGAAACAAACTAGTGCTTATCTAGTTTAAATTAGAAAGGACCTGTGCTTCTACACTGGCACAGACAGCATATATGCTCCAGTTTCTTGTGTAATTGTTGTAAAGGTGAACTTTGCCAAATCTAAGTCGAGGTTGTCTCTGTCTTGTTCCGTCGAAGAAGCAATGGTGAATGGTAACACGAATACATCTATCAGTAACATGACTGCTGTCTGCTCCAATAAGCATCGTCTTGTCATGATTGGCGAAGCGGCATCTGTTCAAACATGGGAATGAGAAGCATACAGCGATTCTTGCAGTGATCACCACTAACTATATTATGCTAATATATTGCAAGAAGAAACCATATCGACGAGATTTCTTGATGAGGTTGCAGATTTTGCAAAAGGAATTTCAGAAAAGATTGCCGCAACTGCAATAGTATCAGAATATACACCAAACGAAACAGAAACTTCTACAAGGACAATTAATCTATAATCACAGAGAAAAATTAGTATATTACATCACCTTGAAACAGTGATATCAGTACTTTCGCGAGTGATATCGATCAGTCCATCATCATAATCTTGTAAGCTGCAGCGGTCTATCCAAATATGCATCGACTTGGGCTTTATCTGAATACCATCGACATCATGCCCTCTACCACCTTCAAATTCCAGATTGCAAATGATTACATGTTCACATTGTTTCAGTTGTAAACCTTTGCCAGTCAATTTTATCCTCTGTCCTCGACCATCAATTGTCTTATATGACGACACCCTCAGGTATGAAGAAAGGTGAATGGTTCCTGAAACTTCAAAAACAATCCAGAGTGGTTCTCTAATGCGGCATGCCTCACGAAGTGAACCAGGGCCATCATCTACGATTGACAACAGGATCAATTCAAAATGGAATATGAGAAGAAGGAACATTATAAAAATGCACTTTAGCCGTAATTGATCCCACAAAGTCACAACAATACAAAACACTTTTGATACTCTACATTGTATAGAATGAGACGACAAACTCAATCCAACTGACAAACTAGAAGACCTTTTCCTAAAGTAGATTCAATCCAATTTTTTATCCATGTTTTTCTCATTTTATGTGGTCAGAAAGAAGGGGGGAAAACACATCATAGCAAAATTATGTAGAATTTCTAGTGGAATCTAAGCATACTTTTCTAGCTACTGAGACAAAATGCAAGAGTAGAAACTTCAACTCGAGTTCTGAAAAAGCAATAAGTTGTAGCAGTCAACACATTCCTTCTATTTATTAGTGAGATGATCCCAGCTTAACAACGCATAGGATGTTAAGTATGAAAGTTGTTGCTGAAAAAAGCACCGATTTTAGTGACAAAGAAAGAAACTTTCGTGCATTACACAGAAAAAAGGACGATCTTAGTTACAAAAGCAGAAACTTTCGCGCATTATTCACCAAAAAAGAAGAGCTGTCAAGGACAAGATTGGCGCAATCAATAACGATAGATGATGAGATAGAGCATAATTAAACTGACACGAAACCCTAGCAAGCAACGAAATGCGAAGGGGAGAAGGAACCTGCCAAGGAGGTGACATAATAGACCGGTCCATGGAGGCCTCCGATAGCGAAGCGGCCGAAGCCTTCTGCTTGTCCGGCGAGGGCACGCAAGCTCGTATCGACGTGAGCGTAAGGCAAGGCGCCCATCAAGGCGGTGGAAGCCGCACCTCTCCAAGCGGAGGGAGGAGGCCCCAGAGGAGCGGGGTGCGGAGGGAGCGCGGCGCGATTGTGAGGGCGCCTGGATCAAGAATCAGCAGAGCCACCGACAACCTCCCACCCACCGATCGCCGCCCAAATTCGCCTTATGCAGACGCAGAAGCCATGGGTGAGAAATACTATAATTTAATGAGAAAATTCCAATTTTTCAGTTTGATCCTCCATTAATTCATAATCTCCATCAAATTTCAAGCCCGACGTTCTTATTCCTCGTGTGACCTGACCTCCTCTCCGGCCATGGCCTTTCTGTTAGGTCTTTCTTTTGACCTGCACTCTTGACCCGGTCCGCCTTTTGGATTTCCGGCGATCCTCACGTGGACTTTGGAAAAGGACACGGTCGACTTGACTCATGTCTACTAATCGCAACCAGGGAGGGCGGCGATTGCTCCGCTCCTCCCTCTTCGCCACCGCCGCCGCCGCCTCTTCTCCACCAGTGCCATGGCCTTCTGCTCCAACTAGCCCAACTAGTTCAGCTGGCTTAAATGGGCTTAATTAGTCTCGTCGGGCAGGCCAACCCAATTGGACTTTTGGTCTAAACCTCTACGAATTATCCATCCCCAAATGCCCTAATTAAATTATCTGACCCATCTAAACAGATCGACAATTATAGTATTATTTCAATTAACGCGGAAGAGAATTAACCTAACGCGCAAAACGACAAATAGCGTTAGAGCATCCGCAACGCGCTATTAATCGGGCGTTAATAGCAGATTAGGAGCAACGTGGAAGAGTGAGGGAAGACGAGAGAGGAGTGAGGTATTGAACGCGTTCAGCGTTAATAGGTGGGCCCGTGCTTTTTATTTTTATTTTTTTAATATTAACATGTTCGTAGAGGCTGCATAGTGTGTATGGTGATCGACCACGTGGTCGACCATTGCGACCACCACTCAACTACGTGTTAGTGGACCTAATCGACCACTGGTTAAAGGCGTTATAACGTCACGAGCGTTGCGGATGCTCTTAGCGTAGAATCCATGCGAACGTAACTGCGTTAGCTAACGTGTCATTTGTAAGTATGGTTGTTTGAAATTATAAATTTATCTAAATTTATTTTTTATTTTTTAATATCTTTTTGACTTTACCATCACATGCTCATTTCACCGCCACGCCGCAAATTACGCCGGATATAATAAATATATTTTTATTTATTTATTTATTTATTAAAAAAATACGTATTCTCTTCGTCCTCGAATAAAATAAAATAATAAATAATCCTTCACGCGGTTTCAATAGACACCCTGTTATTAGAGTTCATAAGACCTCCTTTAACTAACTGACAGCTTCATCAGATAGTGTTAGGGAGGTGGGAAAAGTTTACATAATTATTTAAAGACAATTTATGCCATCTATTTACATATTTAAGTAATGTGACACTTTTAAATTAATTAGTGGAACCAAACTCTTAGTTGTTTATATTCACAAGTCATCATCTTTTTTAAATTAATTTCGAACGTCATGCGGAACACCATTTGTGAAGCTACAATGATGTTGAAAGGACCAATGTCCAAACACTTGGAGTGTTTATAAATTTATCAAAATTCTGGTTAAATCAAAATTATCGAAGTGAGTTGATTTTCCTAATTTTTTTTAGATTTATTTCAGTCGCTGCATGTGAGAGTAACATGGTGTTAGCTAATTGTGGACGTAAGTGTACTATATATATATATAGAGAGAGAGAGAGAGAGAGAGAGGATTACAGCTAATATAAAACAAGTGGTAGAGTTTTTTATCTTAATTATCTTATAAAAAAGATTAAATAGTTTTGGTATTAATTATTAACTCCTTTTGATAATTATGAAAGTAGTAATGCGATTTTAGAAATTAAAAAAATGCCGTTTTGCTTTTGTTTTATCCTCAATATTTTATTTAATTCCGCAAGATTGAGTAAGAATTTCTCCTTCCCGAGTTTCGACGTTGATGAATGGAAACGGAAACAAGAATGTCGTCTGTAACGTGAGCTCAATTAATGGCCGGAATTGGTGCGTCTGAAAGCTGTCATCGTCGAGACTTTGACAATGATGGCGACAAACAACTCAGCCAACCCTGCTCCTCCTCCTCCTCCTCCTCCTCATCGTCTTCTTAATCACTTCGCCAAACCTCATTTCGTGCACTTTACTTCAATTAATTAGTTCATCGCCAGCTACTGCGTTGTTTATTGCACCAGGTAGCAGTTTTGTTGAGCCATTCATCTCATTGCGCTCCTCTAAACAGACTCCTGGATTCTTGGCCTGTTTTCTCTCCTTGTGTCATCTGTGACGCCCATCACGAGCGGTCGAAGGAGGGCAGCGATCAGACTTAGGATCAGTCATTGCAGATTTCCCGGTGATCCTGAGTTCCAAAGGTGCCGCCTTTCCTTTCTTTTCCCTGTCGAATCTCCTCTTTTTGTGCCTCTCTTGAGTTGTTTTGCTGTCGCTTGACGTTGAATCCATGTTTCTGGTTTAATATCGGCTGGATTTTCGTCGTAGTTTCATTGCTTGCTGCGGCGATTTAGGGCTCCTCCATTTCTGGCATCGGTTTCTTTGTCTTCTTTCTTTGCCTGGCCCTGCATCAGCCGCAAATCAATGGCGTTTGCAGTGAAATAGATGCTCTCAGACCTACTTTTTCTTTTCAAAATAAAGTGGTCTTCTGTCTTAATTTCTCCCGCATAGTTGAACTGCATCTCTAATCTCCATTGTCGACGAAAAAAGAAAAGGGTTTTCCAACAGACTCCCGTTTCTGTTAAGTTTATCTGCTAATGGCCATGAAAGCCATTGGAGTGAGCTGCATCATCTTTATGCTTGTTTCAATCAGATGCATCCATGGTGCATTTACTCCTGCAGACAATTACCTGATTGATTGTGGTTCCTTGACCGATACAACCATCTACGATCGAATTTTCGTCTCCGATGTTTCCGTTTCTTCGACCTTGACTCCCTCCTCGAACAACCTAGCCAACACCTCCGTCTCTGTGCCCGCCTCCGCCTACGGCACTGCCCTGTATCAAAATGCCCGGGTATTCACTGTGCCCTCCTCCTACTCCTTCCAAATCAATGCCCAAGGCAGACACTTCGTTCGCCTCTACTTCTTCCCTTCAGTTTACGGAAGCTTCAATCTCACTTCTGCAACCTTCACTGTGTCGACCCAAGATGTCCTCCTCCTCGACCATTTCCAGCCTCAGGCGAATTCTGCAGCCGTCGAGGAGTTCTTGGTGAACATCGATAGCAATACTCTCTCCCTTACATTTGCACCAACGGCAAACAATTCCCTCGCCTTCGTGAATGCTATAGAAGTCGTATCTGTCCCTGAAACCTTAATCGCAGATACTGCTACCGTCGTTGATCCTCCAGGCAGCTACCAGGGTCTGTCAAGTCAGTTGTTGCAGAAGATTTACCGGGTCAACATGGGCGGGCCTCAGGTTTTCCCCAACAATGATACTCTGTGGAGAACTTGGGACACCGATCAGAAGTCGCCGTTCAACAACTCGCTTTCAGCACCAGTTGCCTTTTCAGGAAGAATCAATCATATGGAAGGAGGAGCAACTCAGGAGACTGCTCCAGATACAGTGTATGCGACAGCAGCGAGATTGCTTCCCGCAAATACTTCAAATGCTAGATTCAACATGACATGGCAGTTCCCTGTGGATGCTAACTCAGCCTACTTGGTGAGGTTTCATTTCTGTGACATAGTCAGTAATGCTGCTGGAGACCTCTTGTTCAATGTTTATATCAATTCCTGGCTCGTAGCTCCCGATCTAGATCTTTCTAGCTATACAAATAGGCAGTTGGCAACCCCTGTTTATATGGACTATGTTTGGGAGGCAAGTGATGCATCAGGTACTGAACTTAATATCAGCATTGGTCCTTCAGATATTAATGGTGTTTTGCCTGATGGCATACTCAATGGGCTCGAGATCATGAAGATCGGGTCTGGTGGTTCTCCAGTCACACCACCTGGTTCGAAGAAGAACCTTGTCATCATAGTGGCTCCAGTACTTGGAGCCGTTGTGGTGGCCATCGTTGCTGTTGCTCTTTGCGTCATCCTTCGAAAGAGGAAGCTTAAGGAACAGTATTCCAAGTCTTGGGTGCCTTTCTCCATCAATGGCTTCACCTCGCATAGCGCAGGAAGCCGCACTTCTAATGGAACTGCAGTTACACTTGGTCTGAACGGAAACTTTGGCTATCGTCTGTCTTTTGCCATCCTGCAAGAAGCGACCAGCAACTTCGACGAGAATCGGGTGATCGGCGTCGGAGGATTCGGGAAGGTCTACAAAGGCGTGCTGAGAGACGACACGCAAGTTGCAGTGAAAAGGGGAAACCCCAAGTCTCAACAGGGCATCAATGAGTTCCACACCGAGATTGAACTGCTGTCGCGCTTGCGCCATCGTCATCTCGTTTCTCTCATCGGATACTGTGACGAGAAGAACGAGATGATTCTCGTTTATGAATACATGGAGAAGGGCAGCCTCAAGAGCCATCTTTATGGTTCGGACATGCCTGCTCTTAGTTGGCAGCAGAGGTTGGAAATCTGCATCGGAGCAGCTAGAGGATTGCACTACCTCCATACAGGTCAAGCGAAAGCGATCATCCACCGCGACGTCAAATCCGCAAACATTTTACTCGACGAGAATCTCTTGGCGAAGGTGGCTGACTTCGGGCTATCGAAGACTGGGCCAGAGCTGGATCAGACTCATGTCAGTACCGCCGTCAAAGGGAGCTTCGGCTACCTCGACCCCGAGTACTTCCGGAGGCAGCAGCTGACCGAGAAATCGGACGTGTACTCGTTTGGGGTAGTTCTGCTCGAAGTGCTGTGTGCGAGGCCGGTCATCGACCCGACCCTTCCGAGAGAGATGGTGAACTTGGCGGAAATGGGGATGAAGTGGCACAAGAGGGGAGAGCTGGAGCACATCGTCGATTCTTGTATCGCGGGGTCGATCAGGCCTGAATCCTTGAAGAAATTTGGGGAAACCATCGAGAAATGCCTGGCGGATTCCGGCGTGGAGCGCCCCTCGATGGGCGACGTCCTGTGGAACTTGGAGTACGCTCTTCAGCTTCATGACGCAGACGCCGGCGCCGTCTCGGAGGTCAACAGTATCAACCAGATAACTGAACTTTCGCCACGGGTTCAGAACATCAGCGCCTACGAGAGCGCGCCGCCGGCGCGAGAAGCCGCAACGGCCCTGCTGAATGATCTCTCTGACGTTTCCATGAGCAAAGTTTTCTCTCAGTTGATCAAGTCCGAGGGAAGGTAGGTCGATCAAAGTGTTGTCATTTTACAATGTTTGAATAGCGCAGGATAGCAGGGTCGAGGAGGATTATACTATATATGGTTCTTTCTATTTACATACGCAAAACTCTGTGGCAATATCTATTTTGTACTAAAATGTTTCGTGCATAAATTTAGTCATTTAATGTAATATCTGTCAGAATCTTTAAATCATTTATTTTTCTAGAAATCCTAAGGACATGTTTACTAATTTGGTAATACTATATATTTATTTAAAATAATATATATATAAGGATTATCGAATTTGTGAGAAAACAAAAAAACTTATCTACTTACGTGGACTACAACAAGCACACAAGAATAGCAAGCCGACGCCAGTCCAAAACGATAGCGAGGAGCAGAGCAATGGCCGCTCTCAAAATCTGCAGCCCGTTCCCATCCACCCTCAACGCGCCGCCGGCCGCCGTCGTCGCCAGAAGAAAGCCCCTCATCTCGGCCGCCCCGCTTGCCGCTGCCGACGAAGACGCCCCCGCCGAGCTCGACGCCTCCGCGGAGTCACCAGTCGTCGACGACGATCCATCCTTTGAGAAGCGGCTGAACCAGATCCGAGTCAAGTACCGCAGCGGCTCCGGGAAGAAGGCGGAGCAACGTAAATCCCGGAAAGCCCCCGGCGGCGGGGGCACAAAGAAGGGCAGCGTGCTGCTGCCTCCGGTGCCGCTGCGGGCGCCGGTGGCAGCGGGAGGCGTGACGGTGGAAGCTGGATTTACTCCCTACAGCGAGCGCCTGAACGGGAGGCTAGCCGGGCTGGGACTGGCGGCACTGCTGCTGGTGGAGCTGGGGACGGGGCAGGCACTGCTCCGCTACCACTCACCGGCGATCATCTTCATACAGATCTACACCGTCGCCGCGGCGGGCACTCTCTTCATCAAGTTTGAGAAGGAGAAGATCAGCGTCTGGCCGGAAAAATAGCCTTATTCCCTCGTCATCGCCGACGATGCTTGCCATCGCCATGTTGGCCAGGTTTAATTTGTTTCTAATGGCATTCCACTGTTTATTAATTATACAAGTTTACCTTTTGATTTCAGTTTCTCTTTTTTTCTATACAATCAAAACGGCAATTCAGAAAAGGCTCGATCGATCGAAAATATCAACAGATTTTTAAACGCCAAGACACGAATAGGGTTAAGCAACTTTGATATTACTTGCTTGATAATTGAAAATACATTATAAAGTCGCTTAAATGATATTTAAATCTACTTCTGGAAATCTAAGAACTCAGATTAGTAATATCAGGCAGCACGATCAAACTCCACACACATTACACATCGATTCTAACAACAATCTAACTACTTTGTAAGATTTCCAGTAAATAGGCATGTCTGATTAACCACCGAACCCATAGAGAGTCCTTCCCTGCCTCTTCAGCGCATAGACGACGTCCATGGCGGTGACGGTCTTCCTCCGGGCGTGCTCCGTGTAGGTCACGGCGTCACGGATCACATTCTCGAGGAAGATCTTGAGGACGCCGCGCGTCTCCTCGTAGATCAGGCCGCTGATGCGCTTCACGCCGCCCCTCCTTGCCAGGCGCCGGATCGCCGGCTTGGTGATGCCCTGGATGTTGTCGCGAAGCACTTTGCGGTGGCGCTTCGCGCCGCCCTTGCCCAATCCCTTGCCGCCCTTCCCTCTTCCAGACATCGCCGCCGAATCGAGCGATCGATCTACTGATTTCTGCACAAATTCGAGGATGATTTACGGCAAACAAACAAGGATTTGAAGCTGGAAAGCTGAGAAACGTCGATCGAGGCGTACCTGAAGGCTGCGAGATCTGCGAAACTTGGAGGAAGCGATGGGGTTGAATCGGGTCGGGTGCGAGCGGCCTTTTATAGCTAGGGCAATGCGCGCAAGGAGCAACCGTGGAGCGGAGCAGTGTAAATCTACACCCTTGATGAACAGGAAACGGACGGCGGATGACGCGTTAATAGAATTCACACGGATCCCTCGAAATAAAAAAACCGAATCAAATTGATTTTTTCGGATTTAGATCGAGTTTTTTTAGGATGTGAAGTATTCTCCTTTTATTTCGCTCCAATTTTTATTTGTATAGTAAAATTGAAAATTCGAGAAAAAATCTCTATATTATATATAAAATATCAAAATACTAAACGATTCTCGAGTTTGACTGTAATTAGAACAACGAAAACTAACTGGGCTGACAAATTTGGCCCAGTGAACCCGCGAGAAAGCGAATGGATTTAACAATTTTGAATTTTCATGGGCCTTTATGTAGGCTTTCAAATTCTTTCTGCCCCAATATGAATTGTATGGGTGTGTGTGTTAACCCAATAATTAAGGGTCCATAACATAAAATAATTTTCAAAAAAAAAAAAATTCTTCGCCATCAACTTTCTTCACTCCTTTTCGCTATTTCAACAATGACCATGTTAATCAAATCTGAATAACTCTTTACTAGAACTTAAGAGCCCAAATTCATATAATAATACTATTAGATATTAGACTTAGTTTATCCTTGTTACTTTCACATTGAAATTAATATGGGTATAGGAATTTTGCTTACTGGTTAAAAATTCTTATTGTGTATAAATAATCATGTACAATGCAAACAAGATTATTGTATATAACTAATAGATAAGAGCTGCCGGGAATGAAACCATAAATTAAAGTTAGGATAAACAGTTAATAATAAAATTGAAATTCTCTAAAATGAACTTAATCATACAAAGATTATACTACTTGACCTTATCATATATGTCAGTGAGTTTGCCCTCCCTCGTTTATTTAATTTCCTATTAATGAATTTAGTTTAGTTTTCTAAACTACATGATTATATATATATATATATATATAAGTGTAAAAGAGATACTGTAAACAAGGTAGAATATTATCGGTAAAGACAAAAGATTGGGATGTCGAGATGATCATAAATTAACCACGCACAGAAACACCCATAGTAAAGCTACAGTCACATATATAATCACAAGAAGGAAACAAAAGAAAAAGATTGCGTGGGTAAGAAGAGAATGAGATGATCAGTACTTACAAGACCAGTCATGTCGCCCACTGCCTTTCCGTGCCTTCACTTCCTCTGATGCTCTTGTAGCCCCCATCTCCTATACGCCTACCTATTCCTACTACACTAAACTCTCTATCCTAAATTTATATATGTATATCCTCTGTTTACATGCATGCATGCATGCAACATCTGCTACAGTGGATCGAGGCCTGCAAAGCTGCACTAATATAATCCATGTCTGTTTGATTCGAGGGGCTTTAAATGCAATGTCTGAACTGGATCAGTAATAGTATGTAGGTAGCTGCAGCCATGCATGCTACAGTTTCAATGAAGTGAGCATATCACGGCTCTGCTGCCATTCTCTCCTACGTTGAAATGTTCCAACGTCGTCGATACTCGATACTGATACCCACATCTTGTCACTGATAAGAGTTCAGAAAAGCTGCAGGCGTACGTCTGTTTGCAGGCAGGATGCACAGCCTCAGATGACAAATGCAAAGAGACAGAACAGGTTTAATTATGTAGAAGAAGAAGAAGGACAGTTGGTTGACTTGTAAATGTATCAAGAATTATGTACCCTTGTTGGTTTATGTTTCCCAGGCTGGTCGCTCCTATAAACGTTGATTAATTAATGACATCTTTCGACAAGTCAAAAAGCATTCAACTCCAGTACGATTAGGAGGAAAAGGGATCTCTGAACTAGTCTACTTCTGAGACATGAATTCTCTTGGTAACTGGGAGCAATTCATTAGTATAATTAACTTGGGAACTAATTTGATGCACCCACAACAAATTAAAGCTGCTAATTCATTTAGATGGCAACAAATAAGGATACGTAATCCCTCTCTATGTTTCTCTCACTCAGTCATTCTGGGAGTTTGGACCTATGCACGAGCATGACAAACCCTCTTTCTTCTCTAGCTATATGTAATTAAGCTCCATGAATTAATCTAGCTAAATTAATATATAATCTTTGGGATTCAAGCATGCATGAGTGTAGGAGTAGCTATAAATGCCTTGCTCTTAGAGTACTACTATATCCTATACTTAGAACACATTACCAAAGCAAACTTAACTACTGTACTGGGCTTGAAATCTCTAGGAACAGAAAGTATGTATACTAGGCCTGCAGTTGTAAATTGCATTATATATTACATGTGTCTGATACGATCAAATATTAAGTACATTCATATATATCATTTCCATTCTTATGCAACCAAAACGTTTATAGGAATGGCCAGTCCATCTTTGGTCTTTTATTTAAGATGGTTAAAAGCTATTTGTGTGATTTTAAAGGTGGGAATTCATTAGCAAATTTATGATACGGAATGATTAAAAAAAAGGTTAAGAAATGGCAGCAGTAAAGGTTGATCATCATGATCTTATAATTCAGTAACGTTAATAAAGTACGTCACTCCCAACTCTGCATCAATCAGTCGACAAAAAGGCGTGTGCTAAGCTTCGTGTCATTCCCCCCTCTCTCTTCTTTGTCAACTCCCCTCGTCTGCCAACCAATTAAGGCACCATGCTCTCTCTATCTCTATCTATCTACAATGGAATCGAAAATTTTATGAAAAAAAAAATACAATTTGAATTCCATCCAACATCAACTCTGAAGCAGTGATCAGTTTGAATTCCAACACCAACTCTGAAGAAGTGATCACATGATGACATCCCTCACTGCGTATTATAAATACACCTTCAAGCTCGTTACGTGCCATAGCAGAGAGAGAGAGAAAGAAAGAGAGAATTAAGGAATGGCTTCGGGTGGCTCGACGACTAGGTGGTGTCCGACGCCGGAGCAGGTTATGCTACTGGAGGAGATGTACCGGAGCGGCGTGCGGACTCCCAACGCCGCCCAGATCCAGCAGATCACCGCGCAACTGTCGTGCTACGGTAGGATCGAAGGGAAGAACGTCTTTTACTGGTTCCAGAACCACAAGGCCAGGGAGAGGCAGAAGCTCCGGCGAAGGCTCAGCCGCCACTACCACCATCTCCTCTACTGCCAACGCTCCTTCTTCAACAATCCCCCGCCTCTGATTGCTGCTCACCATGCTCTGCAACATTATCACCCGGCTCCAACTCCTCCAATATTTCTCAACAACCAGGTTAATTGATCAACTAATTTGGAGTGTTAATCTTTCACTCGATTAAATTTGTTGAGAGTTTTACAAATTACAGGAGGCCAATACTGGAGAAACGAACTTTGGTTGCTGCAGGGCGCCTCTCAAAACGCTTGATCTCTTCCCCACGAACAGCAGCAGTAGTGCAGGGGCGGAGGAAGAAGAACCGAAGGCTGCAGCAGTGCCTCTAATGGCGCAACCACAAGGAATTAGTTAGTAATTAGGGGAAAATTACGCTCTCTAATTAAATAATTAACATTATTATGAAAGATAGGAGTGGTCTGATATTATATCTGTAATGCTGTACGTTATCTGTTTGCATGCATATATGCATGCATGGCGTGCATGGTTATAATTAACTTGCTGATCTTATGTTAATTACATTAATTGTTTTTGTTTAAATCTGAGACAGGGCTTCAGATCTCTATCTACAATGGAATCAGAGGCTCAGAACAGAGAAATTACATTCAATCATTACACTTAAAGAATATATTAGTCAAACAGGATTTTGTATATGAATTAAGCGAGAGCCCATTCAAGGTGCATGATATAGAGTAGCAAGTGTTTATTTCATTGACTAATTATGATTAAGAAGAACGTTATTGAAGATTTCCTCCTGATTAACAAATATCATAAATGATCTACAATCATAATTCTTATAATAATAAACAACTATATTCCTTACGCATCTAAATACAACAAACTTAAGAACTTTTTATAGTTGAATCATACTAATAAGCATACTCTTGTGTAATATATTTTATAGTTGAATTAAGAATTAATAAATTCTATCATAATAGAGCTTTAGATTATATTATATATAATTTTGTTCATGAAAACGGAATAAACCAAGTCTGTAGGTAACCAAGTTCATTTTTATATATCTGATTGAAGAATGAAGTCCTCAAGTGGCCAGGTTTCTTTTTATATATTTATTTTTAAACAAAATATAAAAAAGCTCACAAACATTACATTAACCTTAAGGATCCCTCTCAGCATGAATATCATTCACAATCTGGATTCTCTTCGCCAATGTGGAATCATTTTTTATTATAATCCTACTGTAACCTGGAATCATTGTCTTGTAGTATCTACAAGATGCATAAATTCCCAAACATTAAACCCACTTAAAATATAAGTTAGAAAAGACTTAATAATCGTCATAACCAACTGTAATTTCTCGATTTACCTCCTTACAGATGATCGTGGGACCGACCGTGTGAAGCCACTAAGGTGGCGGATTCCACCTTTTTCTCTGTAGTTAGAGAAGACTTCAGTGATTTTAATTACTTACACATTTTGGGCTTTTTGTTTGAGCTCTGATTTGGTTAAACTTCAACATTTATCTCGGTTATTGTTCATTGACCAAACATTAAACCCACTTAAAATACACTGGATTAGCAACCAATTGAAGAACAACTCATTGCTCATGTATGAAATAATTAATCTACTTATTCTAGACTAGTACAACCATGCAATATAGAACCTCATTCCTCTTTACAAACAGCTCGATTCTGGGTTAATAAACCCTTAACCAATCGGATAAAGAATCTTCGAACGTGTTCCGTGCCAAATTATACCTTTGTACATGCCATCATTCAAGAACAACTAACTTCTTGGCCCTAGTTGATGGCAGTTAGTGGGGCTCTGGAATCCCTTGGCTCATTTGTTCCGGAGTAGTTTTTTGCATCACCATTTGCCATCTTAGTTGGGGTTGCTTCCCAGAACAACTTTAGTAGTTCCTCAAAAGCTGGAGTGCGCAGGTCCTCGATGGATGCTGCACTGAGCAGATTGATCGGTCGACGCTTTGGGGTCGAACAGGTTGGTTCATCCACCTGATCAGTTTGTTATAAGCACAGTTAATTAAGGTTAAGTAAAAATTTCAACTGGCAGAACAAGGCCTCATATTAACTTACCACATATTCTTCTCGAAGACACTTCCCTGTGTTGTCAGTTATCTCTGCAATCTTATGGTAATGGCCACTCTTTAATTCTCTCAGTTCACCATGACAGGGAACAAGCATGGAATCAATGTTGGCACATGCATCTTGGTCGAGTTTGAATGAACCTGTTGGATTGTAAGTTATTGGATACTGATTCTAAAAATATTAGGAAGCAATATCACAGGTATGACTTACAGTCAATGGAGGATAGAAGGTCCTTGTTTGAAACATCAACATCTTCAAGGGTTGATGAAACAGAAGATGACAACTTGGCACGGAGAAGTTGATTAGCATCCAACCCACTCCTGCACGAAGATTAATGAGAAAAGCTTCGATAACCAGCAGGAGAACAGAAATTCTCAGATGTCATAAATCAATCAGCATACCTAATAATTGAATCTACTGACAATACATGTCCTTCACCGAGCTTCAGCAGGGAATTTTGAGCATCTATCCACTGCTGGGCACCCATTTTGGTCTTTGCCTTGCTGAAAGTGAAAAGAAAATAGCAAATAAATAAGAAGGAATACTAAAGCCATGAGGAAGAAATTTCTTTCTACTCTCTACACCTACCAGATTCTGAAACCTTCTTCCAGACCATTTTTGTCGCTTTCTACTGATGCAGTATCTTCGAGGTAGTGAGTTTCTGAATCATCTGTGTATTTTTTCCACTGTTCTTTTATAGAACAAGTAAAGTCATGAGCGGCCAACATTTCCCTTTGTAAATTACTTGTTCTCTCAACATCAGTAGTGCGGAGGCTGTCAACAGCTGTTTGAACCTAAAAATGACACACAAAACTTGAAATATGAAGTAAAAAGGCAGTAATCATTTCTTTCTTTTGATGAATGTTAAATTAAACACTTAGCAGCGGGATGACACTTGATAGAACAACTTTGAGAGATCAAGGGCAGCCTGACTTAAAAGGATGGATGGACGGACGGATGCTGTTTAATTTTTCTTCCTCATTTTCATTTGGATAGATGATGATATGAATCAACTGCTATTAAAGTTCATCCGTGCTTCTCAAGCATATGCTTGTAGCAATTTTTTTTACTTGATATACTGATTGCTATTATTCTCATGTTATTAAACTCAATGCTAACTCTATATGCACATCACGTGTTGTTGATTCATGACATCCTGTTTGTCTCTTTAATTGCATGGTGTTTTGTCAATTGCTTTCTTGATTTCTCAGGCCTCAATGCTTGACCTTAATATCTAGGAAATCCTACTTAGCAATGTTAATAGTTCATTGCCATGATTCCTATATCCTTATAGGAATTGGTATCAAGGAATTTGTGTTTGACTATTGTTGATTGGCCATTTTTCACTTTATGTAACTCCGATTGTTGTAAGACAATTTATGTGCAATATGATTTTAATAGTTTCGTTGTCCTGAGGCATAACACAGTAACTAATTTCCTTATCAAGTATCTAACATTCACATGCAAATATGTCTATTCAAACTATTATAGGTACATCTATATATGCAAAGCATTGAGTATTTAATGTTCTATGCTAGTTCTTGATAACAAAATTCAGCTTTTATCCTTTCTTATAAGCATCTAAGAGTCTAAATTACAATAAATGGCACAAATAGGTCCCGAACTCCCAATAGGAATGATTGGCCTGATAACATCAATATATAACAAATATGAACTTTAAAATAACAGTTTTGTATAATTCTTCATATTCTGTGATACTTCTTGATAATCTCCTTGTGCAGTATTGAACATCCAGATATTTGTCTATCCAAACTAGTGCAGGTATATTGAGAATGACAGTATTGTCTAATTCATCTATGATTCTTGTTGTCGCCAAATTTCAGATATTGTTCTACTCCTATAGGGTATATAGTCTCTGGATGCAAATGAAAAAAATGTGAAAGCAGACATAATAAGCAAAATGCAGGATTAGCCTTATTATCATTTCCCTAAAGCAATACATATTGCACTATCATTATAAATTGGTACACATTTCATGTCTATTAAAAGTGGTAGCTCATATACCAGCTTCTTCTTCCTAGCACTTGAACTGGCTAGCATCTCTGCCACCTTTTCCAATAATTGCTTCTCTTCCCTGGCAGCACATTCCTACAAGAATACACAATAATCAAGAAGTAAGAACTTGAGGTTATTTTTTTTCCAAAAAGAAAGAACATGTCATAGTACATCTATCTAGTATTGCTGCTGGTCAACATGGAGTTACCTCAAACTTCTTCTCAAGTTCATGCAGTTGTTGGTTTTGCATAGTTTGTGATTCTTCCATGATCATGGTTAATTTGGATGCATGATTATCCAGGGATTGGAAAAAAACAGATGTAATCTTAGAAATGGACCTTGTAGATTCAACAGCTCTAAGATGACCCTGTGCATTCACAAAAGGAAAAAATCATTGTCTGGTATTCCCTAACATGTCCCATTTGTTAACTTTGTGGATTTCTGATAGCCATCTACCTGACGTTGCTGCTGAGCAAACATAGCCAACTTATCCTCTTGTTGAGACAAACTCAGCTGAAGTTCATTTAGAAGATGGTCTGCCTCCAATGCTATTCCTTTGAAGCACTACATGAATCACAGATGTATATGTTAAATTATAGTGAGAGATATCTCTGAAAAGTTAACATAGCCTCAGAGTAAAATGATTATTACATCCTCAAGAGCCGAAGAATGCTTTAACACTTGGGAATTCAATCTGCCAAGGGTGTCTCCGGAATTGTTATCAATCTCAGCAGCTAAATCATCCAAAGATCTGATCCTAGACCCATACATATTTTTGAGCCTTTCAACATGTAGTCTAAGATCATTTGTTGCCTGTGTATCAAAGAAGTTATTATAAAACACAGCTGCTCAATATAGATAATCTACAGAGGATTCAGGTACTTATTAGAACATGTTTACAAGAAACTATCAAGAATGAATGAAATAAGATCAGATTTTACAAAATCATTTTTAAAAACATATAATGTAGTAATACCTTGGCTTTTGTAGAGACAAAAGATTGCGTGTCCTCCTCCATTTCTTTCAGTTTGTTCTCCTGTTCTACTACTGAAGCTGAGACAGCTTTATGCAAGGTGTCCAGTTGTTGGGTTAGCAGGGATTGGAAATTTTGGACAAGTACTCTGTTTCCTTCCTCAACTTTATTTTTCCGTTCTATAAATCAAATGAAAAGCTTGTGCCTATTAGTGGTTGAGAGTGCATCTTACCAAGAGGAAAAAGGGTGAATGAAGGAAACAACAATAAAGAGCATGAGAAGAATTAGTATGTAGGTACACACCTATTTTAGAGAACAATTCAGAAACATCAGCAGCTGTATTTTCTAGCTCTGCTCTAAGATCATAAGCTTGCTCAACAAGCGCCTTCTCTGTTGCAACAATTTTTAGAGGCATTAAGCACTATAATAAAATAATATCGATAATACTAAACTAGCCAAGAAGCAACAAATTGTTTCTAAAACAGATACTGAAGGCTATCACAACTGTAATAGTACATGATTGCATGACAATTTGTGATAGATGTCACAAGATTTTTTGTTGCGAACAATGACATTTACAAGCATTATGGATGCAGGAAATTCAGTGTAAAATGTTTGTTTGAACAGATAGATGGCAGAATAGTTCAAAGGAAATTCTGTCAATTTCTAAGATTTAAACCAGAAAACAAAATGTCCCATGTCACCTGACTTAAGGAGATTAGATATCAAAAACTCCTTTTCTTTTATTCTAGAGTTTGCTTGGTGATATCTTTCTTCTAGGTCCGAGTAAGCGTCTTCAGTGTCCACCAGTTTTTTCTGCTCCATTTCAAAAATTATATAGACACTAGCCAGGAGTCAGGAATAATATAATCATTTGTGCTAATCAAACAGAACTTACCTGAGTTTTTTCTAGTTTGTCACTTAAATCTGCACTAAGAATCTTTTGTGAATTATAAAGCTCATGAAGCCCAACTAATTGCTGCAAAACAATAATCAGATCCAAACCTCTACAGAAGAAAAGAATACCATTTTATTATGTAAATCCGTGCACCTTATCCTTTGAGTTCAAATCAACTTCCAGCTTTTCTATTTTGTCAGTCATGGCCTGAATTGAGTCACAGCATTAAATGGGATGATCCGAGCAAAGATGTGAATGTAAAGTACAACAGTTTAGCAATTAACATAAACTAAGAGAAAATCTAAGTAAATAATTCAAAACCAACCTTCTTCTCAGCTTCTTCAATTAAGTACCTATCACGTGGTATGTAAATGCCATTCTTCTCCCTTGCAGCAAATACCTCTGTTGTATGTAATTTTCCAACAAAAGACACAAATCACATAACTGTTTGATAGTTATAAAAGGAAAAAAAATGCATTCACTGACAACTAAAAGAATGCTTTTAGCTCGCATGCAGAGTGATAAACAACTAAATGGAAGCAGCGTTTTAGTAAACCAGAATGCATAAAGAATGGCTTCGGGATTGATCAGGAGCTCTTAATCACTGTGAACGTTACAAGGCATCAAGTGTATCGGAGACTATTGGATTGGATGCCTCAACTTGCAGCATGATATGTCAAATTAAAGAACTGTGAGAACAATTAAAGATTATATAAAAGCATAAATAATCACCTTGTTTAAGTCGGTCAATTTCTGCATATAAATCTTTGATCATTGCAGATTTCATCATCTTTTGGTTAACCTGTGGTATAATTTAACAACTATTAAATCTGCACAAAGATAATGTGATAACAAGAAAGAAGCTAAAAGAATTGAGGACCTCAGGCTTATTTTTGATATTCTTTGCACGGTGTGCATAATCCAAGGTACTCAGAGTCTCCTCCAAACAAAGAATGGAAGGGGATACAGTGGCAATAATACAAGTTTTAGTTTTTCCACCCAAGGAGTCACGAAGTAACCTGGTCAATTTGCTGTCTCTGAAACAAAATAGGCAAAATTCAGCCTATAAAGGATCAAGACATGCAAGAGATAAAAACTAAGACAATAAGTTTTAGATATTACCTATATGGAATATGGCCAGAATGCTCAACAAGAGCATTAATTACACGGCCAAGTGTGAGCAAACTTTTATTTATCTCCCCTGCTTCCCTTGCTCTACCCTGTAGTTGTGGATGTTCATGAACTCAAAATTAATATGAATGAAGTTAGGTAAATATGATGAAAATGGGTGGCAAGAACTGCAATTGATAGCCAATTTTACAGGGGAAAACAGAAAAGTATCAATTAGCAAAAAACTATTCCTACTTTCTTTATTGTAAAAATGAAATATTTACTCACATCTCTAGCTCCAGATCGTGATATATTTTCTGAACCAGCAAGATCAACAAGATTAAGTTTTCCAGATTTAATCATTTCTTCTCCTTCGGGAGTAATCTCCTTGATGTGAATTGTAATGGAAAAGATTGAGTGGGATCTGCTGCTCTGTTTGTTTAGTAAAGTCTCTGCAGTCCGCCTTTTTGCAGACCCTTTGTCCAAGATTTTGTAGATTTCACCAGCAGTATAGACAACCTCCTCCTCCAATCCTCTCATCAATTGTTTCAGTTTATAATGTCAGGGAAAGCCTACCTTTGCTTTCCTTCCTCCGCCTTCCATTGTATAGGTTTTTCCCGTGCCTGTCTGCCCATATGCAAATATGGTGCAATTGTAGCCTTCAAGAACTTCATTCACTATAGGAGCAACAGCTTGGTCAAACAAATCCTTTTGCTTTGAGGTTGGGCCAAAAACCTACATTTCAAATATATATTATAGTAAAAGGTATATTGACAAAATATTGAAGCCAGAGCTTCCAGATACCTTGTCGAAGGTAAAGGTTCTGTCAATCAGCTTATTAGCAATATTCTGAGCAGCTGAAACTTCTCGACGGTGCTCATTGCAGGATATGACCACCTGGGTGTTCCCCTTTTTCTCATCATCATTTAATGGCCTGAAATTGTGCAATCAAAATATACATAAATTCAGTAAAGCAAAACCATAAATATACGAGGTACAAGTCTCATCTCTTCCACGCCGAAGTATTTTCACCTGCATCTCAGGATGACTTGGACATTGACCCCCTTCTCCTTATCAAACTTGCCACTCAAGTTACCACTCCCGTCAAACGATCGGAATTCTCTTCCGTGCTTTTCAATGGACCTGGGAGTCTGTGAGGGAGACACCGGGACAAATCCCCCTTTCCTTTGCAAGCTATCCATCAACCTTCTACCTGGGACATGAAGATCCTAATCTTTAACATCTCGTCAAATTTTCAAAATAAATACCAAGAGTTATTTAACCCCAGATGCTTCATTATTTGTGTTTCTGGATCAGGAAATTAAAGACAAATCTCGGAAAACAACGATTCAAAAGCTCAAGATCCTTACTCATCAGCTGAAGCCGCACGGGAAAAAAGATCAAATAGTGCAGAAAATTAACATCTCGATTTGAGAAAAGACGAAAAATACAGCCAATTCCAACCAAAACCCCATCATGAATAAACTCGGGACCGCTAGCGGCACCCTAAAAAAGGACAATGTCGAGGAGGCGGAGAAACCTTTAGGGGAAAACAACGCACTACGAATAGATCAAGGCGTGAACTATCGACGCGATCGACAAATCTGGGAGAGAATGCTAGAATCCAAAGATCTTCAGCCGACGCCAATTACCGGGTCAGAAAGAGCCGAAGAGCGATTCGTCGTCGGGCTCTCTCTCCTCTCTCACCCCTCCGATCACTGCACCAGATCTCCTGTGAGATTTTGCAGTCAAAAGAGGATTTTGGAGTGCCGGAGACGGATCGAATCGCGGAGGAAACGAGGGAGTGAGAACAAGGAGAGGTGGACGATGAAGTTAAATGAAAAAACAAATGAAATTAGAATTCATGGGATTAAATTAGTGCCGTACAGGTTGGCTGGGTTTGAATTGTGACGGAATCCGTCACTGGCGCCGTCAATTAGCCGTTCGTGCCGTCATCCGACCGTTAGA
>NC_133863.1:5919409-5963488 GCF_044706935.1 Curcuma longa
ATAGTTGAATTAAGAATTAATAAATTCTATCATAATAGAGCTTTAGATTATATTATATATAATTTTGTTCATGAAAACGGAATAAACCAAGTCTGTAGGTAACCAAGTTCATTTTTATATATCTGATTGAAGAATGAAGTCCTCAAGTGGCCAGGTTTCTTTTTATATATTTATTTTTAAACAAAATATAAAAAAGCTCACAAACATTACATTAACCTTAAGGATCCCTCTCAGCATGAATATCATTCACAATCTGGATTCTCTTCGCCAATGTGGAATCATTTTTTATTATAATCCTACTGTAACCTGGAATCATTGTCTTGTAGTATCTACAAGATGCATAAATTCCCAAACATTAAACCCACTTAAAATATAAGTTAGAAAAGACTTAATAATCGTCATAACCAACTGTAATTTCTCGATTTACCTCCTTACAGATGATCGTGGGACCGACCGTGTGAAGCCACTAAGGTGGCGGATTCCACCTTTTTCTCTGTAGTTAGAGAAGACTTCAGTGATTTTAATTACTTACACATTTTGGGCTTTTTGTTTGAGCTCTGATTTGGTTAAACTTCAACATTTATCTCGGTTATTGTTCATTGACCAAACATTAAACCCACTTAAAATACACTGGATTAGCAACCAATTGAAGAACAACTCATTGCTCATGTATGAAATAATTAATCTACTTATTCTAGACTAGTACAACCATGCAATATAGAACCTCATTCCTCTTTACAAACAGCTCGATTCTGGGTTAATAAACCCTTAACCAATCGGATAAAGAATCTTCGAACGTGTTCCGTGCCAAATTATACCTTTGTACATGCCATCATTCAAGAACAACTAACTTCTTGGCCCTAGTTGATGGCAGTTAGTGGGGCTCTGGAATCCCTTGGCTCATTTGTTCCGGAGTAGTTTTTTGCATCACCATTTGCCATCTTAGTTGGGGTTGCTTCCCAGAACAACTTTAGTAGTTCCTCAAAAGCTGGAGTGCGCAGGTCCTCGATGGATGCTGCACTGAGCAGATTGATCGGTCGACGCTTTGGGGTCGAACAGGTTGGTTCATCCACCTGATCAGTTTGTTATAAGCACAGTTAATTAAGGTTAAGTAAAAATTTCAACTGGCAGAACAAGGCCTCATATTAACTTACCACATATTCTTCTCGAAGACACTTCCCTGTGTTGTCAGTTATCTCTGCAATCTTATGGTAATGGCCACTCTTTAATTCTCTCAGTTCACCATGACAGGGAACAAGCATGGAATCAATGTTGGCACATGCATCTTGGTCGAGTTTGAATGAACCTGTTGGATTGTAAGTTATTGGATACTGATTCTAAAAATATTAGGAAGCAATATCACAGGTATGACTTACAGTCAATGGAGGATAGAAGGTCCTTGTTTGAAACATCAACATCTTCAAGGGTTGATGAAACAGAAGATGACAACTTGGCACGGAGAAGTTGATTAGCATCCAACCCACTCCTGCACGAAGATTAATGAGAAAAGCTTCGATAACCAGCAGGAGAACAGAAATTCTCAGATGTCATAAATCAATCAGCATACCTAATAATTGAATCTACTGACAATACATGTCCTTCACCGAGCTTCAGCAGGGAATTTTGAGCATCTATCCACTGCTGGGCACCCATTTTGGTCTTTGCCTTGCTGAAAGTGAAAAGAAAATAGCAAATAAATAAGAAGGAATACTAAAGCCATGAGGAAGAAATTTCTTTCTACTCTCTACACCTACCAGATTCTGAAACCTTCTTCCAGACCATTTTTGTCGCTTTCTACTGATGCAGTATCTTCGAGGTAGTGAGTTTCTGAATCATCTGTGTATTTTTTCCACTGTTCTTTTATAGAACAAGTAAAGTCATGAGCGGCCAACATTTCCCTTTGTAAATTACTTGTTCTCTCAACATCAGTAGTGCGGAGGCTGTCAACAGCTGTTTGAACCTAAAAATGACACACAAAACTTGAAATATGAAGTAAAAAGGCAGTAATCATTTCTTTCTTTTGATGAATGTTAAATTAAACACTTAGCAGCGGGATGACACTTGATAGAACAACTTTGAGAGATCAAGGGCAGCCTGACTTAAAAGGATGGATGGACGGACGGATGCTGTTTAATTTTTCTTCCTCATTTTCATTTGGATAGATGATGATATGAATCAACTGCTATTAAAGTTCATCCGTGCTTCTCAAGCATATGCTTGTAGCAATTTTTTTTACTTGATATACTGATTGCTATTATTCTCATGTTATTAAACTCAATGCTAACTCTATATGCACATCACGTGTTGTTGATTCATGACATCCTGTTTGTCTCTTTAATTGCATGGTGTTTTGTCAATTGCTTTCTTGATTTCTCAGGCCTCAATGCTTGACCTTAATATCTAGGAAATCCTACTTAGCAATGTTAATAGTTCATTGCCATGATTCCTATATCCTTATAGGAATTGGTATCAAGGAATTTGTGTTTGACTATTGTTGATTGGCCATTTTTCACTTTATGTAACTCCGATTGTTGTAAGACAATTTATGTGCAATATGATTTTAATAGTTTCGTTGTCCTGAGGCATAACACAGTAACTAATTTCCTTATCAAGTATCTAACATTCACATGCAAATATGTCTATTCAAACTATTATAGGTACATCTATATATGCAAAGCATTGAGTATTTAATGTTCTATGCTAGTTCTTGATAACAAAATTCAGCTTTTATCCTTTCTTATAAGCATCTAAGAGTCTAAATTACAATAAATGGCACAAATAGGTCCCGAACTCCCAATAGGAATGATTGGCCTGATAACATCAATATATAACAAATATGAACTTTAAAATAACAGTTTTGTATAATTCTTCATATTCTGTGATACTTCTTGATAATCTCCTTGTGCAGTATTGAACATCCAGATATTTGTCTATCCAAACTAGTGCAGGTATATTGAGAATGACAGTATTGTCTAATTCATCTATGATTCTTGTTGTCGCCAAATTTCAGATATTGTTCTACTCCTATAGGGTATATAGTCTCTGGATGCAAATGAAAAAAATGTGAAAGCAGACATAATAAGCAAAATGCAGGATTAGCCTTATTATCATTTCCCTAAAGCAATACATATTGCACTATCATTATAAATTGGTACACATTTCATGTCTATTAAAAGTGGTAGCTCATATACCAGCTTCTTCTTCCTAGCACTTGAACTGGCTAGCATCTCTGCCACCTTTTCCAATAATTGCTTCTCTTCCCTGGCAGCACATTCCTACAAGAATACACAATAATCAAGAAGTAAGAACTTGAGGTTATTTTTTTTCCAAAAAGAAAGAACATGTCATAGTACATCTATCTAGTATTGCTGCTGGTCAACATGGAGTTACCTCAAACTTCTTCTCAAGTTCATGCAGTTGTTGGTTTTGCATAGTTTGTGATTCTTCCATGATCATGGTTAATTTGGATGCATGATTATCCAGGGATTGGAAAAAAACAGATGTAATCTTAGAAATGGACCTTGTAGATTCAACAGCTCTAAGATGACCCTGTGCATTCACAAAAGGAAAAAATCATTGTCTGGTATTCCCTAACATGTCCCATTTGTTAACTTTGTGGATTTCTGATAGCCATCTACCTGACGTTGCTGCTGAGCAAACATAGCCAACTTATCCTCTTGTTGAGACAAACTCAGCTGAAGTTCATTTAGAAGATGGTCTGCCTCCAATGCTATTCCTTTGAAGCACTACATGAATCACAGATGTATATGTTAAATTATAGTGAGAGATATCTCTGAAAAGTTAACATAGCCTCAGAGTAAAATGATTATTACATCCTCAAGAGCCGAAGAATGCTTTAACACTTGGGAATTCAATCTGCCAAGGGTGTCTCCGGAATTGTTATCAATCTCAGCAGCTAAATCATCCAAAGATCTGATCCTAGACCCATACATATTTTTGAGCCTTTCAACATGTAGTCTAAGATCATTTGTTGCCTGTGTATCAAAGAAGTTATTATAAAACACAGCTGCTCAATATAGATAATCTACAGAGGATTCAGGTACTTATTAGAACATGTTTACAAGAAACTATCAAGAATGAATGAAATAAGATCAGATTTTACAAAATCATTTTTAAAAACATATAATGTAGTAATACCTTGGCTTTTGTAGAGACAAAAGATTGCGTGTCCTCCTCCATTTCTTTCAGTTTGTTCTCCTGTTCTACTACTGAAGCTGAGACAGCTTTATGCAAGGTGTCCAGTTGTTGGGTTAGCAGGGATTGGAAATTTTGGACAAGTACTCTGTTTCCTTCCTCAACTTTATTTTTCCGTTCTATAAATCAAATGAAAAGCTTGTGCCTATTAGTGGTTGAGAGTGCATCTTACCAAGAGGAAAAAGGGTGAATGAAGGAAACAACAATAAAGAGCATGAGAAGGATTAGTATGTAGGTACACACCTATTTTAGAGAACAATTCAGAAACATCAGCAGCTGTATTTTCTAGCTCTGCTCTAAGATCATAAGCTTGCTCAACAAGCGCCTTCTCTGTTGCAACAATTTTTAGAGGCATTAAGCACTATAATAAAATAATATCGATAATACTAAACTAGCCAAGAAGCAACAAATTGTTTCTAAAACAGATACTGAAGGCTATCACAACTGTAATAGTACATGATTGCATGACAATTTGTGATAGATGTCACAAGATTTTTTGTTGCGAACAATGACATTTACAAGCATTATGGATGCAGGAAATTCAGTGTAAAATGTTTGTTTGAACAGATAGATGGCAGAATAGTTCAAAGGAAATTCTGTCAATTTCTAAGATTTAAACCAGAAAACAAAATGTCCCATGTCACCTGACTTAAGGAGATTAGATATCAAAAACTCCTTTTCTTTTATTCTAGAGTTTGCTTGGTGATATCTTTCTTCTAGGTCCGAGTAAGCGTCTTCAGTGTCCACCAGTTTTTTCTGCTCCATTTCAAAAATTATATAGACACTAGCCAGGAGTCAGGAATAATATAATCATTTGTGCTAATCAAACAGAACTTACCTGAGTTTTTTCTAGTTTGTCACTTAAATCTGCACTAAGAATCTTTTGTGAATTATAAAGCTCATGAAGCCCAACTAATTGCTGCAAAACAATAATCAGATCCAAACCTCTACAGAAGAAAAGAATACCATTTTATTATGTAAATCCGTGCACCTTATCCTTTGAGTCCAAATCAACTTCCAGCTTTTCTATTTTGTCAGTCATGGCCTGAATTGAGTCACAGCATTAAATGGGATGATCCGAGCAAAGATGTGAATGTAAAGTACAACAGTTTAGCAATTAACATAAACTAAGAGAAAATCTAAGTAAATAATTCAAAACCAACCTTCTTCTCAGCTTCTTCAATTAAGTACCTATCACGTGGTATGTAAATGCCATTCTTCTCCCTTGCAGCAAATACCTCTGTTGTATGTAATTTTCCAACAAAAGACACAAATCACATAACTGTTTGATAGTTATAAAAGGAAAAAAAATGCATTCACTGACAACTAAAAGAATGCTTTTAGCTCGCATGCAGAGTGATAAACAACTAAATGGAAGCAGCGTTTTAGTAAACCAGAATGCATAAAGAATGGCTTCGGGATTGATCAGGAGCTCTTAATCACTGTGAATGTTACAAGGCATCAAGTGTATCGGAGACTATTGGATTGGATGCCTCAACTTGCAGCATGATATGTCAAATTAAAGAACTGTGAGAACAATTAAAGATTATATAAAAGCATAAATAATCACCTTGTTTAAGTCGGTCAATTTCTGCATATAAATCTTTGATCATTGCAGATTTCATCATCTTTTGGTTAACCTGTGGTATAATTTAACAACTATTAAATCTGCACAAAGATAATGTGATAACAAGAAAGAAGCTAAAAGAATTGAGGACCTCAGGCTTATTTTTGATATTCTTTGCACGGTGTGCATAATCCAAGGTACTCAGAGTCTCCTCCAAACAAAGAATGGAAGGGGATACAGTGGCAATAATACAAGTTTTAGTTTTTCCACCCAAGGAGTCACGAAGTAACCTGGTCAATTTGCTGTCTCTGAAACAAAATAGGCAAAATTCAGCCTATAAAGGATCAAGACATGCAAGAGATAAAAACTAAGACAATAAGTTTTAGATATTACCTATATGGAATATGGCCAGAATGCTCAACAAGAGCATTAATTACACGGCCAAGTGTGAGCAAACTTTTATTTATCTCCCCTGCTTCCCTTGCTCTACCCTGTAGTTGTGGATGTTCATGAACTCAAAATTAATATGAATGAAGTTAGGTAAATATGATGAAAATGGGTGGCAAGAACTGCAATTGATAGCCAATTTTACAGGGGAAAACAGAAAAGTATCAATTAGCAAAAAACTATTCCTACTTTCTTTATTGTAAAAATGAAATATTTACTCACATCTCTAGCTCCAGATCGTGATATATTTTCTGAACCAGCAAGATCAACAAGATTAAGTTTTCCAGATTTAATCATTTCTTCTCCTTCGGGAGTAATCTCCTTGATGTGAATTGTAATGGAAAAGATTGAGTGGGATCTGCTGCTCTGTTTGTTTAGTAAAGTCTCTGCAGTACGCCTTTTTGCAGACCCTTTGTCCAAGATTTTGTAGATTTCACCAGCAGTATAGACAACCTCCTCCTCCAATCCTCTCATCAAAACACCACCCTTCCCATCCTCCATCAAAGCGATAGGCTTCTTGTTCTTGTCATCAGAGAATTTTGATTCATCAGGGGCCAAAAGATCAGTTATTTCTTCATTGTACAGTTCAAGGAATGTGACTTTCATGCTGTACTCGGCACATTGTGCCTCCAATATCTCAAATATTTGTTTCACCGCCCTTGGGATAACTCCGGCGTCGCTTGGAAACTCTCCATTCTACAATGAAGTTTAATAATTTACAGACCAAATAGAAGTGCAGTAGCAGCAATTGTTTCAGTTTATAATGTCAGGGAAAGCCTACCTTTGCTTTCCTTCCTCCGCCTTCCATTGTATAGGTTTTTCCCGTGCCTGTCTGCCCATATGCAAATATGGTGCAATTGTAGCCTTCAAGAACTTCATTCACTATAGGAGCAACAGCTTGGTCAAACAAATCCTTTTGCTTTGAGGTTGGGCCAAAAACCTACATTTCAAATATATATTATAGTAAAAGGTATATTGACAAAATATTGAAGCCAGAGCTTCCAGATACCTTGTCGAAGGTAAAGGTTCTGTCAATCAGCTTATTAGCAATATTCTGAGCAGCTGAAACTTCTCGACGGTGCTCATTGCAGGATATGACCACCTGGGTGTTCCCCTTTTTCTCATCATCATTTAATGGCCTGAAATTGTGCAATCAAAATATACATAAATTCAGTAAAGCAAAACCATAAATATACGAGGTACAAGTCTCATCTCTTCCACGCCGAAGTATTTTCACCTGCATCTCAGGATGACTTGGACATTGACCCCCTTCTCCTTATCAAACTTGCCACTCAAGTTACCACTCCCGTCAAACGATCGGAATTCTCTTCCGTGCTTTTCAATGGACCTGGGAGTCTGTGAGGGAGACACCGGGACAAATCCCCCTTTCCTTTGCAAGCTATCCATCAACCTTCTACCTGGGACATGAAGATCCTAATCTTTAACATCTCGTCAAATTTTCAAAATAAATACCAAGAGTTATTTAACCCCAGATGCTTCATTATTTGTGTTTCTGGATCAGGAAATTAAAGACAAATCTCGGAAAACAACGATTCAAAAGCTCAAGATCCTTACTCATCAGCTGAAGCCGCACGGGGAAAAAAGATCAAATAGTGCAGAAAATTAACATCTCGATTTGAGAAAAGACGAAAAATACAGCCAATTCCAACCAAAACCCCATCATGAATAAACTCGGGACCGCTAGCGGCACCCTAAAAAAGGACAATGTCGAGGAGGCGGAGAAACCTTTAGGGGAAAACAACGCACTACGAATAGATCAAGGCGTGAACTATCGACGCGATCGACAAATCTGGGAGAGAATGCTAGAATCCAAAGATCTTCAGCCGACGCCAATTACCGGGTCAGAAAGAGCCGAAGAGCGATTCGTCGTCGGGCTCTCTCTCCTCTCTCACCCCTCCGATCACTGCACCAGATCTCCTGTGAGATTTTGCAGTCAAAAGAGGATTTTGGAGTGCCGGAGACGGATCGAATCGCGGAGGAAACGAGGGAGTGAGAACAAGGAGAGGTGGACGATGAAGTTAAATGAAAAAACAAATGAAATTAGAATTCATGGGATTAAATTAGTGCCGTACAGGTTGGCTGGGTTTGAATTGTGACGGAATCCGTCACTGGCGCCGTCAATTAGCCGTTCGTGCCGTCATCCGACCGTTAGAAATAGGCGCGGACAGCAGGTCCCACGTGATCAATAATAAATCTAATAAGGCAATTATAATACGAATAGACATTATTATTTTTTTTTTAAAAAAGTCTGTGTTTTTGGCTGAACTTTGAAGCAATTATAAAAGGCAAACCTAAAGCAGATCTGTGCTCTTTGACACTTGGAGCCCATATCAGCCGTTGATTGCAAAATTTGACAAATAAATTAAATAATCAGCCGACTTGTTTAGTTTATGTTATTTTAATAAGATAATACTTCAAATACTTAGTATTTGAGGATAAGACACCAGAAGTTCTTGCAGAAGACAAGGAACCTTATCGATAAAATAATCCACCTAAAAATAAATCCAAAATTATACATGAGTTTTCAAGTACAATTTAAATTTTCATATAATCTTTCATTCAAATTTGATCACTTTAAAATTTATTTATTTTATAATATCTAGCACACTTGATTAATATCAATCAAATAAAAACAAATCTAGTTTAAGTTGGATCATCAAATCACTATGAAAGGGACTTTGTTCCATCGTATAGCACATGTAAGGTATGTGATTTTTTTAATTCAAATATTTAATTCTTCAAATGAATTAATTTTTAAAAGTAATCCATCCGATTCTGTACAAAAAATTTTATTGATCATTAGGGATAATCAGGGAAGCACGAATAATGCATCATTCTGCAACTAGTGTTCCAGAGCGTCTTCCTACTTTAAAAAAATTAATAGATAATGTACGGTAGTTAAGAACCGATCAATGGATACTTGGTTAACTGCGGGAAGTGTTTTGTCATTGTAGTGTAATCCTGAGGGGCCAAAGTGTATATTATTTTAATATAATATAGATTTTCAATTCTTCGAATCGATTAATATTGAAGTTGATTGGTAAAACCTCAAAAAGTTTTCTATTGACTACTAGAATAAATTAGAAAAGTGCTAATGTTGAGATCATTGGCAGCCACCCTCTATAATCAATTAATCGTTGTAGGGTGACATGCTTCATTTGAGTTTTAGAACCGCTTCATTTGAGTTTTAGAACGGTAGGCTGCAATAGGATTGTTCTATCAAATGATAGTCCGATCCACTTAGGTAATTATACTTTTACTATTTTTCATAATTATTTTTACCATAAAAAATATATATATTCTCAGAATCGAATAATATTAAGAGTAAATCATTTTATCAACTGTGCCTCAAATTTTTTTAAAGGGGACTGATTCGATCCTATAATAATTTTTCAACCACGATGAATAAAAAAATTTTATAAAGAGAATCTGTCCCATTTCTCATCGTCACGTTAAAATCCCAAGGGCCCAAGTACGTGATATTTGTCCTTATGTGACGAGGAATTTGATGGGGTGAATTGGTTATATTTGAAGGGATACTAAGTTGATTTGACGAACTGTAGAGGTCGCAGTTTGTTTGGTGAGTCATAATAAATTCTATAAAACTCCTAAATAAATCACATAATCAAACATTAATTTATGACAATTTTAACATAAACTAAAATCTAACTCATATTTAGCTTAGTGTATCATATTATTGACTAATTAAAAGGATTATATAAGTCAAAAAATGGATCATCTAACACCATCCACTTAAATGCTATGATTTGTAGATTGTAATAATTAAATATTTAAACTTAAATAATAAATTACATGTTCCTAACTTAAATAGTTAATTACTCAGTGGAGCATTTGGAGTTTAGAAAGCACTTGGCGTGCATTTTAAGGTTGTAAATTATCAAATTGTAAATAGAAAAAGTGAAAACTAAATTGTTTAGTATTCAAAAAGGTATAATAAGTGAGTATAATGATAAGAGAGGATGTTACGATAGATGAAGAAAGTTGTTTATTCTACTATAAAAAATAAAATTTTATCAATATTTTATATGTTTATATTTCAATAGTAAATTTAGGACTCTTGATGTAGTTATGCAATTCCACTATTATTTTTTTTAAAAGAATAAATATTTAAAAAATAACTATGGGCCAGCAAGGTTTGATTTAGCGAGATTGGATGTCCGTTTCAGGTCCGGAGACCTATTCGGCAAATACGAATTCAACAATATCAGCCGTTGATATTGTTTACCCCATCGTTCAATCCAACGCTTACGGAAGAGTGCACGTCATAGATCCGCAACCGACTCATGTTTGCCAATCACCGCCGTCCTCTTTCCTCTTTATATACTCCACCCATCGCGGCTTTATCCCAATCATCTTATTTTCGTCCCCGCGTCTTAGGTTCTTGTTGCTCTTACCCTCGATCGCGATCTCGCATGGCGCCCAAGGCCGACAAGAAGCCCGCGGAGAAGAAGCCCGCTTCCTCCGACAAGCCGGCGGAGGAAAAGGAGAAGAAGACCGCGGCCGAGAAGGCCCCAGCGGAGAAGAAGCCCAAGGCCGGAAAGCGTCTCCCCTCCAAGGATGGTGCCGCTGCTGCAGGCGACAAGAAAAAGAAGAAGGCCAAGAAGGGCACTGAGACCTACAAGATCTACATATTCAAGGTGCTCAAGCAGGTGCACCCGGATATTGGTATCTCCAGCAAAGCCATGTCGATTATGAACTCGTTCATCAACGATATCTTTGAGAAGCTCGCGCAGGAGGCCTCGCGCCTTGCCCGCTACAACAAAAAGCCCACTATCACGTCCCGTGAGATCCAGACCTCCGTCCGTCTCGTCCTACCCGGCGAGCTCGCCAAGCATGCGGTCTCCGAGGGCACCAAGGCCGTGACCAAGTTTACCAGCTCTTAAATCCATTGAAGTTTGATTGGGTCTCGGTTGGATCTTTGGAAGATCTGAAATTCTAGGGTTTCTTCTGGTTTTCTATTCGTGCTTTGCCCTTTTTTGTTTTTTTGTTCTTGATGGTAGATCAATGCTCATGTAATATAGTAACTCTGACACGAGAAGCTATGGATGATTGGTCTTTAAATTAGCAGTATTGTAGGGTTGTGAGGGTAGGAGTTGTTTCTGTATTAAATACCTCCATTAGGATTTCAGAAATGTGTTATTGCTTTGTGTTTTCTCTCTTCCTCATAAATCTCCTGTCTTGCTTAAACCTGTGATGTTCTCTCATCAACTCTGTTGTTTGCTCTGCGTCTTTATGAGCAATTGGGATTATCTTTCGTCGATTTGCCCCAGTCAAAAAGGAAGAATTATTTTATCAGGTTTGTTATCGTATATCGGCCGATCAGGCGACCATTATAGTTTATCAGGTTCAAATATGATCTTGCATCGGAAGAGGAGAACGACGGTGTTCGCTCCGATTTTTTGCAAGTAGGGAGAAGAGATCTGTCCGGTTGGCAGCGTCGGAGAAGTCTCGCGGAAGGACCGGTGCCGTTGCTGGCACTGAGAAAGATGTGCGACTGGACATCATCTGTAAATTTCATCAACAAACTGAACAATAAAAGATAGTATTTGCGCTGTTCTAGCAAAGGATCACATGCAAAATCCTGGGATCAAATTCAAAATAAAAGATATCAGAGTGGGGAGCCAAATCCACCACCGCCAGGAGTACATATCTGGAGAATCTCTCCAGCATCCACCTTCAAAGTGTTTTTCCCACCAAGATACACCCTTCGCTTGTCTTTCTTGATCAGATAGTTCGTACCGCGTGCGCCATCTTTCCCTCCTTTTAGGCCCCTCGGTGCATGTACTCGCCTCTCTGAAAGGATGCTGACCACAATCTGTTTCCTGAATTCGATTTCCCGAACCAATCCATCTCCACCTCTGTGATACCCGGCACCGCCACTGTTTTCTCGTAGTCCAAACTTGTGAAGAAGAACAGGATATCGCTGCTCAAGTATTTCCGGATCTGTCATCCTAGTGTTGGTCATGTGGCACTGGACTCCGCTAGTTCCATCCCAAGTTGGCCCTGCACCGCTTCCGCCCCCAATGGTCTCGTAGTAACCAAAGGTCTCATCCCCAAATGTTAGATTATTCATGCAACCCTGAGAACAGGCACACGCTCGGAATGAAGTCAGAATAACATCTGTAACCCTCTGACACGTGAGCACATTGCCACCCACCACCGCTGCCTTGTCACTTGGTGAAAGGAAAGAACCATCAGGAATGTGAATTGTTACAGGAACCAGGCAACCTTGATTTAGTGGTATGTCGACATCCACCAAGCAGCGAAGGCAGTATATAACTGCTGCTGCTGTTACTGCTTGAGGGGCATTCCAATTGCCATAAACTTCTGAGCTAGTCCCTTCAAAGTCAAAAGTAGCTTCGCCATTTTCTACGTCAAAACTGAGCTTCAAGTGGATAATAGAACCGTCATCCATGTAGTCTTCTTCTTCAACTACAGTGGATCCCGTTTCTCGTTCCAACTTTGCTGCAACTGCTTTAAGCATCTCTCTTACAGCTTCTTCAGCATTTTTTTGAACATAGTTCATGTATGATTGAACGGTTGATAAACCATACTGATCGATGAGTTCTTTGATCAGTGTAATGCCTCTCTGGTTTGCAGCTACTTGAGCACGGAGATCCGAAAGATTGTCTTGAATCCTGCGAGTTCCTGGGATTTTTTTATTTGAATTTTCATCAGAACATGGATTTATAAGCAGGTTAATTATTCCCTCTTCTTGGAAGATACCCCCTTCAACAAGTTTGAATGCTTTAATTGTAGCACCCTCCTCCCATAAAGATTTAGAGAACGGTGGCATGCTTCCTGGAGTTATCCCACCAATTTCTGCATGGTGTCCTCTGCTGGCCACGAAGAAAACCAATTTGTCATTGTCAAAAACAGGAGTTATGACGGTTATGTCAGGAAGATGGCTTCCTCCTGCCGAAGGATGATTAGTAACAAGAACATCCCCTTCACGAAGATTGTCGCCCCAATATTCTAATTGCCAACATACTGTGCTTGACATGGCTCCCAGATGACCTGGGACATGAGGAGCGTTAGCAACAAGGCCTCCGTCTGGGCCAAAAAGGGCACAAGAAAAATCCAGCCTCTCCTTTATATTGGTAGAAATCGAAGTTCTCTGGAGAGTCAGACCCATCTGCTCAGCAATTCCCATAAACCGATGATTGAAAATAGAAAGTTGCACAACATCCGCAACCTTTTCTGTGATATCAACAGTGGCTGGGGCAGAGTGGATCTCAATTCTTATATTACCATACTTAGTAATGCTTGCTACACAATTAGGTTCCACAATTACTGTACTATTACCATTCATAATGATTGCAGGACCAAGCAGCATATGCCCGTATCCTAGCTTCTCTAGCTTGAATAATGGGGTCTGATACCACTCTTTGCCAAAGAAAATCTTGTATGATCCTTCTGGTTTAGGACTGGCATGAGATGTTTCCAACTCCCTAGGCTTCATGATGTTTGTGACACCAACACCACGAACCCTTGCATCACAAATCAGAATTTTCCTATTCTGCAGCTTGAATCCATATTCTTTCTGGAAGATCCTTTCAAATTCAACCGCATAATCATCCACACCTGTTGGTTTTTTGACCATGATGGCTGTATCTGTACCCTCATATCTCAGGTTCAAATATGTTTCTGTCTTGATGCTTTCTTCCCCAAAGCCTTGATCCCTGAGCTTTCCTCTAACTTGAGTTAATAGGACAGATTCCCTTCGAGATGCCTCTAGAACACTATCAGTGCTATAAACTGCAGAATATGGTTCCTGTGCCTCCTCAACAACATCAGCCAAGCCCATTCCATAAGCACTCAATATTCCACAAAATCGGTGAATAAGGACTTCAGACATACCCAGTGACCTGGCTATAGCACAGGCATGCTGTGGACCTGCACCCCCAAAGCAAGCAAGTGCATGGTTTTTTGTCTCATGGCCTTTCATTTCTGTTAGCTGACGAATAGGTCTACACATTGTTTCATTTGCGACATTTACAAATCCAAGAGCAATTTCTTCAATTGTCATATCCTTTGCTGAAGGATCTTGGCTCTTTCTGTAAGAATTTATCTCAAGTGCTAACTTGGTGAATTCTTTTCTGGTGGCTTCCACGTCCAAAGGCTGATCCTCATTTGGTCCAAAGATGGAAGGGAAAAAGTCAGGAATAACAGTTCCCAATATTAAATTAGCATCTGTGACTGCTAATTCCCCACCTTTTCTGTAACATACTGGGCCTGGATGTGCACCAACTGACTCAGGACCTACACGGAAAGAGCCAAATTGAAACTTAAGCTTGGAGCCACCACCGGCAGCCACAGTGTTTATGGCAAGCTGTGGTGCTTGAATTATTGCCCCGGCAATTTGGGTCTCAAGTACTTGCTCATAGCTTCCATCATAGCGACTAACATCAGTAGACGTGCCACCCATATCAAATCCAACGAGAGGTTTAGACGTTTCAAGTTCAAAGAGGGTTTGCGAGTAACCAACAACACCCCCTGCAGGACCAGACAGGACAGTTTTATGCCCAGAGAACCTTTGTTCTTGTGCAAGACCACCATCTGATTGCATAAACAGGACATTTACCTTGTCGGCACCATCTTCAAACCTAGACATAAATCCTGTGAGATATTCTTTTATAACAGGTGTCAGATAGGCATCTACAGTAGCTGTTAGACCTCGAGGCACAGCTCGGACCATGGGAGTCAAAGCTGAAGATAAAGATACATGCCTGAAACCCATACTCAGAGCCAACTTCTCTACCAAAATTTCGTGCTGAGGGTAGGTGTAGGAATGCATTAAGACAACAGCCAAACAGTATATTCCTTTGTCAAGCAGACGTTGCAGAGAATAGCTTAGCCCTTCTATGTCGATGGGCTTTGCCACCTTGACAAGCTCCCCAGATATGCCTTCAATTGAGGAAGTCACATCGTTCTCGTCAATGGCAAGTTCAATCCTCTCATCAACCTCCACAACTTCCTCATAGAGATTTGATGGTTTTGAAACTGTAAGGTCAAAGATCTTCGGCCGTGCTTGGTTACCAATCTGGAGCAAATCTCTGAATCCACGAGTCACACAAAGAGCAATCCGCTCCCCTTTCCTTTCTAGGAGAGCATTTGTTGCAACAGTAGTGCCCATCCGGATCCACTCAATATTTTCAGTAGGGATCTTGGAGGATCTGGGAATCTTTTGGCCAGTGAACTCTTCCAGGATTCTCCGTATTCCTTCAATAGGAGCATCATCATAGTTCAGAGGATCCACTGATAAGAGTTTCATAACATACCCCTCTGATTGTCCAGGGACTTCAGCATAGATATCAGTAAATGTTCCTCCTCTGTCAATGCAAAACCTGAACTTCCCCTCCTTTAAGCTTCCCATTATCTACTGTGGAATCTTTGAGAAAAGAGCTATGATAACTGATAAAGTCAATTCAAGATATCAAGATTAGCATGCAACAAAATACTATCAATCAATAGTCTAAGCTAAGTCTTTAGACAACATTAATTTACCAATAAATAAAATAGGTGAATGATATATCATCATCCCTTCTGATTTTTTTCATTATAAGATATATCATCAGAAGGGATGATATATCATCATCCCTTCTGATTTTTTTCATTATGTGGATAAGATATGATTTCCCTGAGCAGGATATCATCTGTCCTCCCTAAGATGGCGATTTTCAGATACAAAGAAAATGATGAGTGATGAGTAAACAAAATGAATCCAAGAGACAACTATTTTTAACTTACAAGTTAAAAATTTAACTCATTGCCCTAAAATGAACATTTTCAGCTTGAAAGAGAGCGAGAGCGAACGTAGTCGATTCATTTGCAAAAGTAAAATTCAGTCTGCTATCTAAAAAGTTATATTACCCGATCTTCTCATGAGTTATCAATATCGCGGACACGATTAAAACATAGAAAAACCACAAATCTCCCGAATCATTTCCCTTTTCGAAACCGTGAAACATCTAAGCAGAAAGATACGATCAAGAACACACGATAAGCGACAAAAACAACTGATAGATCAAATGAGTCAAAATCGAGGAAGCTAGCAGCAGATAGAGAAGTAGCTGTTGAGATCTTACCCGAAGAAGAAGGAGGTGGCAGCCAAGCGCAAGGCAGAGAAAAATTCGGCTCGGTTGTAATCACTAAGAGCAACTCCAACCCATCCCCAAAAACCCAAATTTGATGTAAAGATTACACAGCAGATAGAGAAGTAGCTGTTGAGATCTTACCCGAAGAAGAAGGAGGTGGCAGCCAAGCGCAAGGCAGAGAAGAATTCGGCTCGGTTGTAATCACTAAGAGCAACTCCAATCCATCCCAAAAATCCAAATTTAATGTAAAAATTACACCATTTCATTCTAATCAATACCCCAAAGTACATCACTAAATTTGATGATGCCATAGTTCATCACCAAATTTGATGATGCGCTGTAGCATCACCAAATTTGGTGATGCTATTTATTTATTTATTTTTTATTATTATATTATATAATTAAATATAAAATTAAATATAAATATAAAATAATATATATTATTGTATTTAAAAATAAATATAATATATATTATTAAATTAATAAATATCATAAATAAAAATAAATTTATAATTATTTTTTTCTTATTATTTATAGTAATATTAATTATTTATTATAAATATAAATTAAATGTATATAACACCATATTTTAATTTTATTATGCATATTTACAATGATTTAATTTATTATAAACTTTATTTATAATATATTTAATACATTTTAATAATAATTATATTTATACATTATTTAATTAATTTTAAAACATATATAATAAAAAATTTATATGGCGTATGGTCTACCAGCATATGCTATCATAATATTATATTTTTAATTAAGTATCATTGTCTGTTTTATATTAGTAATATATTTTATTCTAATTGTGTGTGATTTTGTAATATTTTTAAAATATATTTATGTCTGAATAATTATGTAATAAATATTAAAAATAAAAATCATAATAATTATAAATTAAAAAAATTAACTTATTAAATATAAATGAAATATTAATTTTAAATATAATAATTATTATAAATTAATTATTAAATTAAAATGTATGTCCATAATTAAATTATGAATAAATGAATAAAAATAAATAAAATATTCTAAAGAATTTTTTTTTTTGGTGTAAAATGATGTGAGTGGGTTGGAATTGAAATAGTATTTGATGTTGAAATTGTACCATTTTAGTGTGAAAATGACATTAAATTTGATGATATAGATTGGAGATGGTCTTACAATCCACTTATATGTCTAGGTCATCTTTCAACCTTTTCTTCGTTATTTATTTGTTTATGTATTTGGTTTGAAACGCAAAAGAAATCGGTCGAGGTGCCGGCCGAAGCGGACAGGTGCCTGCCGAATCGGACCTTTTCCAATTCAAACGGTTCGAACAGAATGACCCGAGGGAAATCTCTATTTTTGTTGGATAAAAATTATCCATTTACATTGATTTAAGATTAACCCAATCGAATTTATTGATTAATCATGCACTTCTTTTTTTATCAAATTGATAGTTCAGCTCAATTGTGATTTTACCTCTCTCTGTCATTATCATTATATTATCTATTGGAATTAAAAAGATATTCTTTTAAAGGAAGCATAAAGTATACGTAATACTAAAAAGTTAAGTTATAAATAATAAATTTTGTTTGAAAAAGACTTATGGTATCTCCTCATAATCTTTTTGATGAAAAAAAATAAGTATCCAGCAAGAGAGTAAGAGTGATTTATAATAACACACTATTTCACAAAGATTAATTTAAAATTAAGCAATTTGACTAATTAATTTTTTTAGAAATTTAGATATTCAATTTTTACGATCTAAGAATGAATTAAGATGACTTATTCAATTCTACATAAAAAAATTTATCGACTACTAAGATAAATTAAAAAGTACATATAAATTTTTATGGACAATCTAATATCATAAATTTTTTAAATTTAATGTGCCTAGATAAGATTTAAACTCTTATTATTTAGAGACATTCTACTTTTTTTTTTTATCATCGTACCATAATCGTGAGGGCGACTAACTAAATATATAGTTTGATGGACTATATATGCTAAAATTAATCCTAGATGAACTATAGTAAGATGATATTATGAACAAAAGAGTGTTAATTGTAAAAAGTCTAATCTTTACTTTAATTAACATCTTTTAATTTAATCCACCCTCAAAAAATAATGTTTAAGAGTTAAACAGTAAAAACCCTGCTTAATTGGAGTTTTTGGCAGGTGAAGAAGGTTGGAAGAGTGGCGAGAGCAATTTGCATAACGAGCCATCCAATTCCGAACACCAAAACCCTTCCGTTTACTTAACAACATCAGGTCAACTCTGGTCAACATAAATTTGAGAAAGTCATACATAACAAAGCAAGCGGTTTTGGTCAACAGAAGTTTAGTTGAAGTTCTTATGGATCAAAATATCTAGAACCTTTCGTTTCTCTCTCTCAAACTTAGAGTAGTAAATTGAAAAACTAGGTAGATTATTTAGACTGAAGCATTTATTACTATATTAGTTAAGTTCCTTCTTTTATTATTATTATTACCATAATTGTAAGCAACCTTGATTTTTTTATTCTTATTTACATACCAATATGAGAAATAGAATTAGTATAAAAAAAAACTAAAAGTAAGAAATTTCCTTAATCGAATGAGCTAGCTCAATTTTGGAAGCGTCAAGGAAACGACAGCGAAGGCCAACTCCTCCTTGTTTCCTCCTTTTTCTCCCAATGCCATGTTGATTGTTGAAGATTCAACTCCGCTCGGTGCAGCGGCAGTAATCTCCACCACACTTCCCTAAGTCCTCATCGATCGCCTTTTTCTTCCTCCGCCTCCTCCGTGTTGATCAGGCCATCGTGGTACGCTCGCTGTCTATTGCTTCGTTTTGTAGATGAAATCACTGAAAAAGATTTGGTCGTGAAAAGAGATGAGATTTGGGGTGAACGCACGTTTCTTCATCTCTTTCTTTTCTCCGGATTTAAAGTTTGCTTGTTTTTTTTGTGACTCCCGTTGCTAAAAAGGTGTTCTTTGTTTACTTCTATGCGAAAGAAAAACATCTTTTTTGTCGTTTAGGTTTTGGAACTAACGAATTGGTATTTTTCATCGGGAGCATAGTAGAATTCTCCAAGAAAGCTCTCACTTTTCAAAGATTTGATTTTTAATCTACTTTCTAGGGAACTGATTACGTGTGATTCAATTGTTCCAGGTTGACGATATTGTTGCTGACTGCTAAGGTTCTTACAATTGTTCGGCTGACGCTGGGACATGGCTCAATTGTTGCAGCATCAAGATTCGAATTTATTATGCAATAAAAATCACTTGGGGTGTATGCCAGGCTTACTCCAATATCTTGATCACCACAATCTTTATGCAAAGAAGTCACTCAAGCACAGCGAGTCTGGCGATGCCAAACAACTATGGGGTACGAGACTTAGACCTTGTGCTGGATTCGTTTTTCAGTACTATTGATACTTTTCTGGTTTAGTATAGACCCTTTCAAATGAATTAGGTGCTTCTACGGCAGAGCAGGGATAAAGAATAGATAGAGTTGTATATGAGAGGGTTTTTTTAACTTTGTACAACAACCAAGCAACTGTATATAAGAAATTTGAAGGTTATCATCTATGTTTTCCCTGCTACAACACAGCCAGAGGTTCCAAGGTTTTTCATGGACGAACAGATCAAACAATTTGGTTGGTAGAGGTTTCATCCTAGCCTTACAGAGGAATGAATTACAAGCAAATTGAACTGTTACAAGTTAGGCATTAGAACCTTCAACAACAAGATTGTTATACTTAAAAAGTCTATACTTAATATTGCTATTAGGATTAATCAAATAATGTGTAATCTTCCATGCCAATGTATGGAAATCCCTGTTTTACCTTTAAATGCTAAATTATTCCAGTCAGCAAGAGCAAGCCTGCAGGGAAAAAAATCCATCAGTATGATCCTTTATGCCATAAACATTTGTGGAATTCTGAGTTGTCTTACCTTTATATAGGCCCTCAGCATCAGACATGATTTATTGTGGATTATTTTGGATTCTGAGGCAAGTTTGATTAGTTGGACTTCTTGTAGGTCAAGCTTCTTGGGGAAAAAAAATAAGAATTTAGGAATTTAGCAGTCACAAGGTCTCACTCTTGGTGTTACTGATTTATAAGGTCTCACACTCTCACTCTTCTTGATGTTACTTATTTTATAACTTTTTTGTTTCTTTTATCTTGTCCGAGATGGTAAAGAAGGTTCAATAAGCACCATAATCATCTCTAGCCCCTAGATAATACCCCATTACTAGCAATGAGGGGAGTTGACTATTATGGCGCATTTGGTTCATTGGACTAGTTGCTCTATTCCCTTTGAATTCTCATGAACTAGGTACTCCTATATTTGGTTATAAAAATAAACTTATAATACCAATTCCCATCCAATCATGATTGTCTAATCATCCTTTTGGCTATTCATTATTGTATTGTTGATCGAGCTGGACAACTGAGCTATCCGGAAGGGCCAGTCTAGTTGGACAGTGATGGGTTAGCTAAATGAGTTGGACAAAACATTTCATATAGCTGTATTTTGTGGTTGTGAAAGCTATTCTTTGTCAATTACTTATAGCATATATTCCATTGCATGAACCAAATTAAGGCATTGGTATTCCTATAATCCTATTCCACTTTTTAACAATTCATTCTCTAGGAAAAGTTATTCCATTCATTATCTGCAGATTTTACTGTTAGTTTATAGATCAAGTACATGTCATAATTATAAAAAGATACTATAGCTGTAAAATTATTATTTTATGAGGAATTAAGAGTGTTGAAATTATTGAACGAGATTATTACAATAAAAGTGTAGAAAAATAGCCCTTCATGTATGTTTTTCCATTAGTGTAGCTTTGAACACAAAATGAACACCAATATCAGTGCTTGAGAAAACAAATTCGGTTTATATGTGAATTTTGTAAAGCAGATTGGAGTGCTGAGTTCTATCGACTAGAGCAACAAACCCTTATGCTCATAGTATGGAAAAAAGTTTTTTGATCATTCATTGTTGTACACAAGCATTTTTTTAGTCACAATACAATCCAAAATGATAATTCGTATCATGTGTAATGGTATAAATCTAGGTAAAGAAACTACTGTGTTATTACATGTCTGCTTTACTTCATATTTGTAAATTTCATAATGCCTTTATTTGACACTGTTAAATGCTTAATTTGGAATCTTTATCTGCATGCCAATATGTCATTTAGTACAAACCCATTAATGTTACTTTCTCTATGTTCTTATATTTTGAAAATACCTTTTCACAGATTACTGCCACAAATCTCATGTTGTGTTTGATTAATATTACTTCTTAATGCAGGCAAGAAAGGTGCAAGGTTCTATCTCCCATTAACTAACCATCAAAATGATGAGTCATCTGGAGCAGCCGACTTGATGGTAAATTTATGAATGCAATACTGTAAAATTTTTGGTAAAATGTCTTAGTTTATCTGGCACTGTATAATATCTACTAACTATGTTATTTCTAGCTCTTATTTGTCCATTAGTGGTCCATTTGATGTGCGTCGATTTCTTGTTTCCATATCATGTAGCCCACTATTTTATAGAAATTCATCCTCCCAAAACTCTTTTGCATTATCTTGGTAGAGCAAGTGTTTGAAACAGTATCTGCATCCTAAGTCATATAATATTTCGATTTCACTGCATCTCTGGTTGGAGTTTGCCAGCTTTATGCAGTTGTGCTTGTACAAACTGAGATATGTGGTCTACATCAAATTTTCAAATAGCACAATAGGTATCTTCACTATAAAGAGATTAAAGAGAGTGAAATAGATAGGTCGTCAACACTTTCCTTGTGCTCAACTGTTTCTCATGCGATTGATTTCCTAGCTATGTTACTGGGATTCAAATACCAATACTAACCGACATGAGTGTGGATCTAAGCATCTAATATGACTTACTATGGCATACAAAGAATCCAAGCATCAAAGTTCCTAGTGCCAAACTGCTGAACATTTTGTAATACTTTGTGATGGCTTTACTAGAATAGATGAAGCTGGCATGTGCAGACAAAGCAGTTGTCTTTTTTAGTTCTCAGTTTCGTTCTTTAAGTGCTTTTACTTTCTTGCTCTTGAAACAGTGTTTGTACTTTTATGTTGCGTTTGTGATTGCAGAAGGATATTTTGTTCTCAACTAAAAAAAGCGAATATTTACTGGATTTCTTCCATAGCACAATGCAAGGATTGATGACTGTTAAACTAGATGGCTTCAAATAGTATTGTTTATCGTTCAGTTCATGTTCTCAACGTGCTATCATATGGCTATCAAGAAATTTGCTTGGCAAGTTTTGTTGTCAGATTTACTTATTTCTATAACCACACGAATATCAATAGTTTTGGGGATTGCAGACATGTGCATTAGATAATTTCAATATTTTCTGGACTTTCATGTGCTAAAAATAGAGGGAGAAAACAAAATTTTATCCTTACTCGCTTATTTATACTTCTGCTTCACATATGAACTTGTTCATGGTTTCTTCTTAGCATATATTTGAGTAAGTGCACCATATTTGTTGCCCTTGTCTATCTCTTCGACTAGTAGTCTGGTCGATGGATGTGTTTTTATTCCTTTCTGTCGATGGACTCTTTCATGTTTGAGCTTTTAATGATGCCAGGTTAGTAAAAGAAATTCAGGAAAAGCCCTTAGGGATCTGATATTGAAAAAGTTGTTTGGGAAGCTACAGCCTAAACAGAAAATGCTTCCGGTAACCCCACATCTGCTGCGCACATTTTCCATTCATCACTTGGAATGTGATGACTATATTCTTCCAGAGGAAGTGACTATTAGGAATGAAACAGTCGTCGAACTGCAGATGTCTGACTCTCAACCTATTCAGCAAGATCAACTTTTTGAAAACGAAATCAACTCCAAAATTTGTGGATCAGCTAACATTGTAAAACACGTTGGCCATGAGGAGCTAGTTGAGCTTGGACGTCATTTAACTGAAGAACAGGCTATTGATAAGGAAAAACTGCATGCAGCATGTGAAGCATTCTCGAAGAAAAATGAATTGGCTACCAAGGAGAATGGAGAGCTGCATTTGAAACTTCAGGAAGACCCAAATTCTGTTCTAGAGAATTGTTCACCAGACAGTCAGACATCCAATTCAGTTAAAAGACTTAACGACTCTGATTCATTTCCAACTCAGTTGTTAGGTACAGAAGGAAGAAAGCGTGGTAAGAGTAATCAAATTGCATCCAAGGTGAATCCTCGGATTTCAATGGATGGGTTGCTCCATAAGATCCCCTATGGAGAGAAGGCATCCAGGGAAGCATTAAAGAGAAAGCTGTTTCGGTCTGCCTCAGCCAAATCAGATGGGGAGAAAGTGCACCATAAAACCATTCATAGATCTCGTTCTCTTACTGAATCATTGGATCAGTATTCTAGTTTGCTAAATTCCTGTTCAGTCAGAGAAAGCAAAATGGCATCTGAGTCCTTAAACTCGATTAGCAAACACAGCAGCTTGCAGGACAGGGATGAAGTAAAAAATTATAAAAGACTTCTTTCTAATCCTGAATATGGATCTTACCATTCGGATAAGAAAATTCAGAAGGGACTTTTCAGGGCATCTCTATCATTAAATGAATCAGCAGGCAGTCAACTGGATGTTGATGGTGTCATTGATACATATGGTTTTGCTGAGTCAAAGTTAGTCGAGTCCCCTCTTCATGTGGCTGTCAAAATGGAAACTACTAAATCTGCATACCGAATTGCTAACATGAATTTTTGTGAGCTAGCTGATGAACAACCTTTGGCAAACATTACTGAACCTGAGCATGGTGAAGAGTTTAAAATCACAGAGACAACGGATGAGCACGGTATCCATTTTCAGCTTCCTAAGAATTCATTATTGAGTAGTGAGTTTTACCAGATTGAACAACCTGAATTTTCAGGTTCAAATGAAAGGGAAACAACAATGCTTCCATGGACAAGCTGCCAAGGGTACCTGAAACATATCCAAGTGCCGAACCAATAAAACTTGACCCATGTTTTGAGGAAGAAATTGCGAACTCATCAAAATATATAATTTCACAAGGTAAGTTATTTACAAAACAAAAAATATTTGGCATAGAAAGTTCTTCTTTCGCTGAAAATGCTTTCCATTAAATTTCTTTTGCAAAATATTCACAACCAAGTGCTAATCAAATAATGGCATTTCCAAATTTCAAATTTACAATAAATTCATTTTTTGCTCTTATCTGTTAGTTAGCTTTTAGATAACACAAATGGTTGAGAGATTTCCATTTTTGCAATTCTTTAACTACCTTATACATTTCCCTTAAACAGATTCTATACTTGAGAGCCTCCATTTTAAGGAGCTCACGGCATTGCCAGAATTATTGAACTCTATGGATGTTTGCGTCTCTTCTGGTGCTCAAACTACTGCATCCAGTTCCAATAGTGAAGCGCCAGATGGAATTTCTATTTCCGATTCATTTTACATTAAATTGGATCAAGAAGACGAGGTTGAGTTCAAATACCTTAGGGATATTTTGATGAAGTCCAATATCAATAGTTCAGAGTTTATCGAAGAATGGTATCCTCAGTACCAGCCACATGACCCTTCTCTTTTCGGGAAAGTGATCGACACATTCCATGAATCTGAAACTGTATCCCTTGATCATCTGCTTCTAACTGATCTGATAAACGAAGTGTTTCTTGAGACCTATGAAAAATCTTTCCTTCAGAATTGGTTCTTGCGCATACATCATAACCCAAGGACAGTTCCTTTGGGCCATCATGTTCTCAAGGAAGTCTGGATAAAGGTTAGCAAACTTCTTAATTTGCAAAGGCAGTTGAATCACACGCTCAAAAATGCCATGGCACAAGATTCTGCGAACGACAACCGGTGGTTGAACTTACAGTGGGAAACTGAGGCCGCAGGAATGGAGTTGGAGTGCCTTGTACTGGGTGATTTGCTAGATGAACTGCTGCTCGAGCTTATTGATATTTGAACTTGTTAACCAATTTGGTTTCTTATTTGTAGATCCATGGTTCTTTGTATCATATGCAGAATGTAACATAGTTCATACCAATACTCATACAATGGTTGTTTTGTTTTGTTTCGGAAAAAAAAAATTGTTGATAAATCATGTAAATTCAAGTAGAAATGACGCACACTTTCCTGTTTTTATTTATGCAGTTATAATAATTTTAGTTGATATTATATATAACAGCTACTCATCAACTGCTCATCACGTGCCAGAAGATTGGGATAAATGGGCCAGATAAAAATGGGCCGGGCCGCAAGAGGAGCACTCTTCCCCACCGACCCATTTATGGGTGGGGACCACGACAAGTAAAGTAAAAGGAGAACAGAGACGGTGGTGGAGGGCGTGTAAAGAACCGGGTGGCCCGTGATAAGGGATGGAATGCGACGCCTCGGTCCTCGCCGGCGCTTCGGTTTTCTTTATCTCATCCAATGGGCCCCACTTTTACGATCGACACCAGTTTTTGCCTACCGAAACCATGTACCACAAACCTCCGCACCCGAGATTCGCACCGGAACTTGAGATTCGTGCAGATCTTCGATCGGACGTCGATGTTTAGATCTTCAAACCCTTGCGATTGATCTTGGACGTTGAATTCCACCGAGGAGAAAACCTCCAGGTTCGGATTCCCTATATATTTGTGTGCCTGTGTCCTTTTCTCGAGGAACCTGGTTTAGGTCTCATCGTCGTCGCTTCTGTTTGTGTGCGGATAATGGCCCGGAAGTTTTTCGTCGGTGGCAACTGGAAATGCGTAATCCTCCATTATTTTTTATTTTGTTTAGATCGGCGCCGGTTCATTACGGAACTTAGATCTTAGTTTGATTTTGGCCTGTCAGAATCTCAAGGGTGTAGTGAGCGTTCTGATTATTATGGATCCCTCATCTTGAAGCTAGTTGTAGTTGATTTGGTTGGATTTGTTTGGATCCATCTCAATTTTAATTGTTTCTGACGATTTTAGCGAGTTTGAACTTTCGATTTGGAGGAACTATGGGCCTTCCTTGCGAATCTTTCGTTCTTCCCCCTTTTGCTCTCTACTTTGATTTTAGATTCCAGCAAATCATTTTTTTTTGATGGGTAATGATTAAAATAAAATGTTGTATTGTCCTTGTTTCTGCAGAATGGGACGAGCGAGGAGGTCCAGAAAATTGTCAGTACACTGAATGATGGAAAAATTGAATCGCCTGAAGCTGTTGGTATGATCGTGATTCTCGTCTCAATTGTATATTTTGAAATTGTTTGGAAATTATAGCATGCTAGCTGACTATTCGGATGCTTGTGGAGTATGTGCCTTTTGACTAATTTGATAGGGGAAGGGAAAGGGATGTCGTTGTTACTCGTTTCATTATTATTATTACAACTTTTGTATGATGATAATGAACATTTGAGTACTGCCACCTGAACTACAGATTGAACATCGTGGTAATATCAACCTAACATTGTCTGTATGGTTCATTCATGCCATGAGCTTAGCTGTTCACTATGAAAGCTGGTTTGTGTGTTCTGGGTGGATGAATAACATTGTCTGTGTAGTTCTTTCATGCCAATGAACTTAGCTGGTTTACTATGAACGCTGGTTTGTGTGTCTGGATGGAGGAATATATTATCAATTGTCACAGTTCCTCTAAATTAACACATGATTCAAAATTCATTTTCAACTGAGTATATATATTATGGAATTTTAATATCTAGATTCTTACTTAAATTTTTAAACTTATCATGATGAGCGTCAAGTGAATAATATACAAAACATAGGTTTTCCTCTTTGTCATCACTTAGCTTTTTTTACGGTCAATATTATCATATATGAATCCTTGTATTTGTCATCTCTGCAGAGGTTGTGGTTAGCCCACCATTTGTGTTTCTCCCTCTTGTGAAAAGTTCGTTGCGCCCAGATTTCCATGTTGCGGCACAAAATTGTTGGGTGAAGAAAGGGGGTGCTTTCACTGGTGAGATCAGGTATGAGTTTTTCTTGGTTGACTATTATTTTGTATAATGGATGTTTAAAGAAAAAGTTAAGTTGATGGTGTCTTCTTCATGATTTATAATTGGAAAAAAATTGATATTAGTTTGCTTCCTTTTGGAAAAGGTAAAAACACAATAAGGGTTTGTGCACCTAAGGTTCTCTTTTTGTGAGTCTCTTCTGAGTTGTATATCTAATTCGAATAAACTTCTCTGTGCAGTGCTGAGATGCTTGTAAACCTTGGCATTCCTTGGGTTATTATTGGACACTCAGAAAGGAGGCTTTTGTTAAATGAATCAAATGAGGTGATTTTCTTGATTTCATTGCTTATATATAGTTTTTTTTTCTAAAAATTTGCTAATTGAGGGATCAAATCCATGAAGTGCTGAATAAAAGTTTATGTGAAATTTAAACTAAGACTGTGAAGTGTTAACTTATTTTGATTCACTTGTTATTTGGTTGAATATTCTTGCAATGCCTTGAAACTGTTTCTTTTCTAGAATTTCTGGACTTATGTTTCTTATAACTATCTTCTTGTTACCTAAGATGCTTATTGCTAAAATCTTTGAAGTGTTCATAATAGTTTTGTTCTAATGTATAGCTTCTTAATTATATTTGGTTTTCCGGCTCAGTTTGTTGGGGACAAGGTTGCCTATGCACTCTCTAAAGGTTTAAAGGTCATTGCTTGTGTTGGTGAGACACTTGAGCAACGTGAATCAGGATCCACCTTGGAAGTTGTTGCTGCACAAACAAAAGCTATTGCAGGTATCCTACACATTTTATAAACCGTGTTATTTTGCCTTCGCAATTGGTTTTGACTGCATGCTCAAGCTAAGACAATTTGCATATATTTTGAATTAGCTGTTCTCACTTGAGTGGTGCAGCTGCTTTACCCTTCAGCGATCCTAGAATAGGTTTGCATGGTCCACTAGATCAGTTATCTGATACTGTTTGATAAATGACTAGCCAGACCTAGGTTTCTAAGTTCTTTACACATTTTGCACACGTTTTCTTGGCAACACAATCAGTTCAGAGCCCAAGCCTGATGCCAACAAGAAGAGCAGCTAAGCTCTTTGAAACAGTTTTAATGTTAGGTCTTGGATAATTTGAAGTATAATAGCATGACATGAGTCTCACAGATTAGCAATATGTTCTCTTCTGTTGCATGAACCTCATCCACCATTTGGTTGATCAAACTAAAGAGGGAACTTAGTGTAATTCATCCTATGTAGATGAGAAAAAAAAATCGAAATTCTGCAGTCAGTTATGTACTGTTTTTTTAGGCTATCTGCTTATATAGCATCATCCTTCCATTCCCAAGCTAATAGACTGGAAAATGAAAAGAAAAAAAACATTGATGTATTAGAAGATAATATAAACATGATGGAATCTATTATAATAATTGACTAAATGAGTTGTAAGTGTATTTGATTACAAAGATAACCGACTCTAATCAGTTTGGTTTACTTGTAAGTCTCCTGTTGTCTTGTCATTTATCATTTGCTTCTACATAAACTATGAATCTCTTACTAATTTTGGTTTCTGTCGCGACCATCCATTTACGTTAACATTGATTCGGATTAATCGTAGGTGGGTAACCGAACCAGCGGGAAGGACAAAGTTGACGCTCCTGAAGGCAGCTGGACTTGTGACAAATGCAACAATCTCAACTACCCATTCCGCAACATGTGCAACAGGAAAGGATGTGGAAGTGAGAAACCCTCCTCATCCAGCAAATAGCTGTGAGAAGGAATGCCTCCCTCTTCGCACTGTCTATGCTTCATGAAGTTGGATCACCCATTGCAATGTAGTTAATATTATCGTCAGTATTTGCTGCCTATGTATGTTTTACATTTGCTAGTTGCCTACAGTTTTAAGACATGCAAACCTGGCAAACTGTAGCTGTCAAAGAGCTTAGAACAACTATGTTCACCTTGTTTAGTTGTATTTTTTGGCTGGCTTTAAAGTTTATCTTCACAAGGCACAATTTATGTTCATAGTGCTTGAATCTTATCGCAAGTGTTGGTAGTGTTGTTAAAGCTATCACAATTGTCGTTCTAGTAAAAAGTTATCTCATACAGTTGATTTCACGATTATATGTAAAGAGATAAATTGAGAAGTTATAATTGATCCTGATGGAGGAGGATATTATTATTATTTTATTGAGATTCATTTTTATTTATTTTAGTAATTTTGTTTGATTGTAATCAATTTAGTTACATCCCTTTCAAATATAATGGGATGAAGCAATTTATAATTTATTTTATTAAAAAATCATTATGAAACAGTACACAGTTATGGGTACGTGGGGTACATCTGAGGAATAGTATAGGGTTGTCTTCGGAGCATAACTGAGTTGGTTACAATGAAGTTGATTTGCAGAAGAGGGTAAAGGTTTGAATCTCAACGAAGTCGAGCAATATTCTTTTCCGTCATGATCAACTGTAATTTTTTGATTTACCTCTTCACAGATGATCATGGGGCTGCTGGCCTGCTGAGATGACGGATTTCATCTTATGCAGAAAATGAATAGTATAGGGTTATATATTTTTTTCAATTGATAAGACATGACAAATATTTCCTTTTTTTGGGACAAATAATAATTCTATTTGTTTTGCACATAATTTTATCAGATAATTCTATCAGTTATACATTATTATTTTTTAGGGTCGCCACGGTATTCAACTATATTTTATAAAAGAAAACTGAAATAAACATATCACATTTTTAAAAAAATAAAATATAACACTTTATTGGAGTGCAATTATTGTTATGTAAACAAGTTATAAATAATTTTTTATTATATTTTACTTAAATATAATTCTTTGGAGTGACAATTTAGTTCAATATATTTTTGTAAGGATAGAAATTTGAATTTCATAAATTTAAGGCCTCATTGAGTGTTTTTAAAAAAAATAAAAGAGATTTTAAACTTTTAAATAGAATTGAATATTTGATTAAAATTAAATTGAATCAAATTGATTTTTTTTAAACTATTCAAATTAACTGAATTTTTAAATAAAAATCGAACAAATCGAACTAATAAAATATGGAATAATTTGATTTTTAATTAAATTATTAAAATAATTAATTTTTTAAATATTATAAAAAATTTACTAATTAATTAAAGATTTATAAGTTTACTCATCTAAAAATTTATAAATTATTTTTTAAATTAATTTAATTTAATTGAATAAAAAATTTTATAATCGAAATCAAATCAAATTAATTGATTTTTTTAAAAAATAATTAAAATTTTAAAATAATTAAATTGAATTTTTAATCCGATCAATTTAATTGATTTTATTTAAATTAATTAAATTTTTATTAATCCTTATTTCAGTTGGCCATTTTACTACGTTTTCCATATTTTACTAATATCGAGTTCGAAGGCTGGTTACGCTGACGAGGCCAAATATGGAGCGACTTTTTAATTCACTCGAACCGGCCATCCTTCCTTTGCGCCTTGCACTTTCCATATCGGATCCATGGCTTCGTCTAGGGTTTTCTCCTCCCGCCTCTCGACCCTCCTTCTTCGCCGTTCCGCCGCCTCCGCCTCGCCTCCTCTTCCTCCTCTCGACCCACCTCGCCTCCTCATCCACCTGTGCCGCTCATCTTCCCCTGAGTTTCCTTCTTCCCCGGCCGCCCTCTTCCTGCGGCACCTCTCCACCGCCTCCCGCCGGCACCCCTCCTCCCGCCCCCGCACCGTCGATATCGGTGCCCGCGCGCGGCAGCTCCAGAACCGCCGCCTCTTGAACTACGGCCTCACGTTCAGCTGCCTCGCCGGGTTCATCGTCATCGTCCTTAGCACCTTCCAAGACCAGCTCGTGTTCTATATCACCCCTACCCAAGCCATGGAGCAGTTCGCCGCTAACCCCACCAAGAACCGCTTCCGCCTCGGCGGCCTCGTCCTCGAGGGCAGCATCGTCGAGCCCACCTCCACCTCTCCCGAGATGGAGTTCGTCATCACAGATCTCGTCACGGAAATCCTCGTCCGCTTCGAGGGAACCGTCCCCGACCTCTTCCGGGAGGGCCACTCCGCGGTCGTCGAGGGCTTCTTGAGACCTTCCGATGAATCTGATGGGCCGGCCACGCGTGGATCAGTGGTGTCGGAGGCGGCAAGGGCTCAAGACTGTTACTTCAGGGCTGTTGAAGTGCTGGCGAAGCACGATGAAAAGTACATGCCCAAGGAAGTTGCGGAGGCGATCGAGAGGAATAAAAAGCTAATTGAGGCGAAATCTCAAGCAGAAGCCGCAGAGACTACGAGTTGAAAACACATTTCAAATCCAGGTTTATTCTATCAGGACAAATTTTGAATCTTTCAATTGATTATGCTGGTTGGTTGCCACCAACAGATAGATGAAAAAACAAAATCTTATCATGATTTTGTTGTAACTTTTAATTGATCTTCTACGGGTTGAGAATAAAAGAGAATATAATATTTTTGGTTGAGAATAACATAGAATTACAACCTATTTGTCAGATCAATTATGCCTTGCTATCAGTTTTATTCAGTTTTATTCACTTTTATATGACTGAAGTCTGTGTCCTAGAGATCGTTAGGTGTGATAGTAAGCACTATGCTGAACTTTGTTATGTAGAGATTGCGTCGCTTTATGCTCACTTTGTTTTCCTTACTCGTATCAATTTTTAAGCTTTTTGGAAGTTGTATGTTAGATTCAACTTGCTATACAAATTAAAATGCCTCATCATGGTTTATAATTATTTTTGTCAAACTTTCAGTATTAGCCATTTAAATTTATTGTTCCTTTTAGTTGCTAGCATTGTAGTTTTGTTATAATTTTTTTGTGATTAGAAGAATCCTTGTGACTGTTGGTAAAATTAGAAGAATCCTTGTGACTTGTTTTTCTCAAGATGCTACATTCTCATCTGATAATGCTGTTTAGAAATTTGCTACAAAGATGTGAAATTTAAATGATGGGGATGATCATCCTCTCCCACTGTCTCCCAAGTCAGGTGGAGTTTATGAATAGACGCACGGCCATGTTAGAATTGCTTCATAAATTTTTGATATTTTGATGAAATTGAGCCACATCAATGGCATGATATGTTTACTTGTTTTTGTACTATGGTTTCATTTTCATTCCATCATTTTTTTGTCTTTACCTTATTTGCCATAGCTATTTGTCTAGATGCAAAACCTTCCGATGCATAACTGTTTCTCCTAAATTAACTGTACTATGAGTTGTTGGCAATCAAGTGGGAAATTCATCAATTTTCAATATGTTCGTATTTTTTTATCAACATAATGTTTTGTTAATTGTGCTTGTTTTTTCCTGCTTAGTTTAATTTTAACTTACATATTTCTATGTTGTAATTGCTACATCAATTTCTTTTCTAGAACTAATGTTGATTTTGGAGATTTTGCATCTAAAAGCATTAACAAATGCAGATTTACTAATTGCTTGCAATATCAGTACTTGATTGTCATTCCTTTGTCAATAAAAATATATCTAAGAAAATTTGTGACATCAAACCCTTTGGAATCATTAGGTTTTATCTCGAGGAAACTTGTTAGCGCGTATTACAGTTCAAAGAAATAGGTAATAGATAACAGAAGAGCCCATAAAGCTCTGTAATATCATTGCGTTTGGTCTTGTTTATCAGGAAGATGAAGGCATACTTGGTTTCATTGAGGCATTTTGACTGTATTTTTTCCTGTGCACATGGAAATAAGTTATTTTTTTCCTAACACGATAGATATTCTTTGTAAGTTATTGTTGTTTTGTTTCTTGCACTATGGAAACTGTTTGAACTTGCTGACTCAATGATTGGTTTGAACTTGCTCACATATATAAGTTATTGTTTTGAATTTGCTGACTCAATGATTGTTTTGAACTTGCTGACTTACATATATAAGTTATTGTATTAAACTTGCTGACTCAATGATTGTGGAAGCTGTTAGATGTGTAAGTGAAGTTGTTGATGTTGTCATTGTTGCAAAAAGCTTGTTGAAGATTTGAGCAGGAGGTTCAAACATTGCCAAGACTTGTTTTTTCTTGGCATTGATAATTCATATATATAATTTTTACAATTTCATGATTCACGAAAGTTTTTCATTGATCATCAAGATATATCGAGAAGCACGGATAGATTTTGATAGACGGTTCAATGTTATATATTTTTTAAACTCTTCAGGTGTAATGTGTTATAGTAAGATCTGAATCTTTATTATTTAAGAGCTCATTTCATCTTTTACCATCACATCATAGTATCAAGAATTACCATATTATCTTTTGTAATAAAAGATAGAATCTGTTACTCCGGCAGTTCTACATGGTCGTTTCTACAATTATCTATGAGTAGGTAATTGAGAAGTTATAGTTGGTCATGGTAAGGGATGGTTTTTTTTTTTTTACTTCGTTAAGATTCGATCTTTATCCATTATAGTAATATCTCTTTGTAATAACAAACTCAATTTTACTTTGGGGCAACTACTATATCATCTTGCTTTACTTTTGGTAGGCATTGACATGGTTTAATTACCTACTAACATGGTAACCTTAGGATAGATAGCATGTAGTATAAATGTCATTGCAAGTGATAGAATGCTAAGTTAATTCATGTGGTAAAGGATTGAGTTTGACCATTTTAGCTTTCGGGGCATAGTTGGGTTGGTTATGACGAAGCAGATTTATAGAAGAGGGTAAGAGTTCGAATCTTGGTGAACTTGAGCAATATCCTTCTATGTGTGACTAATTGTAGTTTCTTGATTTACCTTCTTATAGTTGATCGTGGAGTCAATCGTGTGGGGTTGTTGGGGTGACAGATTCTATCTTTTATAGAAGAGTTTGACCATTATGTTAAAATCCGATCATCTGAAATTTGGTAAAGATAAAGGCTGAGCATTTTATTAAAACCAGACGGTTGATTTTTTTTTTTGGACTTTATTATTAAAATTGAATAAATTGAATCATTACAAAATCCATTTATTCGTTTGATAATCAAATTAATTAATTTTTAAAGAAATTAAAAAACATTATTTTAAATAAAAATTTAATAGTGTTAATAAAAAATTAATGTTTTTATTATCTATTAAAAATATTATTTAAAATTTAACAATTGAATAAATTGAATTAAAATTTTAAATTAGTTTATTATTTTGATTTAATTGAAGTTTTGCTTACCTTTTATTATAGCATTCTTAATTGCAGATAGAGTTATAAATAAGCCAAGTGGATTTAAGTTTTAAGATATTTGAGTTTGTTTGATTAGGTAAGCAAATTGTGTTTAAAATAAATCAAAATTTTGAAATAATTATTTAAGTTTGATTTGGTTTTTTTTTTATAAGTTTGAGTTTAAATTAGTTGGTTCATTTAGATTTAGATGTTATCAAATTTTTAATTCAAATTTGTTTGAAATTTAGTTTGTTTGATTGTTTTTTAATTTGATAATATAAATTTATTTATTGATTTTAAAAATTTCTATTTAACATGTTGATAAGAGTTTCATGAATAAATATAATTTATAAATACTATTAATGAATGTTGTTCATGAATACTATTTATGAATATTATTCATAAACATTAACGAGTTGAACATATGTATATTCAAGTTTATTTATTTAATTTAATGAATTATTTAAGATTATTTATTTAATTAATTTTATGTGTATAAATAAATATAAGTAAATTTTTATCAAATTAAATATTAAATTTATTTACGAACATTTAATTTATTAAAAAAAATCTTAATAATATTTTTATAGATCTTAATTTTTTATTTATATTTTACATTATATATATACATAATATATTGTATACATCTTCATTATCAATAACTTATTTTATTTTTAACATTTTTTTGAAGGAACACTTCGCCAAACAAGGAGCCACTCCCAACCCTTACTCAACCGGGCTCCCTCCCGTTATGGGAGAGAGCTTTATATTCACGGATAATCACTCTTCTCCACTTGCCTTCGCATTCAAAGATTTATAATTATGAATTAGAGTTGTTAAATAGATCCATTCATAACGGAGCGAGCCAATTCATCATAAACTTTATCATATAATGGGTAGTATGTGTTGCTCTATCAACTTGACAGATTAAATTTTTTTTAATCTAATCCAAAGTGAATTACAAATTAGATGAGTTAACTCACAGGATTTCTCAAAAAATAAAAAAAAAATTTAAAAATTTTAAATTTAGATTATAGTTTAAATGAGTCAAGTTGAAATTTTTAAATTTGAATTACGATTTATATAGTCAAACTCATTAGTCCATTAAATTTTCTACTTTAATTTTAGATTTAAAAAAAATTCAATTAATGGGTCAATCCAAATTTGCCACAAGTCGACCCACACAAATTACGGATTTAGGTTGAGTCAATCCACCTGAATTCACTTTAAAATCAGTTTATAAATTTCAATTCAATTTTATTTAATTATTTAACAGAATAACCAATTCAACGAATTTAATATAAATTGACAGCTCTGTCGGAATCTCCATTTAAACCTAAGTGAAAATTGGAAGACTATTTATATTAATAAAATGAGTGTAGAATGATAAATTAATGCACTTAAATACCAAACTTCTATAACTCTTTATTTCATTTCTAACGACTTCGACCTATTTATTTATTTATTTTGCCTTTATTATTACATATTGAAAGCATGCATGATGGGTAAGCGAAACGATATATTATTAAACTAGCCAATGAAAAAAATTGATACTGAAAATTATGGTTAAATAGATATGTTTGTATCTAAAATTTCTCAATCAACAAAAAAAAGAAATCAATAGCAATGCCAATGAAATTAGTTCCAATCTCACAAAAATAGAGAATTTTTTATTACAAACATATTGAAAAGAATAATCTAAAAGCTTTAGATTTTAAGCTTTTATTTATATATGTAATTTCCATTGTCGAAAAAAATGTTTCTAAATTAAATTTGGAATTAAGTTATTTATAAGAAAAAAATTCCTATTTTATCTTAGATTTTAATTATTTTTTGAAAATATATTTCTTTGTTACTACTGTTGATATATCAGGGTGAGAACAAAATAAAAAGGGCGTCTCAGATTTTACAAATCATCAAGAGGGTTTTTTTTAAAAAAAAAATTAAATGGACACCCTATCATGATTTTATTTTGAAAGAATCTCTTGATGCAGTTTTGTTATAAAAATTATATGACAGTTGCTATATAATATATCTAAGATGAATTTAAAATTTAAAATTTATATAAAATATTAATGTTTTATGAATTTAATATAATTATAGGATATAATTAATTGTGACCAAATAATATTTATTTGAAATATAATAAATGTGATTGAGTCCTCAATATTTATTTTATTCATTAAAATAATATTTTAATTAGGTTATCATTTGGAAAAAAATTAAAATGATATAAAATTATTATTATAAAAATTAGTAATTAACTTTTGCATGATTGTCATTATAAAAGCTACATGCTAACTTGTATACAATCTAGTTGATCAAATAATAAATCTTGGCAAAGTAAACATACTTCTGCGCCGTGATCAACTACAGTTTCTTGATTTACCTTCTCACAAATGATCGTAGGATCGACCGTGTGAAAGGTGGTAGATTCCATCGTTTGCAGAAGAGTGATCAAATAATAAAAGGGTAAATGAGGTATTTACTTGATTTTAACTGTAAATGAGAACCCTATCCATTGAAAGTAGGGAAGGAGTAAATTTATAAGGATAAATAACAGATAAAAATTATTGTGAGGTGTAATAAGAATAACTACGAAACAGAGACAAGTCTATGGAAAAAATAAAATAAAGGGTTAAAAAGCAACATTCACTTACACATGAAAGCAAGAAATGGCACTCCATTCTTCTCACGTGCAATGCACGTGTTTCGGTTGTTGGTCGAACTTGAGATGTGAGTCAAGTGACGGCGTAGGGTCTCCTTTTCCGAAGAACGACCTCGGCCACCATCGTCCGCTGCCAATCTCGCTTGCTTCTCTTCTTCTCCGAAACGAATTCCGGCCGACAGCGCCGGCGATCGAGGCTCGTGTTCGCTTTCTGCCCTCCGGATCCTGTCGCAGCCGGTACTGGATGCCGCTGGAGCACTGGATCGAGTCGCCGTCTCCGTCGTCGTGATCCTGCGATGGGATCGAGGAGCGCTGGTCGGCTTACTCTGATTTCTGGCTGCTGCAGCTGAGATGCGCCCAGATCAGGAAGGCAATCGTCCATCGTTCCTCGACGGAGACCGCGCGATCTCGGAGTTTGAGACCCCAGGGCCCCTCCTGTTCCTCCCCTTGCTCTTCATCCAGGGGGGAGGAATGGATCTCTCCAAGGTTGGGGAGAAGCTATTCAGCTCCGTGCGATCCGCTAGATCTCTCGGGCTTCTTCCCTCCTCTTCTGATCGGCCCGAGGTGAGTGCGAGCTTGGTCTGCTCGAGATTATTGTTTGTCGCCTTACATCTTCAAATTTGTGCAGTGTCAGTTGAGTTTATCACGCAGAATGAGGGCTAGATATTGCTGATTGAGTTTCCTATATTAACTCCGAGCGCTATGCTTAGAATGCCAAAGACAACCTCCAAACCATTTCCCAAATCCGCCTCTACTTCGAGAATGGCTCTTCTACCTTATCGGAGAGCTGCGCCTTCCTATGTCGCCTAGTCGCTCCCACGTTTATTCCCTCACTTTCACCTGCTTGGAATGGCGTACTCCCTTCCATCCACCCCAATACGAATGATTCCTTCTCATGCAATTCTATGGCTCTAAATACGCTCGGGTTGCAAAATATCTAAATCCATACACTTCTATTAGTTGCCAGTAAATTCATGCATAGTGAGAAAAAATTGAGCCCAGATAGGCTTGATAGGATAGAGCTCTGACTGAGGTGAACTTGAAAAAGAACTCATTTGATCATGCCACACCGTTCTGTTGGGGTGTACCAGGTGCGGACAATTGGGATTGAATCCCAGCCTCTGATAAGTAATTCCTAAACTCTCTTAAGAGGTACTCACCACCACGATCAGACCGTAATGTCTTGATACTTTTACCATGATGTTTCTCCACATCAGCCTTGTACTCTTTGAATTTATCAAAGCACTCAGACTTGCGGCGCATCAGGTAAATGTATCCATATCTTGAATAGTCGTCTATAAAAAAAACGAAGTATTCGAAACCACCTCTTGCCTGGATAGTCATAGGACCACACAAATCAGAGTGAACCAGTTCTAACACATCTTTGGCTCTATACCCCTTAGCCTTGAAAGGCCTCTTGGTCATTTTACCTTCTAAGCAGGATTCGCAGGTTGTGAAATTTTCAACCGCCAGTGAACCCAAAGGCCCATCGGCTACCAACCTTTGAATTCTACTTAAGTTAATATGACCTAACCTTAGATGCCAAAGATAAGTTTGGTTCATTTCCGAAGGTTTCTTTCTCTTATTAGAGTTAGAAGATGTGCTATTAGATTCTACTTGTTGCATTGTGAGAGATATTGGATTTAAAATGTATAAATTGCCAACCAATGTACCAGAACAGATATTAACCCTATTTTTCTTAATAATAACTTTATCATCAAAAGAAACAGAATATCCATCCAGAAATAATTTAGAAACTGAAATTAAATTCTTTCTAAAAGTTGGTACATAAAGACAATTTCTTAAAACCAGAATTCTATTTTTATCAAAAGATAAATGGACGTCTCTCACTGCAACAGCTGCCACCTTTGTAGCGTTGCCCATGTAGACGGTAATCTCTCCTTCACGTAATCGTCGGGTTTCCTGGAACCCCTGCAAAGTATTGCAGACATGATCAGTGGCTCATGTTTCAACGACTTAAGAAAAAGATATACCTTTCTTGTTCTCCTTTTTGTGAGGATAATTCGCCTTCCAATGTCTAGACTTCTTGCATGTAAAGCACTTTCCCTTTGGCTTCTTTACACTTGCGTGTGGCCCAGCCACTCGAGGTCCATTCTGTTAGTGAGAGCCCTAGAGCCAATCATGAGATAATTATTGTATGGGCTCGATGTATCATATTTCTACACATATATATAAAGGCATTTTATTATTATACTTACTTGTATTAGTGCCAAATAAACTAAGTATAATAGCGTCCTTGAGTAGTAGGTTCACATCTATATCAATCGATTGGTTGAATCGATAGTGAGATGGTATAGAGAACACTACACTAAACCATTCGTAGTCAAGTATTAACATTCAAGGACAATGTTAATGCATAGAGACTAGCATGTAGGTCAACATGATGACTTGATCTCACAAGTCATGGATATGAGATATCAAGTTGACACATGGGTATGCATTGGAGAATGTATATTGAATGACCCGCCATGAGAAAGTATCATGGATCGTTATATGAGTGTCATATACTTTCTCATGTGACTATTAGTATGACAATTAGTCTTTGGACCTGAAGTCACCATGGTTCCCTACATAAGGAGTTGTATACTTTGGCTTCGTCAAACGTCACCCGTAACTGGGTGGACTATAAAGGCGATTACTGGGTATGTAATGAATTATGTGGAGGGATGTGAGTGATGTAGATGGGATCTATCCCTCCTATATGACGGGAGTGATATCTTCATTCTTGATAGAGTGAGACCACTAAGTGCATGGCCATGCCCAAATGAATCAACATGAGATGTTGAGCTCGTTTGATTAGAGTGAGTCTGCTTGGAGTTTAAGATATAGAATGATTTGAGGATGACACGGTCTATGCCTCGGTTGATCATTCTCATGTCAAGGATAGAAGGACATTATCATATATTGTGAGAGTCACAATTAGTAGTCACAAGGTGATGTTGGATCTCAACATTCACTACAAGAAACTATAAAAATAGCGACGAAATATTAGCGACGAATTTTATTTTCGTTGCTAATGTAACTATTTGCGACGAAAAAAAATTTTCGTCGCTAAAACAAATATTTTGCGACGAAAATGTTATTTCGTTGCTAAATATTAGCGACGAAAGTTGTAAATTCGTCGCTAAATGATTTGTTTGCGGCGAAAATGAATTTTCGTCGCTAACATTTATCGGCAAAAGGATAAAAAATGTCGTTAGCCTTTTTTTTACGACGAAAATGTTATTTCGTTGCTAAATATTAGCGACGAAAGTTGTAAATTCGTCGCAAATGGATAAAAATGTCGTTAGTCTTTTTTTGCGACGAAAATGGTGTTTTCGTCGCTAATCTTTAATATTAGCGACGAAAAACTACGTTCGCCGCTAACCTTCGCCTAAAGCCCTAATCCCATCCCGCGACACTTTCCTATCCCATCCCGCGACACTTTCCTTCCTCTGCACGCACTCCTTTCTCCGACTTAGCTCCGACGCCTCCGCCGTCCGCCGCCTCCGACTAAAGCACAAGCAAAGTCTTCCCAAGGCTCAAACCCTAGAGCCTGAAGATAAAGCTCCGTCGTCCGCCTTCTCTTCCTTGTCCCGCTTCGTCTTCCCAAGGCTCAAACCCTAGAGCAATCGCAGAGGTTGAAGGTGCAATTTGTTTAGTGTTCTTTCGATCCCTCGGTTTCCTCTTCTTGTTCGTTAGATTTGAGTTGTAAAAGTTCTTTATTTGGTTTGGAAGATCGGTACACTTTAGCTGGTAGTAGCAGGAGAGGAGATCCAGCAATGGCCGCGATTGCGCTGCAGTCTGTGCCCCTGGGGTTTCGGTTCCACCCCACGGACGAGGAGCTCGTCAACCACTACCTCAAGAACAAGATCACCGGCCAGATCAAGTCCGTAGTGGAAGTCATCGCAGAGATTGATGTCTGCAAGTGCGAGCCGTGGGAGCTTCCTGGTACTCCTGTAGTTTTGGTCTCTGGTAATGTATTTATTTGATAAAAGTGTGATTTTTTTTACTTGGTTATTTTGTTCGATGTTGTTGGGTGGCGTAGCGAAATCCCTGATCAAGTCGGAGGATCCCGAATGGTTCTTCTTTGCGCCAAAGGATCGGAAGTATACGAGCGGCCACAGGTCTAATCGCGCGACCAAGCACGGCTACTGGAAGGCCACTGGAAGGGACCGAAAGATACGGTCTTCTGGGGGGAAGGGTTTGCTTATCGGCATGAAAAAGACGCTGGTTTTCCATAAAGGACGAGCTCCAAAGGGCGTACGGACTTACTGGATTATGCACGAGTACCGCACAACTGAGCCGGAGTTTGAATCTGGTCGTAAGGTTTGCACATTTGTTTTCATGCTCGATTATTTTCATTCTTGTTCTATTTCCCCCGTTCCTATTTAGATTACAGAACAGTGTCTGAACTACCTCCCATTCTAATTTTAGTTATCCAACGAACATAAATTTGTGGCAACTTGATATTTCTTTCGCTGACTTGCAGTTGGACTTCATATCGATTTACAATTCCTTCAGATTTTGTTCCTTGCTCTCATTGTTCTTATTTACAGAACAGTGTCTGAACTACCTCCCATTCTAAGATGTGTTCATTTCCATCCATGATAGTACATTGAATCATAGTTTCACAAGCACAAGCAAAGGAACTACTAGATTAAGAACATAATAAATAGTTTATGAAGTAAAATTTCTCTATGTATGAGGGTTAGATGCTTATCTCCCATAAATTTCTCTAGTTTATATGACACTTTATGCAAGCACTGAACAAGAACTGAATAAAACAAAATATTTGTTGTGATGTAAGTAGTGAATCTAGTCACAACATTATTCCAAATCCTATATCTATGGCAAGTTTAAAGGTAGAAATGTTACCTGAAATATATGATATAATGGATATCTTGTGTTTATTCTTATGTTAGGAACTTGATAGACGTGGGAGGCAGATCTCTAAAATCCTAAAGCAATTAACTGGAACTGTAGAGAATGTCAGGTAAAGGAAAGCTTTGGTTTATTGAGCTGGTTTCTTTCCGTCTTGTATTGCATTTTCTTCAGTTATGTGAATTACATTAGCTGCTTCACGTGTTGGTGGTTGCAGCTGTAGTATACAGGATGCACCGGTTGTGGGTGGTTGCAGCTGCAGTATACAGGATAGCACTGAATTATGAACTTTGTATTGTGAACTATATTGTTTTTGAACTATGAACTTTGTATTGTGAACTAAATGTAAATCTTTTGGAGATTTGGAGATCTTAATGTGTTTCTGGAATAAATGTGAATTCTGTGAATAAATGTTTCTGTGTGGAGCGTGATGTGAATTTTTTCTGTGTGGAACGCAGGGTGATGTGTATTTTTTCTGTGTGGAACGCTGGAGCCTGGGAAAGGGGGGGGGGGGGTTAGGAGGGTGCGATGGTTAGCGACGAATTGACTAAATTCGTCGCTAAACAAAAGATTAGCGACGATTTTGAATCAGCCCGTCGCTAACTTCCGCGTGTAAATTTTGGTCGTATTTTCAGGTTAGCGACGAATTAACAAAATTTCGTCGCTATTTTTAGCGACGAATGTTCGTGGTTTAACGACATAATAAAAATCGTCTCCAATATTAGCGACGAATTTGCAAAAAATCGTCGCTAACGTTAGCGACGGATTTAGTCAATTCGTCGCTAACGTTAGCGACGAATTTTTCGGGATTAGCGACGATTATTATTTTGTCGCTAATGTTAGCGACGAATTTTTAAAAATTCATCGCTAACCTTAATTTGCGACAAGCTTATAGCGACAAAAATAGCGACGATATATTATCGTCGCTAAGATATGTTAGCGACGAAATTATTAGGTTAGCGACGAAAATATTTCGTCGCTAAATACCTAAATTCTTGTAGTGATCCTTGTAACTTGGGTAGTAGTGATGTGTTGCTAGATACCGCTCACTACTTATGCACCTAAATGAGTTTAGGGCATTGCCAACGTTACAAGAACCTATAGGGTCACACACTAAGGGCAATTAGATGGAGATTAGGTCCATATGATGGACCAAGAGGATTGGTTTCATGAGATGAACCAAATTGGGTTAAGAGTAACCCAAGTTAGACTAGTTGAGTTGGACTCAAGTTTTAATTCAAGTGTTGAATGAGTCTAATTAAGATTTGATTCATTAAATCAATTTAAATTAATGAATATAGATTCATTAAATTTAAATTGACTAGAATCAATGGTTGGATTTGATCAACCATGGAAGAGATAGTGATTAAGTTGGACTTAATCAAGAGGAAGAAGAAAGTCAAAGTTTGACTTGACTAAAGTCAAGTTTGACTTGACCAAATGCCATGTCATGGTGACATGGCATGGGGCCGGCCAAGAGGTGTTTAATGATGATCCACATCATCAAGCATGTTGACTTGAATTAATGATGTGGAAAAAGGGAGGTGAAGAGTCATGGTGACTTGTCTTTGTTGCCACCTCATTGGATGACTAGGCTTTTGTGGCCAATGGTGGTTCTCCACTTCATCAATGACACCTCATAATATGCCAACTCATGTGATGACCCTTGGTATTCCATGAAAGCTATAAAAAGCCCTCTTAAGTGGCCGGCCACCACATGCAAGTGGAGAAGCATTTCCAAGAGGGTGTTAAGTGCTCTTTACTCCCTCTTCTTCCTCTTGCTTGTTCTTCCTCTTCTCCTCCTCTCCTTGCACGAAAACCTACTGTCCAAGAGTGCTAGCACACTCTAGAGAAGGACTACCTTGAGATCCAGCGAGGAACGGAGCAAGCGGGATACGCGAAGGGCACGCGACAAAGGTATAGCTCTTCCTTCTTTGTAGATCTAGAGTAGATCTAGGTAGAAACGTGTTTTGCGCATTTTATAATTTTTCGCACGGATCCGGTGGCGGCTTTCGGGGTTTCCGCACGCGAAAAGCGGTTTTTACCCGGCCCGAAGAACCCAACA
>NC_133863.1:6563588-6810235 GCF_044706935.1 Curcuma longa
GCAATTTTCATTACTTCTTTGGACGCCCAAAAGCATGCATAGAACAGGTTGTTTACAGTTCGTATGTGGCACATGCAACCTGGAAGGTCCTCCTCCTTCAGGTTACATTAAAGTGCTCCTCTTCTGTGGCCTGTTGGTCCTACTTTATCGTACTGGGTTCTTGTCCTCCAGCAGTGGAAAGATATGTAAATCGGGTAGAATTTCAAGATATGATTTGTTCGAATTTGTGGTTAAATTGCTCGAAAGGTCTTGGCACTGTAGGGTAGATGCGTCAAACACAATTAAACTTTCAGTTTTAGGGTTTTGATTCAAGATAAATTATAAGTTTGAGTCATGTGATTATTGCTAATACTTAGAATGTTATTTTTATTTTTAGATTTATTGAAGTTGGTTAAAATAGACTATCATGTGATTCTTTTATGAGTTGCTTAACTCATTTAATTAAACGAAGTTATCTTACATGCTCATTTTTTTTTTTTGTCAAAACCTCTTTAATTAAATCAGCCGAATCAAATCAATTTCTGAGAGATGGAATATTGAATTTGAATTTATAATGAACGGGCCATAAGTAATGAGATAAAGATGATCGATCCCCTAATCTGAATTGACACCTCTACGGGCCATAAGTAACATCTACCTATTACGTTCCTTGTCGGCTAACCTATCTTCAGTATTTTTTTTTGGCCGTCTTGGGCTTTAACAGTTTATGATGCACAAAGTTCATATGCGAGTGCAATCTACATGTGTAAATATAACGTGAGAGTAATTGGATTAGAAAAATGTTTGCATAAAAAAAAATGGTCCATCTAAGCTACGACAGACACCCAATTAGCCAATTGAGAGACGACAAGCAACCTAAATTGGGGCCTAGCTACAACAGAGCTCAGCCAATAATAAATTAGTAGTTATAGCTGAGTTCCAACAACCGGAATTCACTGACGGTAGCTAATTGTGGTCCCAATATTAGGCGGCCCTTGTGGGCTGGCCCAGATAGAAAGTGAGAGGGCTCGGTCCCTCTCTTTGTTTGCTGCACTGCACTGCACGTACGGTGCCTGCCTTAGTTCCAGTTCCATGGCAGTACTGGTCGTAGCAAAAAGTCTGGATTTTTTAATTAGATAGATCCTCTCTAATTTTTATTTGAATTATTTAAAGGGCTACAACCTCTTCATTATCACCCTTCAAGCTATCTCTCCGTCCATGTAAAAAATGCATAGATTACCAAAGGGGATGTCAACTATATAAGTGCTATATATAATAACGTGTCAAATTGAATAACCCAAAAGAATATCTTATTCCGTCAACAACTCGATCGAAGAGGTGCATTGACTAATTGTCGAATGAATATGCATGGGAGACGTCTAATTTGAAAGGTTATGAATGACTATTTGAACAGGTGTATCGACTATAATTGAAGATTTACCTCTCTAATCTATTAATCATAAACTCACCATTCATAATTAGGAGATACATTACAAACAGACAACAATGATATAAATTTACTACATATAGTTTAATTAATCACCCAAATTGACGTGATAGCAAATAAAACGATTCTTAATCATTGTAAATGAACCTTTTCTATATATATTCAACTATAACTCATACATACTAGCTCTATTATATTGAAAAGTTGTGTGTTTCATGGAGCGTTTCCTAGCTAGTTCATGTCGGTTGAGAGTCGATGGAAAGAAAATGACGACATTACTCTTAATAGAGCAATTAATTTTTAATGCTGCAACAATGGATTGAAGGCTTATCTCTTTTCGATGAGTGTGCAGAGAGGGCGAGAGCATACAGCGAGTGGCGAGCGCATTACACAACGCAATCTAGAAAAACATATATAACCTCACTCATAAAGACAAAAGTAACCCAAGTAATTGAATCCACAACTAGCAGATCGAGCTATAAAGGTCGATTTAATACATGTAAAACCCTTATTGTCGACATGATTATTCATTGAACCACCGCGTGGGGCCCTTTAGGAACCCCCATAAATAAGTCGGGTCTTAAGTTGTGCCAAACTTTAGGATAACAGTGGCCCAACGGTCAAATTTTTTGGCAGCGACCACGAGGAGGAGCATTTCCCTTGTCTATTCCCGTCTTTCCGCTCCTGCTTGCTGCCTCGCTCTTCTTTGATCCATTCAACTAAGGACGACGACTACGTTTCGACGCGAGGCTCTCGCCCTCGATTTCCTACCGCCTACGCTTCCGCGCATGCAAGTCTCTTTCTTTAATTTGACGCGGCCTCTCGGGCGAAATCTTCATATCCTTTTAACTCCGCCATTTTCTTCATTCTTTGCTGCTAATTGGATCTATTGCCGGGTTGGATTGCTAAGGTATGGCAGCTTCTTTGATGTCCTTGTGGTATACCGTCTGTAGCTCTTTCTTGTTTCGGATTTTGAGGTTCCAGGTTGCTAAGCATCTGATTGGCTTCTTAATTACCTGACATTTTTTTAGTATTATCGGTATATTCTTAGTTCTTATTGCTGACTTTTTAGGATCTCCAAGTCTAGCTTAGTGTTTTAAGTTTCTCTCCAAGTTGTTCTTATTTTGCTTGATGCAATACTGCCGAGAGGCTGTTGTTTCGTATTTCCAATCCTGCTAGTTTGTTTGAGTCTTAGAAGTGGGATCAGTTTCCTATCAAGCATTTTCAATTTAAGCGTTTCTTCTCAAGTCTAATCGAAGTGAATTTTACTTTTTCTCTGTTTAATTTGCTACTTGCTTCCATTTTTTAAACAATATGTATTTTTTTAAGAAAAGAAAATAAATCATCACAATTACTTGTGCGAGGATTCATATATTCTTCAATTTCGGTTGTGTTATCTATGTAATAAAAAATGGATAAAATATTAACAAAAACGATAGACTTTTGCTATAGATCTATAGTACAGTGATTGATGAATGGTACTTGAAGAAAAATAGAACAGATAGATCTATCAGACTACAACTTTTTGATTCTTCAAATATAATTACAGATATCAGTTTCAAGGGTTTGAAATGTGATTTCCAGAAATCAGTTTCTTTTCTAGTCTTCATTAATGTCTTTATTTAAAAGATGACCTAGAAGTTATGGTTTTGTAATATTTTGTGTTCTCATATTCAAGATACTCCATGCAATGCTAGTCTCTTCTATAACTTGTTGGTAACTCGATTATATGCTAATTTCCAGATTAATTGATCTGTGTTAGACTAGCTTTAACTGATGTTTGTGTTCGCTGCATCTACCAACTTTTTCCTAGTTGCTGTTGTACTTCAACTATTTTCTGCTATTAAATTGAAATGATGGGGCTGTCTTTTCCATCTTTTGTCATTTGTTTTTGGATAGTATTCTCAAAAATGTATTATTCAGCTTCTTTTACCCTTGTCACGTGCAGAAAAAAATAAATCATTTCCATTTATTTCTCTCTCCGCACTGAGTTTATCATCAATTGCTATAAGCAAGTCAAAGTTGAGATGGATGCAAGGCAGGTTCTTCTATCAACCACCAACCAGAAGAGGACAAAACCTGTAATTTCTAGCTCCAACCCTTTTGATTCTGTTGCTGATTTTGAAGTTGATCAAAGCAGCAAGCCTACTACTTCTGCATCCTCGCGTTTGGGATTTTCAGCATCAAATGCCAGATACAGGAATGAATTCCGTGATTCAGGTGGCATTGAGAACCAGTCTGTACAAGAACTGGAAAACTATGCTGTATACAAGGCCGAGGAGACTACAAACACCATAAATGGGTGTCTTAAAATTGCTGAAGAAATGAGAGAAGATGCTTCAAATACTCTTGTAAAGTTGCATCAACAAGGCCAACAAATTACTAGGACTCACCAAGCTGTTGCAGATATTGAGCACGATCTTAGTAGGGTATGCTATACCTTTTAGTTAGTTTTGTTCTATTCCCTTTCTGTGTTGAGTTGCAAAGAACTATATTTAATCAAACTAGTTCAATAGACTTAAGTAGAAAAATCCAAGCATCTGTGCTCCTCTTGCCTATTTTACTACTAATTGTGAGTTAGTCTTTGACGCAGAATCCATCTTGGCAAAGATTAATTTGTGCTTAATTTTTGTAACTTATAGTAGATGAGTTTAGAAATTTTGTGCTTAACTTTGTGAGATATAGAATATATTCGTGGTTTTCGGAATTAGGGATGAGCATAAAATCCAATCCAATAGTTACATGATCCAGCCTGATGCATCTGTCTCAGAATCTAATTATTTTTGTTTTGGATCAGTTTCACAGGCATATATATAAATATACATGTATATGGATTTTGGGTCATACATGGATATCTAAATGCCAATTAACTTGGCCAAGCCTAAGTTTAATTTGCTCAAAATTTAATCACATAAATAGTCAATTAATTACCCATTGCTATCCCGGGTAGTTTACTCTTAAAATTGATATGTACCATTGAATTGTAATAGTAATGAAATACTAATTTACTCTATTGCACTGTAGTACTAGGTTTGTATATTATATTTCTGGATTCATAACTATAGCACATTAAGTAGGTGTTTTGATATTAATTTATGATATTAGAATGAATTTTTGTTCCATTAATTTTTTAGCTTTTGTTGACATTGGAAGTCCTTGATGCTATTTAAAAATTGATAGCCAATCAGATCTTGTTTGGGTTTGGTCAAATCTACCGTACTTTGACTTGCATATATACTATATTGGATTAATTTTCCTTGATCCAAAAGACTTTGGCCGGATCAAATTTCGGTTGAAAATAGACCCAACCTAACCCACCTTCACCCCTATTTTGAGTAGGATATTGTGGAAGCAATTTATTAATCGAGTCACATGTGTCTATTTTTGTTCTACAGGTTCCTGATACAGTTTGTTTGTAACGCCAAGCACTGTCATCTTCATGTGCTAAACTATGTTTCTGATTAATGTATGTGTTTCTTTAGGGTGAAAAGCTTTTAGGAAGTCTTGGGGGCTTATTTTCTAAGACGTGGAAGCCAAAGAAAACACACAAAATTAAGGGACCTCTTCCAGTGCCCCAAGGTAAAGTGCAACCATTTTTTTGGTCAACTAATTCCCAACAAATCCATTGAAAACCATACATATTGGTTCAACTTTTTCTGATGTTTTGTCAACAAAATCGTAGATGATTTTCATACTCAGGGTAGCCACCTTGAGCAGAAGCAGAAATTGGGATTAGTTACTGCTCCACCTCGGTCAGAACCTCGGCATCTTCCCTCGGAACAAACCTCTGCACTTGAGAAAGTCGAGGTGGACATTGAATCTAATTACGTGTCCTATTTAGTTTTTGTTTCACTAAACAACACTTTATTCATTCTATGCTTGTTGTACCAGCATGAGAAGGCAAAGCAAGACGACGTGCTTTCTGATTTAAGCAACTTGTTGGGTGAGCTGAAAAGTATGGCCATTGACATGGGTTCTGAGATTAAGAGGTGGGTTACCTATCATCTGAATGTTCTTTTATCTAATTCATTTTGTTTCTAATAATTAGTAGAGCCCTGAAATGAAAGGCATAAAATTTGGAAAATACTCAAGATAGATAAATAGCAAATGGGAGATTTTGAATTCGTCGGTTTTGTCATCGGTACCAATTCACACAAATGCTATTTTTCGAAACCAGATCATGTTTACGAGTTTTTTCCTTTGGTTTTTTTTTCGGTCCTATACTAGTTACCCAATTTATATACACGAATAGAAGATTATAAAATTAGCAGCTGGTTATTAATACCAATATATCCTTTAATAGTTTGTTTTGTTTTGGAAATTGCAGGCAAAATGTAGCTTTGGACCGTATGCAGGACGATACAGATGAGATACATGAGAGGGTTAAAGGTGCAAACCAGCAAGGCCGGCGATTGCTCGGAAAATGATTTTTTTTTTTTAAAGAAATTTATGAAGCTATGGCCTGTAATAGTTCTAGTGCACACTTGAAGAGCTTTGCCTTTGTATCATGTTCTTTTCTTTTGACAGTCTCAGTTGTATGTGCATCACTGCCACTGTTTGATTCTTTTTGCTTCTGTCACAAATTTCTTTAGTCGACATTAAAAACTGAATAGACCTTGAACATCCTTTAAATAAAATTCAAACTCTTGAACAAGTTTAGTGTGAATAACATCATATATATATAATATCATGATGTCCTACGTACACAAATGCCGAAATCCACTCTTCCTTTTCCAATCATATTTTCCCCCCATATTATCTTATTATGTTTCCATGTATTCGATGATAGAAGTTTTTTAGTCTTAATTTTAATAGGAAACAAATTAAAACATGTATCCCTTCTTTCAACCTCTATCACCTTGACGATAAGAGAAATAACATGTCGACTCCATCAATACTATTATACTAGTAGTCAATCTTGTCTTGGGCACTTTCTGGTTAACTTCGATCTGTATGAGTGAGCTAACAATGAAAGCGAAAATGAGGCATTATCACTTGAACTAATTTTTCTTAAATTCTAAACTCTCTACATTATTACTACTTGAGCAAAACCATTAGATGAAAACTCTTCTTTGCCAAGTTTAGTAGCTATAGTGAAAGATTTACATTTGCATGATCTTCATTATATTCAAAGAATATGGATTTTGTCCATACCTACTAATTAAATTTTCAACTTTACATTAATTCTTTATAAGTTATCGATCGCCTACCTGCAACCCAAGTTACATGATTCTTTAGTCATAAGAAAAGATGCTAAATGATTGCAATAAGAATTGAACCTTAATACATGCATTAGATGAGAGTAAATTAAGAAATACTACTAAAAATTAAACTAAATAAATATCAATATTTATATTTTACTAATATTAATGACTCAAATATAATGAAGGTCAATTACAAGTATTTTGAATGCAGCTCCCTTATCTTTCACTTTTTTTGTTAAAAAAAAGCATTTTACCTACTAAAGATTCAAATCTGTTTCATTTCACTCTCATGATTTAACATTAATCAATCGTTATATATATATATATATAAAATACAAAGTGTGAAAGGAAATGATTTCGAAAACTTAATTAGGAGGTGATTAAGTTGATAGCCTTAAAACTTTAAAAGGTGAAGCAAATTTTTTTTTAATAAACTCTGTCGGTTATTTAAGCCAAATTTCTCCTGCTGACATCAAAATTAAAGTAAACAAAACAGCTACTAAATTCAACTTTGTTGTAAAATGTGAATATCATCATTAATTGCCTCGGGCATAGTTGAATTGATTATGATGGAGCAGAATTACTGAAGTGGGTAAGAATCGAATCTCGATAAAGCCGAGGCAATGTCCTCTTCCGTCGTGACCAACTGTAGTTTCTCAATTTACCTCCTCATATATGGTCGTGAGTTTATCGTGGTCAACTGCACTTTTCAATTTACCGCCTCATATATGGTCATGAGATCGACCATGTAAGACTGTTGGGATGACACGCGGATTCCACAGTTGAACTGAATATATATCATCATTAATTAATTTTTTTAGAAGTATTTCGCCATCGAGGCAGGATAAAATTTTAAAAAATATTTATATTTTAAATTTCTAGTATCGTGAGTAATTCAGTATTATATATATATAAACCAAAGCATATGATCATCCATGGTAAACACGCCCAAATCTCACATGATCTAAACCGTTGATCAATTACAACAATTCACGAGTAGGCAACCCTACTCTCCCTGTCTCACCTCCGCTTGTGATCTCTATAAATAGCGACTGATAAGAAGACGACCCCATGCACATTAAAACTCTTTGGGACTCATTCATTAATTTGAAAGCTCTCTCTCTCTCTCTCTCTCTCTCTCTCTCGTTCTTCCTTTTTGTTTAACTCCCCTAGCTCCGCTTCCGCTGTTCCCATTAGTTTCCCCAAATCCCTACTTCATGGAATCGCTGCTCTGAATCCGCCATGAAGTTTTCTTCTTTCCCCAATTCCCTCGCCCTCCTCCTCATCCTCCTCACAGCTGCCCTCCTCCTGCCTCCGGCCGCATGGACTCGCCCCTCCGGATCGTCGGTCGTCCACCTCCACGGCCGCCGCAGCCACCACGCCTCCCGGGACGCCGCCTTCCGTACTACCCCTAAGCCACCGCCTCCGGAGCGGGCGGAGGAGATCGACCCCAGATACGGCGTCGAGAAGCGCCTCGTCCCCACCGGCCCAAACCCCCTCCACAACTAGATCGCGGGTAGAGTTAATTAGCAGCCCTAATTGCTGGTTTAGATGAATAATTTCTTAGTTTTACTCGTACAGCAGATACATGGTTAATTGGGTTTAGCTTCGTCCTCTCTTGTTCTTTCTTTCCTTGCTCTTGTTCGATCGTGCGCTCTTTCTTCATGATCTGAAAGAAATCACAATGGAGGATGTCAACTTAAAGCAAAGTTTTTTTTTTATTTTTTGAATTAGATGTTTATCTGTCGAAGTGTGTGAATAATTTTTTTCTGTAATTTTATCACCTTAAATATGATCCATATCTCTCTCTCTATATATATATTTTCTTTCTAAATGTTACAAAATGGAGGTCGAAATTAGTTGGACAGGTGCAATTTGTCTGTTCGTGACCTTTCTTTTCAATGCCTCTTAATTAACGTGTCGATGTGTTCCGTCTTCTTATATTGAAACAAGTCACACCGGAGGATGTCATCTAAATTCTTAAGCCATAAGCTTGTTTCTGATGGTACTTGTGCAGTGGGGGACGGTGATCCAAGGCATCAAATTAATTTGATGCTTGCGAGGAAGTTAATGTACGCGTTGTTATATCCAACCAAGTTCAGAATTAATTCAACGGTTTGAAATCATCAATCTACGATTTCTAACAGGTTGACTTTTAATCTTAACCATTCAAAATGATTTAGATTTGAAATCATGGATTTACAATTCAATACACCATTTAAAATTATTATATTAAAAAAATTAAATTTATAAAATTATTTGTACGTTGATAGATCATTATTAAAAATAATCATATAACAAAAGATAATTATTAAATAATAATTAACACGTGACATCATTAATCGATAAATGATTATAAATTAAATAACAAATGAATAAGCGTCTCTCTTACTCCTCTTTCAATTATTAAAAATAATAATATAATGAAATAAAAGTATTGATTAATTATTAAATAATTAATTAGTATATATAAAAATTAATAGTTGTAATCTAGTTGGTTAGGATATTTCATGTTTACCAGAGAAACTCGAGTTTGACTACCAGCATCAACAAATTTCTTTTGACATCTATATAAAAAAAAAATCCATCTGATTTGAACCGACAGTTAAAGCTCAACCGATAAAGTGGAGGGTATCCTTTAATTGATAGGCTCGAGCACACGTGCGAGAGGGAGGGCCGAGTGATAAAATATTTCGGTAGAGAAACGGATTCAATGGGTTAATGAACCCCTGAATCTTAACTAACCCGGCATCAATGGGTTGGACCGGTTACAATTCAGGCACGTAACCCGGGTAATTAATTAGTCCGTGCACCCGATTACAGCCCGGCTTAGGACCCGGTAACCGGACCCAGCCGGTGGTCAGGTACACCCGTTGCTAACACAATTCTTTTCATTCCTTCTCGTTCCTGCTTAGATGGGTGCGGCCTAAACAGTATGCCGCCTTGATAATAGGGGTAGATTATCTCTGAGTTTTGTATCACTTAAATTTATACGTATTTGATTGATACAAAATCATATACTTGCATGGAAGGAAGCATTTTGAGCAGAGGGTGTGACGTTTGATTTTGAAAACACAAAAGTGAAGCGCTCGTTTGGAATTCTGCCAATTATATTTCTTCGTTGTCTCCGCCAAATTGTTTCATCACTAGCTATACCTTGGAAGACAAATCATTGCATCTCCAAGTTTGACGATTTAACAAGACGATACAAGGCTACGAGTAAGAAGAGGTCGATCTCCACTGTCGACCTTCCGTTTGCCTTAAATGATCCCTAAATTCTAGCATCTATTAAAAACTTTTTTTTGTACTAGTTATTAAACTCATTTGGATCGCCGCAGTGTGATCAAATATGATGATGGTTCGTGGAATTCAACAAGGCAAAAGTATGGTAGAATTGATCGTATATATTGAAAAGTCAAAAAAATGGGGCATGTCCATTCCCTGGCCTCGTTAAGTTGACAAAGGGCCAAGGAATGGGTCAAGCAAGGCGATTAATTGAAGATTATCAACCACCGCTAAAGAAATCTTCAACTTCAGATATTGGAAGTAGCCCATCTAAACTGACTTTCTTTTTCAAACCACACAGTTCGACCAAATTTCGATTATGTTGAAAATTGATCAAACCAAATCGTTTGACCCGCATTTCTATTTCATTTTAAAATACCTTTTAACTAAATGAGTTAAAATACTATCAATTCACTGACCATAAAAAAAGAGGTTGTTCAAGTATTTTTATATAAGGAAACACGAGCAAAGAGAATAATAATACAAAAAAAAAAAAAAGATGAAAAGCAAATTTATTTATTACTGTCTCACAGGTGTATTGATTATCCACTAAGCTTAGACAAGTCTGGAATGAGAGAAGTCAAGGTACAAAAAGAATAGAAAAACGAGTAGCAAAACTTATATGAAATATACAGCAGGACCAAAACAAACACAAGCAAAACCTGTTAGCCTATTATTCTGATTCTAATTTTATTACTGTTACCTGAGAGAACACCTTCAGAGCATATTAGTGTGCAATCCAATCTCCTGCAGACTCAATGGTAAAGAAGAGAATATTATGACGCAGGCAATCGTCGAAATTAAGCATCAGAAAGAGTTGGTGGAACTGGAGGAGGAGACACTTTGCCTTCGTGAAGTGAGATAACAGTTTCGAAAGCACCAACCAGGGCCTTCACCTTGCTCTTCCTGGTCTCAACAAGTTTTCTAGCAGTTTCCTCAATCACCTGATTCAGCAAACGTTGTGTGTCTTTCTTTTCCTGCACATCTTGGTGCTTCAGAACGACTATAAGTGCCTTTGCAAGGGAAGCATTGGAGTTTGGAACACTTCGACCACTCCTAAGAAACTTTGTATGGAAATCTCCTTGATCATTTTGGTTGTCGCTTGCCAATTTACGATGTCTGAATCTGAGAATTCTTGGCACATTGTTCTCAGGTTGCAGGCTAGTGACCTTACCTCTGCTGAATTTCAACTTATGAGGGGTGGAAAATTTATCTTCCAAGTGGACACTTGCGGTTCTTCTATGTGGTCTGTCAATCTGACCCTTGGAGATAACAGTGAACTTTGTATCAACGTCACCTTTAGCATTTTGTTTGTCACTTGCTATTTTAGCCTGTCTGAACTTGAGTATTCTCGGTGCCTTGTCCTCAGATTGCAGGCTGACTACCTTACCTCTGCTGAATTTCAACTTGAGAGGTGTAGATAATTTATCTGACTGGATGCTTGCAGTTCTTCTATGTGGTTTATCAATTTGATCCTTGGATATAACAATGGAGCTCCCTTGTGCTACTGCTTGTCTCATATCAGGTTCATTCACTCCACGAGACTTAGAACCAGTGTTACCCTCTTTCCCAGCAGATTTATTCACTTCCTCATGCTTTCTAACATTTTGCTTCAGAGACCTGAGATTTATGTTCTCTTGTTTTGGTCCACTACATTCACCACTTTCTTTCTTTGGTCCCAGCTTCCCAGCTCTTTTTTCAATTTTCACCAGAGGGACTATATTCCTGTTTTTACATAACTTTTTTGTTGACACTTTTCTAGTAAGGGACCGCACAGATAGAGATCTCAAGGATTGCCCCAGTACTTTGTTCACTTCTCTACCTGAATGGCTTGGAGCCTTGCTTATCTTGTCACTTTGTAATTGATTCAGATTTTCTGAAGAAGTTGATTGAGACATAGTTTTTAGTAAGAGATCCTTGGCTTTCATGGGGTTGGCTGGTTCAGCAGATGCATTAGCAGTCTTACCAGCTGATAAAGCTCTTTTCATGACCGTCCTGGTTGTCTCAGCTACAAGGTTGTTATTCATCTGTTTAGTCTCCGTCTTATTAGAAATTACCGATTTGCTTATTACACTTGACGAATTCTTTTCCTTTGTATTTGAAGTCCCAGATACCGTGACCTTTGCATGTCGAATGACTTTGGTTCTTTCGTGGGCACCAATACTTTCATCTGCTCTTTTGAGTTCAATTATATCTCCTTTTGCTTTGGCTACTAGACAAGGACCTACCTTTTGTCCCCTTTTATTTGCACCGGATAGTGTTGTCTTGCGTGGCATACCACCATTGGCAAGTTCCTTCCTGGCTGATATTGCATTCTTGTGATTCTTAGGCTTCACGCTTGAAACTTCAACAGGCGATGCGTCCAGTTCGCTTAAAGTAGTATGCTCACTAGAAGCAGTGTGTTCCTGTACGGGAAATGTGGCATTCAGCTCTTCAGAGATCCCTTCTAGAAGATTGGAAGATGTATGTGTGACCGAAGCATTGACGCGTTCAGTTGATGATGAAACCATGAGTTTTACCATGACAGGTTCAGTTGATGATCCTTCTGTAGGTCCAATCTCACCAAAGGCAATGACATTCTCCACTGCTTTCTGATCTACATTGATGCTCATGGGCTTCACAGGTAATCCTAATCCTTCTGACAGATAATTTGACTCATGCAAATCAGAAGCATTGCTTGGTGAAATGGATGATGGCGTCATTAGTTCGATGCATGTTGTTTCCTCTGATGATCCGTCATCTTGATTCGGAGGTGCATGCTTAACAAATGAATCAGTCATCTTAGCACTTGATGGAAAATCGAACTCCCAATCCATGGAACCTTGAACTGGAACTTCTTCTGGATTTGTAGTTGAGTCAAAAAGCTGAATTATCTTTTCAGTTGGAAGATCAGAAATCTGAATTATCTTCTCAGGTGGCAAATCATTCTCTGGCTTCTGAGGTGGCAAACCATTTTCTGGCTTCTCAGGTGGCAAATCTGAATAATCTTTCTTTCCTCTCTCTAGCTTGTTAACAACGGTGCCTTCATCTTTTTCACCAATAGGGATGTCTTTATTGGCTAATTTTTTTTTACGGATAGGACGCCTTTTCTTAACCTCTACATCATGCTTTATTCCATACTTGCACATATCATGGCAAGAATTTATGGAAGCTCTTAGGTAATGAGGAATTAGCTTTTCCTCAGATGAACCTTCCTTTTTCCCTGTAGAGTTTCTTCCCGCTGAATTTTTAGGCCTTGATATCTCAGGGGTTACAGAAATAGTATCCCTCTCTGCTGCTTCTTTACTCATTGGTGAAAATTTTGGCTAATATCCAGAATCCTGCAAGAACATAAGGTAGGCATGTGATGTCAAGTTCCCGGCGATTAAACATGAAGAAGCTGTAGAACAAAAGATAAAGAACTTAATGGAACACCTTATATCAAGTCTGAAAATGAGAGAGTTGCTAAAATCATGTTTCAAAGTCGGGTTAGTCACTGATAGTGCTCTAGCGTCAGACTGATATGGCACTAATGAAAAAGAGCAGTATGCACCGTGATAAATGCTATCAAAGAAGAATTTATATACTACTAATTCAATAGTATTAATGAATCCATGAATTTAATTTCAGAGCTAACAGGTAATTGTCCCGATTGAGATTTAAAACAATCTGAAATGTGACACTAGCAACATTAGCAGTGTGTTTCTGCGATAAAAGTTAAAGAGAACCACAAGATGCATCATGAAGTATATATCAGACTCAGTGTTCACCCTGGAAGTTCAATTGAATAGAGTTCATGAAGGAGATTAAGTTTATTAACACTAAACTGTCCTGCAGAAAGCAAAGGAATTAAGGTGAAAAACTACTTGCTTTTCCCCTAACTGGCCTAAAATTGTGAGCCTATGAAACATGTACTATGATAAAGCAAATTGGCAATGAAATTGTTAAATGTTAAAATGAGTGGATCGGCATGTTTGAATCCATGCCTACTTACCAAATTCATAAAAAGTTCAAAGGTAAGAACATCTGTTTAATTTAAGACATCCAAACAATTCCAATCGTGGCACTAGTGAACTGAAAATTTCAAAAGCAGCTGCGACGACTGCACAAGGCCAGTTCTATTTAAAAGCTAACAAAAAAAAGAAGAAGCTTTTTCACAGATAAGTATGCACAACTCTCATTTATTTCGGGGAAAAAGAAAATTCGAAAACCTACATCTGTGGAGAATTCAGATTTTGTATGAGCATATATAACATCACTTTTGCAACACGAGAATCTATAAATATACCCAGACCAATAGAAGGCCACATCCATAGAAACTCAATCTTCCTCTCGATGCAGGAATTAGAAAGCTAAAAAGTTCCATTCGATCGCCGAAGAACAACGGATAAAACAATCAGAAATCGGAAGCTCATCGTCCCACTCATCTTCTACCCGCAGCAAATCGAAAACAATGCGAAGGACGATCTGAAGTCCAAAAAAAAACAGAAACGAACAAGAACAGAGATCGATAGGATCAAAACACCAAAGTAATCACAACCTTTTTCGACTCTCCGATGATTATGTCGGCGAGGTTGTCAAAGAAGCCGCAGAAGCCCCATCAAGATCGTACCTTCTTCTGAATTCCGGACACAAATTACAAAAAGACAATTTGCACAACAGAATCGCGATTCCGTACTCAAGCAATCAGCCGTGCCCGGGACGTTGGCGTTGCCACGGCGTCGCCCGCAGCGTGCTTCCTTGAACTGGACAAAGCGGAGAGCGAGAGAGAGAGAGAGAAAGAAAAAGAAAGAAAGAAGAAAAAACAGGGCGTTAGATCATAATGGGGCCCACATCCTCCGTGGGCCCCACCCTCAAATGTGGAGGGCAAAGGAATCCTTCCCAAAAAACTACCCGGCGGGCCCACCAAAATTATGACTAAAATTGTGGCCCTCGTTAGCCGTTCCTCCCAAAGTTAAATAGTTAGGTGAACATTAAATAGATAATTAAGACTTCCTCGTTAGAGTATTAATTTTAATTTTACTGATTAGAAAAATGTGACTAATTGAGGATTATAAATAACTCAACGCTCACTGAGATGTTCACATTCTGTCATATCGTTCGTTGTTCCCGTTTCATAAAAAAAGACATTATGAAATCATATTTTAGATGATCTTTCAATCATTTCTATTTAAATTAAAGCCAATTAAATTAAACCCTTTTGATTGCAATAAAACTTACCACTCTCGATGCACAAGTGTCTATTTTATTTGATGTGATTAAATAAAAGTATCCATTAGTATTTTTTTTAGTAAAATAAAAAATCACTACACCTAATTGTTTTCTTTTTCAAAGTGAATTACAACTAAATAAAAATTAATATTATAAGTACACTAAAACGCTTGCTATAATTAAATAAAAGAGTTATTATAACTATTATTATTTTAATTATTTTTTATCCAAAAAAATAAAGCCAAGATTTGTATAGTAATAATATTAACCGTGTGTGCTTTTAATAGCTAGCGTCATGCAATACATTCTTATAATTGGTTAAATAGTGTAGATAAATAGCTGCAAAAACAACGTGGATGCTTAGGAAGTATCGATTCAACAAGGATGATATATACTTAAAAATATAGTTTTATTGTTTGGAAAATCAATGCAATATCGGTGGTGGCAATTCACCAACACATTATTTAATTAATTTATTCTTGAAGTGATGAGTAGGTATATCTGTATTCAACTAATTTTCATCACCTAAATCACTTTTGTTCGACAATAGTGATTTTATGAAATGCATGCTAATTGATCCAAAATTACAATTGCGATTGAATTTTATTTGTAGTAATTTTAGAAATCTATGTTGGAATTAATGAGAGTATATATATATATGTACGCGAGGCGGCCAACCTTTCCATATAATTAAATTATCAAGAATGATTCTTAATGACTCGGTTAAAAGGGCGATCATAACATAAGCATGTGTTCAACGAACCTGTTAGGTCGTTCATCATGACTAGTGCTCGTTGGATTAGATAATTTAATTTCTAGGAAAAGATAAGATTATTACTTAGTGATATATAGCGAGCTAGTATCATCATAATAGGACTTTTATTTTATTGGCCTGCAGTACATTTTTATATATCTGTGTCTGAATTTAAAGCTGCATCAGGAATGGTTCAACATCGAGTTTCTCACATCTGCCAGGCCCACTAGTAAACAACAAGTAGTTATCTATTATATTGCGGACGACAGTTATTAATTCTGTGGGGCTCGGGCGTAGGTATTTTATTTGGGGAGAGATCGATCGAACTGCATGCCACCATTAGACCTAGCTATATATATAGCTAGAGCTTGTGGTACCGGACTTGGTTTATGTTCTAAACCTCGAATACTTCAACATGCCCCTCATTTGTATACTATATATATGGTGGTAGAGGCTAAATGAAGAACAATCTGACGCAGCATGGAAAAAATCTGTACGAGTTCAATGTTTTCAACAAAGGCACTGGGCAGAGCCTACACCAAGGTCTCTGATATGTGAAGGAAACTGATTCAGGTCATCAGGTGTGTGTGTGTGTGTGTGTGACTTTTGTGTGTGTTGGAGCTAGTGAGATACTCAATAGGTAACACGATGGATAGCATGATAATTTATTGCAGAAGCACAAATTCAAGCATTTGTTTCAGATCTGTACCAGCACCAAGGTCAATTTTGGAGAACTGGATCGCGCAAAATGGGACCTGGGCCTGTCATTCACAATAAAGATAGAACTACAACAGTTTCAAGAGTTCAGAAAATCATAAAAGGTGTTCATTTCACAAATTGTTCCAGGAATTTAATAGACTGGAGGTGGAACAATTAATATCGGTGTGGTACCTTTTTTCAGTTGAAACTGCTTATAAGTCATGCCCCTCGCAACAGCAATATCCAGAACTCCTTTAGCACCAGCAAGGTTAAGACCACAAGGCAAGGGTGAACACCAAGATCAATTTGATAAACTGTGAGCTGGTAAGGTTCACACAACTAAACTAATTAATTAATATATATCATATAGAGGTTAGCTGAATACAAGAGAACAAACTCACAGAACGAAGGGCCCAATAGTGCTAGTACAATACAGTTGAATTAATATGACTTTTGAAGCCAACGACTGCTGGGAAAGTGTTCGATTTAATGTTTTCACACGTTTCCTTCCTCCAATGAAAAGATTCATACGTTGAACATTCCAGGCCTTTTGTCACTTCTCCGGGACTCTTAGGATAAATTCGATCCTCGATCAATTACTATATGCAACAACTTCCTAATTGGCACTATATATAAAATTGAATTTTAAAACTGATTTGCTTTTGACTCTAGTGAGTGGGTACAAATTTTTCTACTGCAAGGACGAGTGTTGCACAGGTGCGCGCATCTGGCTTTGGGCGGCTGCTAGTGCGAGGTGGCCCGTCAAATTAAATGGTTCCCAAACTTTTTTTTTTTTTAATCTTTAAGGTCATTCCTAAAGTTTCTATACATAAATAAACTTTAAAGTCCTTTCACAAAGTCAGTGAGAAAATTGAGGGCTGAATGCTGACCATTGGCTAATCCACCCTGGAATTGCTTGTCGTTTGTGTGCATTGGAAGTCGTCGTTCACTTAATTTCTAAGAAGTTGAAGGAGATGAGATTTATGGCCTTTGGAATCGAGCGGATTGAATCTACCTAACAAGTTAGGACAGAAGATCAAACAATTAGCTGAGTCAGAAGATCAGCTAATGATCTTAATAGAGATGTCGACCGATCAAACAAGAAAGGAAGGATCATTGATCCATGTTGAGATGCATGTGCATATCTATTGTTATTCAATTTATCTTAGTAAATTTAATTTTGATATATATTTTATCTTTTTTAACTTGGTAATCGCTCTCAAATTAAACCTAATCTCTATCCTAAAACAAAACACAGCTCTTAAATAATACTTGCTCGACCGCACTTGTCCATTAAACAACTTCATGGCTTCTCCATGACTACTAAATTTGACATCGGGAGGGACCCCACAGTACTGATTATACACGATGAAGAAAATTGACCGACGATACAAAACCAATAATTTTAAAGATGGATTATTAATTAAATACACTAAAATATATTATGAAAAACAAATTATAAATAAATATGAGGTGGATAATGACATTAATTGCTAAAATAAAATTAAAAAATAATAATAAATCAAATATAGCATCATCACACAGAGGAGTCCATTCGAGACGGCAACCCACAATTGCTGTCCATTTGCGTTGCGTCGTCACACATGCTTCTGATGCATGCTTGCTTACCAGTGCAGGACTGAGCAGGACCTGAATTGTCGACATCCCACCCAGATGAAAAAAAAAAATATCTGCCATTAATTTTCTCTAGTTTTTTTTCCTTCCAAAGTCTTTACATTCCCCATCTTTATCGACGGAGAATTGAAAGATAAGATTATTCACTATCAAACAGTTCGATGATTTATCGACTGATCATGCAAGATATAATCTATTTGGAAAATAATGAAGCCGCTGTCCAGTGGTAGATTTTGTCAAGTCAATGGTGCAGTCTTCGGAAGTAATTATTGGACGGATTCACCGTCCAATCTTCCTCCAAAGCATGGTGGATTATAGCAAATTCCATGACTTGACAGGGAAGAGGAAGACAATGAAGTTGATGTCATCCCCACCTGCACCGTAAAATTTTCCACAATCTCTTTGAGATACTCCATCTCATTGGTCCCCCGCAGCAACAAACACGATCTTGTGGCCTAGGAAACCATGCATAGGACACATCATAGATAAGAGAGATTCCACCAGGTAAGCTTGTGATAGATCCATCAATAAAACAACTGCCAAATCTTAATCCGAGTGGTTGGCAGTATCAAAAGGAAAGAAACGAAGATTTGGGGTTCTTTGTTTTCAGGGAATTGCAGATGTAGAATGGAAACAGAGAGGTAAGAAGAGGAAGGGAGGGGAGAATAAATGCATACGACGAAAAAAAACAATAAAGATCCAGTTTTGATCACTTCTCGCGAGCTCCAATAAAGGATACTCGGTGGAAAGTAGGGGACGCCTATCCAGGGTGAGAGAAGAGGTGGAAAGGCAGAGAATCAAGGACCAGATGTGGACAAATTTCCTGTCACTGCTGTTCTTAGAAGGTTGTTCGTTCTTGTGAGAGAATTTTCTCTCATCTCGGATCTCTCTCTCTCTCTCTCTCTCTCTTGGCCCCGGGGATCGATGTCTTTCGATCTACGGCTGCATTCCCTGCCAATGGGCAACATCAGATGCCCTGGTCTTCTCTCTTAGCGCCATTTTGGTCCGAAAAGTTCGACGTTTGGTGGAGAGAGTGCTGGTTTTGGTGACGCTTCGGCCCCTTCGCTTGGCCTGTGGTGGGTCTCCTGAATAACCGCCTGCGCTCAAACAGTCAAACGAGGGCCCTTGGAATTTGGTGTTTCCGTGGAGGAAGGCCCATGGCCTCTCCGATTTCTGAGGTTCCACGCGCTGTTGCTGAATCCGCTCCGGCGACTTTGGCAAGATGGATGAGAGGAGGGATGCGATGCGTCTGAGGTGATTCTTGGTTCATCGGCCAACATTTTCTTTCTCTTTTTCCAGATTTGGGTTTATGATTAGAACTTTGCGCGTTTGGTCATTTTCTTTTTGCTATTACTATAATCTATTATGTAGATTTGTTACTTTAGGAGAAAATTTCTTAGATAACTTCTTGTATAAAAAAAGGTGATTTTAAATAGACTTGAGGATAGACTTTGTGTGTGTTAGATTCCACTACTGCCTCTGAATGGAACTTTCATATCGTTCTATCGTTCAGACGATGGAGTCATAAAGAAGAGAACATCAACTTCAATTGTTGCCCTTATTATAATTTAATTGTCTCTACAGTTCTTATCTCTGTTCCTTCACTTGGCCAATGAAATTATCTCTTAGTTCTTCATTGGATAATGTTTTGTGTTCTTTTTTTTTCCTTCTTTTTTAACACTTTTTTCCGTGATTGTATTGCCATAGCGACCCAAATTGCAGTTAGTCGTATTCTCATTGTGTGAAGTCTGCTCTTTCCTTACATCTAGCTACTTTCGGTTTGAGATAGTAGCTAGGTATTATCCTTTTATTTTCTTATGCTGTTATGTTGTCTGGTTAGGTATCTCCGTGACAGGAAATTTGGAGGCTTTCTTCTGTTTGCAATCTCCAAGAGAATGCTCTTTACCAAATCGATTGGCCATGTTTATGAAGATTAAGATGCATCTCATCTTACTGGTGCTGATTGAAGCGTGAGGCTTGATTCAGTTTTGCAGAATGTACTTCCTTCTTGTTAGCCTGGTTTAGGTTATTGTCAATTGCTAATCGCTGCAGTAAATTTAGACTTTTCTGCATAGATTACTAATATTGCAATCATATCGAAGTGGCTGAAGCCAGTGGCTCAATTATTGGTAATTCCCTCTCAGATTCTTCTAGCTGAATTCTGCAGACAGGGCATTCATCATACAGTATCTTTATTCAAATTCAGTTTTCCTGGCCACTGCTGCCACTACTAGCCTAGCTTGGCTTTCTATTCGTCTATGTATGCCTTCCATATTCCTTCTCATATAATTACTATGTTTGACCTTTGGTGACAACTGTGCCATCTTTCAATTTTCTTTTCATTTACGATTACATGCTAGAGATCCTTTTTTCAGTAATGTCATAAACAGAGTCTGCATTTGTACATTGTTGCAACCATCTTATTATTGCAAACATGTATAGGTACCACTGGGGCCAGTTATTGGTATCATAAATGCTGTACTATCAGTTGTTAAAAATTAAGATGGTGGCATAAATGCTGTACTATTAAGTTAGAACTTAAGATGAATGTATTTTGTTTCGTCTTGTATATTTTTCCTCAGTCACGCAGTGGAAAGATTGAAGCCCTTTGGTGGTTATTATCACTTTTTCCTTTCCTGCTTAAGGTTATGTCGATTTGTCTTAACCATTTCCCTATCCACTTTTCTCTGACCTTTTAAAAAACCAGTTTAACTTCCTAAGAAACTATTGTTCACTTTATGGATGATGTGCAGACAAAATAATTTTTTAGTGTAACTACTCAAATAACCCTTACTGAACTTGAGGTTTTAAATTACAATTTGACAAGTAGTTTAATGACTAGTACCAAATGCTGAAACGAGGGAATATAATTTTAAAGAATTAGATTGTCCGGACTAGATTTGATGTTTGATGTGTACTGCATGATTGGCATGTGAACTATCTATGGTTTCAACTGTTTGTCATCTGTGTAGTTTTGCTTATCTATTTCCTGGATAAGGTCAAAAGAAATTATATCTTGAATACCTTTGCATCGTATTCCTATTATTCTTTGTTGACTAGTTTTAGAATCTGCAGAAATGTGTACAAAAGTGCAGACTAAAAATTACCTTCCGGAATATTATTCAATGCATGGTATCAAGGAGGATGCAACCAGTAGTTGGTCCAGTTACTGTCATCAGAAGAAATTAAGCGAGCACATCTTCAGCACTTACATGCCAAAGCATGTGAATGGATGCACTGAACAAGATAAAGAAATATTAAAAAGGACCATGCTTGAACATGAAGCTATATTCAGAAAACAGGTAAAGATAAAGATTTTGAGGAATAAATAAATTCACTCTATAAGTTGATTGTTCCATTCTCCCTGTTTCCTTCAGTTAGATGACTTTATTTGTTATTAATCTTTAGAAAAATAAGTAAAGTCCACCAAATTTAGCTATGTTGTGTTCTAGTGATTATGTATGTCTAAATTTGGTTTATTTGGATATGTGAAGCATTAGCAGATAGCAAAGTATTCATAGGTATTAGCAAATTCAGTATCTTCATACATTGGCCTAAACATAGATTCACCTTGGAACATTGGAGCCTGGTAAGCAGATTTTTTTCTAGTCTGATGTGCCTGGGGGCTCAGGAGAAATTCCCTCAAACTCAGATGTTTTTCTTGTTTTATTGACTTGCTCTGAAGACATGCTTACCCTACTAAGTGGTCAACCCTACTAATTGGTCAGCTTGAAACAGTTACCCATGATTCTTTTTGTTCATATTAGAGGCATAAGTTGTATCTGTAGAATGATTTCAATGACAAGAAATTTCTTAATGATGCTTTCTTAAACTAGTTTTTAACACAATAGTTTTTTTTCTCTATACATCGTTCTAGGAAGTTGTGCCTCTAATACATCTCATTTCTTATATAATAATAATAGAAGGAGAGCAACAAGTAAAATTGATTTCTCATAAAGTTGTGAATATGCTTGTTTGCCCCACTGAGTATATTACCATGCAAACTTCTATGTTTTCCATGTTTGAACAGTTTGAGCTCATTCTCATTGTGGTTCCACTATAGAGCAATCTAATCTCGATATATTTGTCCCACCCAATTCGGATTGTTATTCAGTTGTATGTATTTGGTAATCCTCCCACTATTCACATGGTTTGTGTATTAGATGATATAAACAACAACAAAAAAACGAAATTGCAACCCACCACCATTAGATTATTGTTAAGATATGTTGTATCTATCAGAAAATCAGAAAGTCAACTCTTAGAAAAAAGTATGTTGTATTTTTCCTATTATTTGTAATATTTATATATAGTGTCCTCTAAAAAATTGTCGCTTCTTTTTCAGATTTGTGAACTCCATCGTCTTTATAGAATACAGAAAGATCTGATGAATGAGTTCCAAGCTAGAAACTTAAATAGATCTTCTGTGCCAGCAGAATTATCATACTCGAGTTCTTTTTCATCTCAAAGATGGCCTGAATATACAGAAACGATATCGCAGATGTCTCGCTTTCCTATCGGAGCCACCAGTTGGGGAAATGTGCCTTGTGCCGTCAAGGACAAGGCCCACCTTAGTTTTAAAAGGGACAGAAGCATCCACTTTGATCAGATACCATTTCCTAGTGGAGCTTCTACAAAGGACACTGAGCTTCTAAAGAGAGCATTTGACCTCCAACTTCCAGCTGATGTACATTTGGATATTGAAGATACAGATGGATCTCAGAAAAAAAATATTGCTGAACCTACAAATGATGCTACTATCTCAAAGAATGGAACTTTCTATGTGCATCCTGACAATGGCATGAAGCTCACTTTGCAGAGTGATGAAGTAAACCGTCAAGTCACAAATTTAACAAAACAGATTTGTAGATCAGCCTGTATAATGGTTGACTTAAATAAACCTTCAACAAAAATCTCTTTTGAAAGTCCATCAAACTCAGCATCTCATCGATTGCTTGGCACAAAGCCGCACAACAAATTGAAGCAAGGTTATTTGGACAGGCTTGGAGATCAACAGACTCCTTTCCATAAGGATGTGTACTCAAAAGGAGAATGGCCCTTAAATCGTGAATCTGGTAATGCCCCGACCTCCTAAAGTTGGTACTTTCTCCTAATTATTGACTTGGAATAGGCCAAGATATTATGATTTAGTCATCTAGTTTAAGATATATCAAGAATAACAATGATTGTGCATACATGCTCTCAGATTCCCATATACTTGCCTTGCACAAATTGTGAGCAGCATAAATATAATGCCTTCTTGGTTGATTAAAAACCTGAGGCCGCATTAGGTAGGGGATAATGATTGGCAAAATCCCTGTTAGCTAGTATTTACATGGATAGTCACATACCTTTGGGTTTTGGTCTTTTTCATACTCAACTCCTTTCTATTCTTTAATGATACGATCTGTAAATGGCAATAGTATCAAATAATTGTGTCTTCACTAAGAAAAATTATCCATTGAATAAATTAGATTGGAAATTCTGAAATTATAACACAATCATGCCAGTTAAACCAATTTATAAATTTATTATTTCTATGATTTAATATTCCTTGTCAAACCAAGCTATAGTCTTCTTATTATTTTATTTATGCTACTTTTTTCTTTGCTATTTCCCATATAAAGTTCATTTGTAGTGTATATTGTGCCTATAATGCATTGCTTGTTCTACTAGTTTATCTTATCCTCTCATTTGGATGTCAATGTAAAATACAGGGAACAAAGGGAGCACAGTGGATGACTTTTCTCGATTTTCTCAAGCCTCTAACAATAATGATCCAACTTTACCTGAAAGGTTACAATCAAATTCAAATACACACTGTGAAACTTTTCGGTATGACCATTACAATCCTGAGACATGGTCTAGACAAGAGCTAACCCATGCGATCCGGACATTTCCAAGATTCCATCCACTCACTTGCTTAAATTCATCTCTGATATCTCCTTCAGTACCTACAATCTCAACTTCACAGGCTGACTTAACCAGTTGTACATCTTCATTTGCTCCGTCCTTGAGAAATATTGCCGCTTGTAAAAGCAACACACCAGTAGCTGCTCATGCACCTTCGTTCTTTAGTGGATCGGCATACGTTAATAATGAGAGTTTGAGTTCCAATATAGATGCTCAAAGACCTATTACTTATCGTCAAGAGTGGCATAATAGGAGCTTGAACGTAAGTGTAGGAAATGTTAAAACACTCCCTCACACAGATATAATGGACCCTAATTCTATTCCACATGTGAACTCCGCGTCCTATAAACTGGACCAGATTAATAATGGTAAAGAAAATCTTCATGATAATTTACCTGGAAGCCCTATAGAGTGTTCTCGTAGCAGAGATTTGAAGACTTCTTTAGACCTGAACCTAAATCAAGCATTGCCAAGTGTCATGGAAGATACTAGTACACTCAGACAGGATCCAATGTGCTGTGATGGTTGTTATAATTTCCCAGGTGATGCATCTTGGCAGAAGAAAGCATCAATTAGTGAGACTGATGAGAAGAAAACCTCCATTGTAGATTTTAGCTTGTCGAACGAACATCCTAAGCTTATTTGTGGATTCAATGTTATGACCCCTAATATCAAGAAGGGGGAAAAGGAGTTGGATTTATCAGCATGCAACTTGCAGGAAGTCACATCAACCATGCAGTTTAGATATCATACAATGCAGGGAGATAAAGATTCAGAGAAAAATGGGAAAAGAATTCTTGGCTTTCCTATTGATGGTGTCAATAGACATTCCAGCATGCTTGTTTCCACCAAATTTACAGAGAAACTTTTAGCTGAGAAAGCTAAGTTTATGGAAAATGACGACAGAAAATTCACTAACTTCCTCTGTGGTACAAAAATATTGAGTATGCAGAAGAAAATTCAAAATGGTGATTCTGCCACTGAAATTTGCGGTGCAATGAACAGTGCAAACTCTAGGCCTCATATTAACCTGAATGCTGAGCTGGCATATGCAGATGATTCTACACCTTCAGAGTTGATACCTGAAGGAGGGGTAGTGGTTCAGCCTTCACATTCTATATCAATTTTCGGAGCAAAAATTGTTTCTGATCCTGATCTTCAAGCCTCTACTTCTCAGGCTGAAACTAGCATTATAAATCAATATAAACACATTTCATCAAACAAGGAAGATGATTCAGAGAAAAAGGATTTTTCCTGCGAGGAGCTTGTAAGATTGGCTGCAGAAAATTTAGTTGCTATCTCAGCGGATTGTAATGATTGCCACAATGATATTGGCTCTAACCTGTTCTCCCTGCCTCGATTTGACACCTTGTGTTGGTTTGCAGAGCTAGTATCACATAGTTCAGAAAACCTTGTGCTAGTTGATAATGGTAGAAATCGGTATGCTCAATCTTTGGATGTTGATGCTGACAACAATGATGATGCTCGGGGTTTGGATCTATTTGAGGCCATGACATTGGAACTTGAAGAAGTCAAGGTGGATCAGCAATGTCATGAAGCAAAAGAAACTGAGGCCAAAGGTGACGAGGAAAATGAGCAGGAAGTTAAAGCTCCTGCTTCACTGCTTTTCACAAAGGCTCGGCGTGGACAGGGAAGAAAAAGGAGGCAGAAGAGGGACTTCCAAAAGGATGTCTTGCCAGGGCTTGCATCACTCTCAAGGCTTGAAGTTTCAGAGGATCTTCAAACTATTGGGGGAATGATGAAAGCATCAGGTAGGCCTTGGCAAACAAGTTTACCAAGGCAAAACACTGGCCAAAAGAGAATGAACTCCCAAAGAAAGGGAACGAGGCAGCTGAGCCTGAGCATGGCCATTACAGTTGAGGATGTTCAAGTCACCTCCTGTCAACCCTCACCACTCAGTAATACTGAAATAGGTGTTGTTGGAAGCAGTATGATCGGGTGGGGAAGGACAACACGGCGATGCAGCAGACGGAGATGTCTCCCTCGAAGTCTCGTTGGCCCTTTAACTTAAGTAGGAGCATCATACTAGCAATGGTTATTCTATAGAAGAAATCAGACTAGGTTCTTTATCAGATTAGCTTGTACATTCCATAATAAATTAACATTGCTTCATGAAACAGTGCACAAAATGTGATTGAAACCAAGGAATTGAATTAGTTTGATAGATTCAATGAGGTGTGACTTCATTTATGAGGAAACACTCCTGGTGTTGAATTGATTAAGGTTTTAATCTGGTGATACATGGACAGAGAGATTTCTAAAACTGTTTACGTACTTTTTCTGATTCCTTTTTCTTTTAATGGTGGCAACTCTTTCAAAAATTTTCCATGTTTTAAGTGTGACATGTCTTTAAGATTCTTGAAGCTTTTCTTACCTGTAAATATTAAGTAGGGGAAAATGAACTCAAACATCTTATCATGAAAAAAGATTTTCTGGATGATGGAATATTGAAACCCTGCGTCTTCACTACAAAATTGTGCGCTTGTTTGTAGCATTTTTCCTCTTGAGAAACATTTGATATCAATAGTTCTCTTAATTAGAGATAAAAAGCAATTTAACTGAAGTTATCTGAGAGGTCCTCAATATTCATTATTATTATTTTTGAAAACCCATAATCCTTTGGGCCCTGTATTTCTATTTCTATATTTCAAGAAACCTATAGAAATTAGAGGACAGACATAACAAATATTTTGTCTTCTATGTTGTTCAAAAACTACGCTATAATTAATTAGCATTTAACAAATCACATCCCTTGAATTCGATTTTGACCAAATCATACCCATTATTGTTGTTTAGCAAATTACATTTTAGCCATAAAATTTTCTAAGATTATATATAATCTTTTGACACTTCATTTTTGTATAAAATTTATTTTTTATTCAAAGAGCTATATTATTTTAAAAAAATGGTGCAAAGTGTCTAAAAAATAAATTTCTAAATTAGCTTACTACGGTTATTTTAATAAAGATAAGGTATTTGAATTCGTAGTTTATTAATCTTAATTGTGCATGACTAGATAATTTTAACTGCTAAGTTGATTCATAAATAGACTTATTAATCTCTTCCGAAAATATTCATTTTTGAATCTACACCTTAATTTATATAGATTTGAATTTTAAATCCCAAGAGATAATATATATCCTTATTTTTCACCACATCTACTTTTTAAATCAAATCAATTTGTTGGATTAAATTTGTAATTTATGTAAAAGTAAAGATGTGAAGTACCTTTTGATGGTTATCTTAGGTTGGAAAAAAAGAAATCCAAATATATATATTTTAGAGTGGACATTCTTTGGTCTTTTACTTTAAGGACACAATTCTTCTTTCCCAATCTAAGATCCAGTTAAATTTTGGATAATTGACTTTATTGGCGATTATGTCATTCTCCTATTTCAGTATCAAGATCAATACTTAAATCATGGCAGATTAAAGGTCAAGCGATCTTTCGATGGACAAGCAATTGAAACCACTTACAAGTCATCAGCCGCCCCAGCCAAGTAAGAAAGATTTGAACCCTGAAACTTTTCAAAAGCAGGCAAACTGAGGTTTCATATAACAGAGACAGTATCTGATCTTGCATCCAATGGACATCGATTCTAGTGAAGAGAGTTCGATGTGGAGAGATGAGATGGATGAAACATACTTAGGTACAAGAAGAGTGTGAGAACTTTTAGCCTGTAGAAGGAAACATCATATACAGGTGATTTTTGCAGATTGAAAGTGCAGTTGATCCTGTGCTCTGTGCGAGGACTTCACTGTGTTTACTTTCTTTCAACAGTTGTGTTTCATTTCCTTCCATATTCTTTGTGGATCCTGGCTAAGAATTCTGAGAACATGAACTACTATACCAACATCTTAGCGGGACACTTAGCAGATCAGATTCGACTGTTTAAAAAGTGAAAGGAAAACAGAGAAAATGGCTACTAATGAACTTAATGAGCTGTTTTAGTATTGACACAGGAAAATCAATATCTGCATTTGCATAGAATCCTCAAGATTTTACCTATCTCATCTTGATTGAATCAGGGTATTCAATGAGAAACAACCATAACAGAAGCACAGGCCAAAATGTTTCATGAATTGGGCACCCTTCAAGAGCCTTGTAACATAATTGCCATGCTAAATTGACTAATTTTGGTAACATGTACTTACCCCTTGAGTTCTCTTAAGCATCTTCAGTTGCAAAAACCCTTGAACGAACAAAAAGTCATACGCCGAACAAAAGCAAAAGAATGAGCAGGTTCATTTTCAGATATCAATATTCAACCAGAAGAGAATCTCGAGCTCCAGAATTCTGGGCTTTGCTTTAACACTAGTTGATCATCAAGTATCCTCTTACCACGTTAAATGTTAAGAAAAAGAAAGTGCAGGAAAGCTTTGCGAGCTTCTTCACCTGATAATCTCCTTTTCTTCAACCAGCACTGGACTGCCTCGACTGATTCGTTGATTTCTCATCATGACTGACTTGATTCTTGCAATTATTCACTTTGCTTGATATTCTGTGTGCTTCCATTAGCAGGGGTGTCCTTAAAATTCATCTCAATTGACTTAGTGTTCTTTCTTCTGGATTGGATTGAAGTGTTTGATTGCTCAAGAACGGCAGGGGTGTAATCAGCATTTGCTCTGCTTGGCATTCTCTCTGCTGGATCTGATTAAGCTGTTCAGTTGGTCAATAGTAGCCGGGGAGTTGGCATTTGCTTTCCTTGACCTGGTATTCTTTCTGCTGGATCTGATTAGGTTGTTTGGTTGGTCAAGAGTAGCAGGGGTGTTCGCATTTGCTTTACTTGACTTGGCACTCGTTCTGCTGGATCTGATTAAGTTGTTTGGTTGGTCAAGAGTAGCAGGGGTGTCTGCATTTGCTTTACTTGACTTGGCATTCTTTATGCTGGATCTGATTAAGCTGTTCGGTTGGTCGAGAGTAGCAGGGGTGTTACTACCAGTGTTCTTTCTGTTAGATCCCGTCAAGGTTTTCCTTTGTCCACGTGTATTCTCAATCTTCCCCTTACTTGACTTCTTGTTTCTGACAGATGTGATTGAATTGACTTGATCAGGAGTAGAAGTACCTGAATGAATGGTTTCTTTACCAAAAGTCTTTCCTGTAGTTCCATAAACATTGGATATATTGGAAGCTCTTCGGCTATGCCGTCTTTTCTCGAACCATTTACTTATCTGCAAAAGGAAGCACTATAAAGCATAAACGCTCAAGAGGAGAGAATATTGGAGCATGGAGCAATGAGCGGAAATGAGAGGAGCAACAGAAGGAAGAGCAGACAATTGAAATAGTCACCCCAAGGTCAGCTTCTGCAGATATAGAAACACAGGCTTTCTGATACCAGCCATATAGTGCTCAGAGAATATAAATGTAAAAACATGTGAACCAAAAAGACATTATCTCGGTATGACAATTAGTAGCATGACAGCCAAAACTGAATTTGGTTCTGTGACTTTAGCCAACTAAGCTATAACAAGGTAAAACCCATGCTCACAATTATCATGATTCATGAGGGATTAACGCCAAGCCGCACACCAAAAGGGATTATACTAGACAGATAGGAAGTAGATAAAGGGGCCATTTAGCTCCGCACTGGTAAGAAATGCATGGTTCATGTCAACAAGATAGCTACACCCTATCAAGAACATAATGTGAAAGTATGGATGAAGCAGCACAATTTGGTTTGTCCAATCCACCCACTTCTCTTCCTTTCTTAATTTTCTTGATTTATACAGACTTTAAAGCAAGAGTTATTAATAGAAAGGCAAGTTCATTTTGAGGACACTCATTGTATAGAATTTTTTAAGAGTTAGTGGTAACCAAAATATTAGGGAATACAGATTGTCATAAACACAAACTTGAAATCTGGGGGGGGGGTGTTAGTGGAAACCAAAATATTTTACGTGTGGAAACTTCATTCATTTATGGTTTGGATTTTCCAAGTTTTTCAGATTACTCAGATTTCCCAGTATGATAGCATCCACTGATGTATTTTCATTTTTATACTAAATTATAGATATTGTCAGGATAAAATTGCATACAATAGATCCCATGTGGTCTGACCCTTTCCAGGGATCCCACATTGGCAGAAGTTTTGTGCACTAGGCTACTATTTTTTTAAGTTATACATATTGTAGTATAAAAATTAATAATTATATATCAATATCTATGTTTATAGGGACCAAATTTTTCAGGCTGGTTCACATTTTTCTTAGGGTTTAAGACCCCAAAATCTATCCCAAATCCCCCAAACCCAAAAGAACAATGTCGGTTCACAAATTCAGTTTGGTTACTAGTATAGTTACCTATACACGAGTCTAGCATTGTGCTAGAATAATTGTACTGGAATATACGATGAATACCTTGAGCAGATGAAAGCATAAGGAATTAAGTAAAAATTTTAATTAAATGCTTAATTTCTATTTATTTATAAAGAAAGAAGGATTCTAATTTTATTGATATGATGAGATCAAATGAGTTCTTTATTCATTCATTGAATGAAAAAGTACTACAAGCAAAGGAGATACACGATTTAAATAATGAAAAATCCAATATTTAACAATTGCATCTAGAATAATTGGAAAAATGGAAACAAGACTAGATATAATCTGATTGTTATGATCCTATCCAAAATTGTTGTAAACCAAACCTATCATTAGTTCCCAACCACAGGTCGAGTGAAATCCAACCTATAAATCAGTAACTAAAAGAATAGAAAAAGGCCCTTAGCAGAACCAATGGTTGTTCAGCAGAGCGACTGACAGCTCAGATGAGAATTCCAGACATTTGAAGAACGTCTGGAATGTGGGTCGAACAACTTGCAATTATAGAATTGGTCCATGCATGATCACTGGCCAACCACCAAGAACTATATGCAACTAAATGTAGGACTGGATCATGATTCTAAAATCTGAAAACCTCAATCACAGGGAACCAAATAGTTCAAAAGCTCAGACTACAGAAGATATGTTTTTTTTCAATATATTATCTTAATAGTAATTAACCAAAAATATGCTGGACCGAACAGTAATTCTTTGATACCTGATATGCATTTTGACCAAGAAGCCTTCTTGAACTTGAGGTTGTTCTTTTTTGATTGTCGCCATTCATGCTCACCTTTTCCTGTGCTCGGTCTGAAGTACTCTCATAAATTGCTTTTGATGCTTGTGGCTGATCTAATTTTGAAATGTCTTGTGGGTTACCCTTCTTGACAATGTGTTTAACTCTGGAGCCTCGTCGATTACTACTAGGTTGAGCATTTTCATCTGGCAATTTAGAAGGTTCTTTTCTACTAACATTTTTCTTAGTTTTTTTCACTGTAGACTTCTCAGATTCATCTTGACTTGGTTTGGATGATTCATTAGTATCAACCTCCTTCAATGTTCGGGCACAAAATTAGGCGACAGATAAGAACATATTAAGTATGGTGAGGGACAAATATACTACCAAAATAGAAATGCATAACATCAATTATCAAAAAATGTCACATATGATGCATTGATGGCAAAAAATAAACAAAAGGAATAACAATAAGTAGACAATTGCATGACAAAATATAAGATATTTAACAACAAAGTAAACTAACAGATAAGCGAGTTCTATGTTGCAGTCTGGACTTAGTTTCTATGATTTATCTCATCCTAGGAAATTAATCTCATTCTTGTTTCAAATTAGGGATGAAGCCATGTCAATTAAGGTTAATTTCTAATTAACTAGACCTTAAGTGGGCCTAATTAGAGGGGGGTAATGGACTCCAACATGTGGAATTACTGTTGGATTAGTAAAACTTGAGCTGGGTTCAATTTGGACTCAAATCAGGGATAAGTCAGGTGTGTTTTGATTAAACCAAGCTTGAGCTGAAATATTTGTGCACTGAACCAGTGGAAGGCCCAAGTTGACTGATAAAATATATAGTCACTTAGTTCTCTTGTCCATCGCTTCCCCCCTTGCTTGTGTTTTAACCCATCACAAGCAGCCAACTCACTTTCTCCCTCTCCATGACTATCTTCTTCCCTTGAGAATCGACTAGCTCCTGGCAGCGCAGCAACACCCACAAGGCCCTGCAGTGCCTTTCCTTTCCATGAGCAACAGTACTCCCTCATCACGAGCAATAATTCTCTCCATCATTGCTCCCTCCAGCAAGCGCATTACTGAGCTGCATACATGCAGACTTGCAGCTTTTTCTCCTCCCCTGTATTCAGACAGGGAGCAGCTCCTCCCTTTGAGTACATTCTTGTCTCCATCTTCTCATTTAACACATGAAGATCTCATCTCGATGAGTGTCAAAATGGGATTCATCTTCTTCTTTGTTGTCGAGGATTCACAAAGTCTCTTGTTTTTGAATGTGACAACCCTTCAACGAGATCACGTTGCTAGTGGACGTTGAGTGTTGATTTTACTTTTCCATTCTGAGTATGATATTCATGTGGTAAATTTTCATCATTGTGGTCGTTATGTTTGTCAGTCATGTATAACCACACATCACACAAGAAATGACCACACCAACCCACTTTCTATTCTCAAGATAATCTATCCTCGGCCAACTTAAAATACCATGGGATCCTAACACAACAAGGTTAACCACACATCACACAAGTAAATACTAGGGCTTGTGGATTATGTATGAAAAATTGACTAGTATTCATTATGAAGCTAGAACTACAAGATAGAGAAGTATACTCACGTCAGGCAACTTTTTAAAATCTGAACTCTCCCGCCGCCTCTTCTTTGATGTTGGATAATTGATCCCTTGACTAGCATCTGCCTCTGCAAGTGGATTCGCAGCGTTTAAAGGGCTATGCATAGCAACTCTCAACTGACCAATGCCATCAAGTGGCTCAGAATCACATAAATTCGACGAAACTGCATTGGCATTCACAGTTTCACAAAGGTCAGCATAGAAATCATCGGAGTCAGACATAAAATCTGATTCATTCAAGTCTGATTCTTCATCCTTATCAGGTTCTGGCTGATCAGGATCATAGTCATCATCCTCAGAATCATCAGAAGGGAGGTCAAGATTATCAATCTTGTTCTGTACAGGCTGGCACAAGTCCTCTGACAATGAAGCAGAATCCGATTCATCAGAACTTGACCGTTCTTCCTGATCTTCAGCATTACCTTCTACGTGATCAGGTTGATAATCATAATCTTCTGAATCTTCTGATGGATAGATAGAATCATCAAATTGGTTATTACCATTTGCAACAGCAGCTGCCTCGGGAAAAATTTTCTATATGGAAAGCAGTAGGCTAAGTAAGAACGCATATCATCACCAGCACTAAGTCATTATCAGCAAGTTCATCAACCAGATAATAAAACAATCATGCTTACCTCCCATGTGTCCTCGATCGAGAAATCAGTTCCTTGAAATTCATTAAGCAAATCAAGGCAATCCACCTTGCAGTCACATGCAGGGCACAACCATCCTTGGTCTTCAGGAGGAACTTGTTAAAAGCAAGAAAGAGTTGAGTGATTATAAATTAATGCAAAGGGAATATTAAACTAAAATAATCAAGATTTACTTTCATTAGTAGCTAATGGCTGGCTCAAACATTTCTGGTGAAAAGCTCTGTCGCAAATGCCATCACACAGTATGATATCGTTGTCAACAGATATATCCTTTGAACCACATTTTGCACAGAAAATCTGCAGTAACATGAAGTTCAGTAAATCAGGTGCACCCAAACATGAGGGTTAAATAATATATGACATAGACAAGGCAGGGCTAACATCCTCACTGTCAATTTCTCCATTATCATCAAACAGATTTTCCTCGAGCCTTCCTACAGAAAGCAAGGAATCTAGTTGCTGGAAAGCATCACGAATCCTTAATTTGCACTGTAGAATTTCAGATTTGGCTCGTTCAAGCTCCTTCTCAGGCCTTATTTTTTCCAAACTGCAAAAAGACAATTGTCACTGTAAAGCAGAGATGAGTAGAAAACAGTCGTGGCCACTATAAACTCTTCAGCATCCCAAATAGCAAGAACAGATTGAAAGGGAAAGATGCAATCTTTCTGGCAAACTAAATAAATTAGTACAATAAGAAGCTATATTATTTATGTAAATGAATAAATAATGATGAAGGGGAAGATTAGTTACTTGTAATGACTGAGAAATAGAAAATAAAGCTCAAACGGCCAAGATAATGAAAATAAAACACCAGACAAAGAGCAATAATTTGCTGAATACCACCCTAGTATAATATCACAGGCATTTGTGCGGGGCATAGATATTTATGTTAAACTAAGGGCATTGGCATCTCTTACAAGATTTATCCTGATAAACAAAACTAATCTAACCAACTCAGTTCAACCAACTGCAAAGTGCAAACTCAACCCTCCTTTTTTGTCTTCTGCCATACTAGATAGCTCCTCATATCTTCTACAGGATCTACCTAGCTGTTACAATTGAAAACATATCTCATAGAATGTCTACCAAACATTGTATCAACATTCTCATCATACTACCAATATATTTTTAAATTTGAATACAGGTTTCAAGTATATAGATATATAGAAGCAGAAAAAACATAAAGGTCGTCAAGAACAAACCTTAGACCTTTCCAACCCTCATTCACATATGCATTAATAAGGCTTTGCTCAAAGTTGATTTTTCTCAACAAGTAACTTATGTGTTTTCTCCTTTGTGAAAATGCATTGCTTGGAGCACTCTTTCCTTTCCTTTTCTTCTTTCTCTTCTTGGTTACTGAACTCACTGTGGAATTGCTGGGTTCTGAGGAAATCTTAACCTTACATTTTGACATTGAGCGAAGAACTCTGACCCCATCAAGTGAAGATCTTAGTGAATATCTTGCTCTCCCATTTTGCAATACCTTTCCCCTTTTTCTAACTGATTTTTTTGAGTTATGTTTTCTGTGCTGCAGATTATTTTCAATACCAGTATGTTCATGACCAGCAAGCTCAGGATCCTGGTAGTCATTCGCAGCTGTCCCAGAGTTGGGATCTTTTTCCATATTTACTTTCTCCTAAAGAATGTCCCTTCTTTTCTGCTCATCAACAAAACAATTCTTCATGAATAAACCACCAACTTTGGTTCATTTTAACATATTACTTTATGGAATAGGCAAAAAGGACAAGGAATCCAACTGTGGTGTCCTATTCCATCAATGAAACATGTGCAAATTAGCTGCAAAAGCAAAGAAAAAGTTTTATATCAATGTTACTACACTGAAAAAAAATACATGGCTGACAAGAAACAGAATAAAGAAAATCACAGTGCAAGACTACTAGTCAATGTATAAAGAGGAGGGATCTGGACAAGTAAAGGCCAGCCTTGTGTTATAAGGTTAGAGAAAAATAGAGGTTTGACACAGGCATATCAAAAACAAGAATAGTATACCAGTAGGGACAAGAAATTAGTATGTCGTGGAAACTTTATTAACATAATTTCTGTTAATGATGGATCCAATCCATCACATTTATCATATTCAAAATATAATATAAATTCAATAAATATCTTCTATAATGCGAGACATAATGATTACATTTGAACACACTAGACAGCTATAGTATTACCTAAATGTTTGTCTAGCTCACTACTGTCAAACAGGGAGTAGGCTGGTGGTGGGTATTCAGAAAGTCAGGTTGATAGAACAGACTGATTTTTGGCTCTTATAACACATGTCAAAGCATATGGACCTAGGTAAAAAATTGTTGCAAAATGTCTCATAAAAAATAGAGCATTTGAATTGGTATAATTTAAGATTTGCTCATCAATTTGATTTCAAAATAATAATACCATACAGGAAATTTCTGGTGCCAGAAAGTAGGATTCCACCAAAAACATATATAATATATACCTCAGTTCACAATTTGTCAGGAAACAGAAAAATGATTGGACATGTACAAAAAGGCAAACAGAAATACTGAGACTAGTAAGTGCAAATCAAGTATCCACATTCAAAGAAAAGAAACTATTCTTTAGAACACAATATAAGATAATCCAATAATTTGACACTGAACATTAGTCAGTGTAATAATAGGCAAACCATAACCATGTGAATGTGTGCAAATGAATGTCACCTACATAAAAACAATATGAGCTTCGTAGCAACCTTCAAGAAATACTGCAGCGCCCGGTGCATTAAGCACCAAACTATGTCAGTTCCTACTATTTGGCCTGCATGAATTATATTACTACATTGAACTCTATGCAAGACCAGAGCCTAGTGAGATAGTTATCAAAATAAACATTTTGGTACAAACAAGAACGAAATATAGACTAAACTTCCTTCTTTGTTTTTGCAGTTATAGGTAATTCCTCCAGCATATTGATCCAGTAGACTTGCTAAAAAAAAATTAGCTACCTTTGCAAAATGAAAAGCATAAGGTGCTCATAGAGACAGCATACTCTCACATTCGTCAGGGACAATAATTTAGAAGCGAGGATCATAACATCTTAGAATATGAGAAAAAACAAAAAGGAGAGAGAATTAGCATTTCAGCGAAATGATAATTTGACTCAATAGTATAAGGACAAACATCAACCGGTGCGATAATTAGACAAGAGGAAAAAAATTACTATTCTTTTTGTAAAAAGGAAAAAAGATGCATAGAAATAATGTTTACATGGCAAACCAAAAAAAGACATAGAAATTAAGAAAAAACGAGAAAGGAGATATGAAAACCTTCTAACCACTAAATCAATACCTTTCACACGTGCAAGAAGGCTACATTTCAAAATGGCCAACTCGTCTTAAAGGAGTTTTGAACTTACATACATTTGGCACCATAAATAATATAACATTTATAATTTCTCTTGATTATCGGTTGCATCTTAATATAATCATGCATTTGAATTTGATAAGTTTTTTCTTTAATTTTAGAACGTCGCTATTACCACGACAAAAGAAAACTACAATTGGCGACAACTCCAACTACCTTGTTTTATGTTATCTTCCTTGATTCCTTTCTTCCTTCTTTTTATTAGGTCACAAATTCGATGCACAGGCCAACATAAGAGTCTTCTTTAACTAGGAACACAACCAAACAGAAAGAAAAGACGCAAGCACGAAGGAGCCATTTAAGGAGGGAGAAAAGAAAGCAACAGTAACAGCAGACACGGAGAGGAGAAAGGCAAACCGCTAAGCATTTGAAAGATACATCGAAGGGAGGCAATTTCGCATTATGCCGTACTAATGCCTTCCGCTCCCTCGCCACTGCACAAAAGACAGTGACAGAGACCAAAGGAAGAAGAAGAAGAAGAAGACAGAGAAAGACATGACTCACGAATGGTCGATGTGACGGCGGTGCTCCCGAAGGCGAGGAAGCCAGCGGCAAAGCGGCAAAGCGGCAAGTTTGGTGGAGGGCTGCGACAACCGTGGACTGTAAATAAGTGATCAATTGCGTTAGCGATCTAAATAATGGCCCGTCACGGACCGGCCTCATTTAAGGGTAATATAAAACCCAATTAGCCCAGCCCAAGCCCAAGCGTTGAGTTAGTTTTAGCTCAGTTGCCAACATAAAACCAAAGGGTAATATAGTCCGATCCTAACAATATATTCAAACTTTGACGAAATAAATAATAAAATTTAATAATATTATATATAATATTTATATTTATATATTATATGAGGTAAGTTGTCGAGCTGATGATGAGTGATCCTAGACAAGGATCGACAAATGACACAAAATATATATATGTGTTATGTAGTCATAGTGTTTGTATTCCACAAGTCTATTCAAACTTTCCATGTTTTCCCAAAAAAAAAAATACTATGACAGTCGTAGAGAACCTTTCTTCATCTTGATTGAATTATCTAACTTCTTGTGATTGATTTTCAAAACACTTGCACAAACCATTGATTAGGACAAACAATGAGTGAAATGATTAGATATAATTGCGATGTTCCTTAAAAAATAGAAAAGATGTGTGAAAAAAGAGTTCAAAGTGTTTACTTTGACCATTGTCATTCTCGCAAAGATCGCATATCTTACTTAAGGTTGTCCATTTGTATGCACTAATGATCCTACAAATCTTGCTATGTTCCCCTAACCCTAGACCAAAATGTCAAATTCTTGTCACATAGTAATGACCACAGCGCAGTCATAAATGACCTGGAGATAATAAATTATTCATGGAACCATGCCTACAAAGGCAAGGCATTATGTTCGAGCAAAAGTGGAGTGGAGAGGGTGCATGACTTTTCTTTGGCTTATATGCAAGTGAACAATCACAAGTCAACAACGACAAATCGCATGTGATAAGATATTATTTTTTCCTAATATTTTAAATGGGAAAGTTCACTTTTTTCTATACTAAAAATTGGTTACTTCTTGGCAAAGGCATTTTAAGAAAATGTTTTTTACAAAAAAAAAAAAAAAAAAATCATGCACCTAGCTATAGATTGGAATTAATGTTTTCAAAGTCTTAATGTTAAACAAACAACAAAAAATATAATACTCAAATTATTCAGTGGAACTTAAACTCTCATCACGGTTGAATTTAACGTGCTAAACATTTTTATACAAATTAATAATGTTTCTCCTCTTTCCTTTCATGCAGTCCAATGCAGTCTTCAGAATCAACCTTTAGACCTTGCTCACCAAAAATTGATTATCTAAACAACTGGCAGCGATCAAATTCAAAGTCCTCATGTCTTTGCTTAACAAAGTAAAACCCACAGACAAAAAAACGAGCACGCAAGCAAAAAGTAGAGTAGGAGTTTGAAAGTTATCTTGTTTCTTCTGCTCGATGTTCAGCGTGAGACATGGAGGAACAGCTAAATTTTCACCCAACCTCTGCATGGAAATTTTTAACCTTCCACTCTAATTCCCTTTTGTTATCTTGCTGGGGTTACAACAAGGCGTTTGTTGAAATGTCCATTGTCAAGCCTTATCCGCTGCTTTGAAAAACCAAGCCAATTCTTCGAGTCGGGAGATGAAAAGGAAAGAGACTGTTTTAAAATGCTCAGTATCTGTCGATGGGAGTTGAGGATTCCTATACCTAATCCTGCTACGGCTATACCAAACCCAACCCTAGCTAGCAATAGCTAGCTAATAAATGAAGTCAATGGTTTTCGGTGCATGTCTTGAGCGTGATTTGCAACGACCAGACTGTCGAATATTTTTGCTCTGAGAGTGAATCAGTCATCATCACAAACACACAAGAAGTACTTGCGTACTAACGCAGGCATTCAAACCATTTTGCTCTGTGTTGTGTTTGTAGAAATGATGTAGTATATGTATATGTGTGTTTGTAATATTTGTTATGTCGATCGATTATTTTTAATATTTTACAATTTTCATATAAATAGTTAAAATTGCAAAATTATGCTCTGGCCACCACCCAAAAAATTAATTAATGCGCATGAAATGAAAGGGACAACTTGGAAAATAATTAAATCGAGGCGATAAGCATAAACGGATAAGATAGCCAAAAAATATATAAATTTTCCTAATCCAAAATTATTAACTCCATCGTCTTGATCTACCAACACACGATGAACAAGCCAAGCCATTAGCCTACCTAGCTCCTTTAGCAAGATCAACGACTCCAAGTGGCATTGTAACACATGCAAGGCGATCGATCTCCAACTTCTACTTGTGCTACCGAATGGCACGCAAGGATTGACCAGTCCTCGCTTATTAATTCGTCAAAGAAAGGACAAATTTTGAAAGCCTCGATCGAGCCATGCCACCTATATGATCTGCAGCATCAAAAGTAGAGAAAGTTAATGGCCGCGTCACGTAAGAGACATACGGACTAAAGCATGCATCGTAAATCCTGGAGCAAATCAGTAAGATTCCCTTCAATTTCGGACCAAACCTCGATCGATCGAGCTACCTCAACCCACACCACTCGATATGATCGACCTAAGTCTCGTCCATCTCTACTACTTCCGCCAAATTTATACAGTCAATTCGATCAGACGAAGCCAAACCAATCGATCGATCGAGAGCCATCAGCCTTGGAACAACACGCACGCACTCTCGTTGTGCTCATATATCGATCTTTAATTAATTAATTGTTCAGCAATTAATTATTGTATATGATCCAGCCAGATATATATATAGGCCGGTGATTAGAAGCAAATTTAATTTGATGGAGAAATACTCTTGGACATCATGGCAAGCGATGTAAGCTGGCTGGTTGGCAGGCAGGCAGCGCCAATAACAACGGGCTAAACACCCACTAGGTAATTAACTAAAACTCTGGCGGCAAATATAATTACCGTAAACTAATGCTAATAAATCAACGTGAGCTCATCATTATGGCAGACTAGTTAATGCTAATTATGTGAGCAAGTCACTAAAGCACCTCTTAATGAATTATACACAAGGTGAAAAAGATATGTGGTCCTCGGATGAACGGATCAAAGGAGGAGACACACTGCCCTACACATAGCCTGCAAAAAAATTCGATCACGGACTGAGTATGCACCCAAACATTTGGCATCGAGACAGAAATGTCATTTAAATAGTAACAACTGTCTCTTCGTTTTCCATCGAAACAATTCGCCATTCTTCCTTCTACTCCTGACACAACAGCGTATATGACAACCAGAAAAGATATCGATTTTTTTTATTTATTTATTTTTTATTTTCAGAAGTTTCTTTATGTGAATTATTCACGCGAGGCTAAAAGGTAGCGTGCAGTGCTCCGGACACGGCACAGTCATCTCAGTGCTCCGGCTACTCGACACGCGTACACATTGCCCGGGGGAGGGAAAGGCGGGCCCGACGTCAGCCGGAGCGGCAGCTTCCTGTGACGCCGGCTGGCCGTCGCTGTCGCGGCCCACCGCGGGTGACGCGCGCCGCGACAGTGCTCAGACGTGGCCGCCGCCTACGTGGCCAGCACCGAGGACCCCTCCTGTCGGCTCCTTTCCCGTCACTGACGCCACGCGGGCCACCGCTTGCCCCCTCTCCTCCCCGACACGCCCCTGGCCCTGCCTACGCCTCCCTCCGTCGCCTACGTGCATGGCTCCATTCCGCTCGCCAGTCCTATAAATACCCTTCGCCTCGATTCCCCTCCCACCCACAACCATCAAGATCTCATCTGTGCTATTTGATCGAATCGAATCGAATCAATGGCGGTGCTGAAGGCGGCGAGCACGACGGCGGCGCCGGCGACCACCAAGCTAGGTCCGGCGGCCTGCGAGAAGGACGCCGAGAAACTCGCGTTCATCGAGGAGATGACGGTGAACGTCGACGAGGTGCAAGAGCGGGTACTGGCTGAGATCCTGACGCAGAACGCCGAAACAGAGTACCTGCGCCGGTACGAGCTCCGAGGCGCCACCGACCGCTCCACCTTCAAGTCCAAGATTCCGATGGTCACGTACGACGACCTTCAGCCGGAGATCCAGAGGATCGCCAACGGCGACCGCTCCGCCATCCTCTCCGGCCACCCCATCTCGGAGTTCCTAACCAGGTAATTAATTATCAACCGATCATTTCTTTGAATAATTTCTAGCTTATTTTTATTCTTAATTTGTGGTTAATATTGACTCTTGCGGACGTAGTTCGGGGACATCGGCCGGCGAGAGGAAGCTGATGCCGACGATCCAAGCGGAGCTCGACCGGCGGCAACTCCTCTACAGTCTTCTCATGCCTGTTATGAACCAGTCCGTACTGCTTCTTCTTCTCTCTCTCTCTCTCTCTCTTTATCTTTTCTTCGAAGTATATTTCATCCATGCGAATCCTTCGTTAATTAATCTCCAGTTTCAAGAAATTAATTATATATGTTTTCTTCTTCTAGTTTCTATAATCTCAGTTGCAACCACCAAATCGAGCTTCCAATAAACAAAGCTTAACTCTTCTTTCAAAAGTTGATTTTAAAGATGCATGATTATTGCGGTTTATTAATTAAACATCCTCAATTATTGTTGTTTACATCAGAGCGATGCTTCGTTTAATTAATCTCTAGTACCTTAACTTATTAATAAAATTTTCCATGAATTTTTGGTTAGGTACGTGCCGGGATTGGACAAGGGGAAGGCGCTCTACTTCCTGTTCGTGAAATCGGAGAGCCGGACGCCTGGGGGCCTGCCGGCGAGGCCGGTGCTCACTAGCTACTACAAGAGCGACCACTTCCGGTCGCGACCGTTCGACCCCTACAACGTCTACACGAGTCCCACCGCTTCTATCCTCTGCGTCGACGCCTTCCAGAGCATGTACACGCAGATGCTCTGCGGCCTCATCGATCGTCTTGCCGTCCTCCGTGTCGGCGCTGTCTTCGCCTCCGGTCTGCTCCGAGCTATCCGCTTCCTCCAGCTCCACTGGCGCGACCTCGCTGCCGACATCTTTGCCGGCGTCCTCACTCCCAAAGTCACCGACCCGGGTATCCGCGAGGTGGTGGCGGAGCTCCTGAGGCCCGACCCGTCAATCGCGGAGTTCATAGAGGCGGAGTGTGCGGGAGGCGACTGGGCCGGGATCGTGAAGCGGATCTGGCCCAATACCAAGTACCTAGACGTGATTGTGACGGGAGCGATGGCGCAGTATATTCCGACACTGGAGTACTACGGCGGCGGGCTGCCGATGACGTGCACCATGTACGCCTCGTCGGAGTGCTATTTTGGACTCAACCTCCGGCCGATGTGCAAGCCCAGTGAGGTTTCCTACACCATCATGCCTATGATGGGCTACTTCGAGTTCCTTCCCCACGAGGACGGCTTTGCCGTCGCTGGCGGAGCGCCGCCGCAGCTCGTCGACCTGGCCGACGTCGAGGTCGGCAAGCATTATGAGCTTGTTGTCACCACCTACGCCGGCCTCTGCCGCTACCGTGTCGGCGACATTCTCCAGGTAATGAATCAACTTATTGCTCTGTATAATTAATTTGGTAGTGCAATTAGTATTTCCAAGCGACATATATCTTCCAGGTCACGGGGTTTCACAACGCAGCGCCGGAGTTCCGGTTCGTGCGCCGGAAGAACGTGCTGCTGAGCATCGAGTCGGACAAGACGGACGAGGCTGAGCTGCAGTCGGCGGTGGAGCGGGCGGCGGCGCTTCTGCGGCCGTGGAGAACGACGGTGGTGGAGTACACGAGCCAGGCGGATACGAAGGTCATTCCGGGGCACTACGTCATCTACTGGGAGCTGCTGGTGAAGGAAGGGGAAGGGGGGCAGTGGCCGCCGGCAGAGACGCTGCAGGCATGCTGCCTGGAGATGGAAGAGGCGATGAACACAGTGTACCGACAGAGCCGGGTGGCGGACGGCTCCATCGGGCCGCTGGAGATCAGGGTGGTGGGCGGCGGCACGTTCGAGGAGCTCATGGACTACGCCCTCTCCCGTGGCGCCTCCATTAACCAGTACAAGGTCCCACGCTGCGTCACCTTCCCACCCATCATCGATCTCTTGGACTCCAGAGTTGTGGAGGCCCACTTCAGCCAGAGCTGCCCCAATTGGGCCCCCATCAACAACAAGCTTATAAATTAAAATGTTCGATTAGGTAGTAATAGTATGTATAAATAAATATAAATGTAGTAGATAGGATTAGGATTAAAAAATTAAAACGGTGTCAACGGCGAAGAATAATGAAGCAGATGGCATCACCCGTCGATGACTTCAGAATAGGATCGATCCTGGACTATCTACTCAGTCTCGTCGTCAGGTTATTTGTTCGGAAATGTAATATTATGTAGTAGTTTACTATATATGTACTGTGTTTTTAAACTGTCGGTTTCTCACTTCAAGACTTTGTACGGCTAATGTTACCCTTCTTTCATAGCACCCACCCACCCTTCTTTCTAGGTAGGTTTAAATAACCAGGTGATCTCCTCAGAAAAAGAAATAATAATAATAAAGAACTGACGGCTAAACAAAGAAATATTATCACTAAGGACGAGATAAGTGTAGACAGATTGAACAACGAAAACCAAAGTTGTAAAAGTAGGTCAACGAAAGAGGTTTGAAGCTTGAATGATCTCTAGCTATGGGCACCTTACACAACATCTTATCCAGGACGTTGAAGGGATAACCCTATCTATAGCATTACATACCTTTAGGCGCATAAAAAAACACTAAAAATAAAAGGCCAACGCCCAACTCAACGGCAGTGACTTAACCTTGTACGACCCACTGTCTCAATCGGTCTAAATCTGCAAGAGGCCGACGCAGGTCGTTGGCCTGTGCAATTATTGGCACAAAAAGATGGGCAAGCAAAGGTGGAACACAATGAATATATGGTGGCAATCAATTCGAATTCCAGGAATTTGTAGGCTCATCCTCCGGGAATCATGCTGAAACTTTTTTTTTTTAAGTTTCTGCTCTGTAACTTACCACTGGGAAAGTGCTCGACGAGCAGGTAGACAAGTCTGAAAAAACTCTCAAGCCATGCATGAGCCAGCATACTTGTGCCGGTAGACAAGATTTTACAGTCCCAGCAATTAACCTTTACCATGCAATCCAGTTGTCTGATAGGGGTTTCATGTTGCGAGGGATGAGTCTGACAGAGGGGTCTGGATAAATAGAAACACCAAGAAAGACTACACTCGATTGCAGTTGGCCTGCGCCCGGGATGCACGTTCTTAGACATAAATAAAGTTGTCAAAAGGCGCATGTACTTGAGAGTTCCTAACGTGAATGCATGCATGCATCTACGATAACCAATCTCTTTGTAGCATTTATTTCATGTAATTACAGACAGACGCTATTTACATTTTTGCCGCCTGCTCACTAAGAAAGACTTGCAGTAACTTATGCCGACCAGATGTTCCTACGTTAGCAAGCAGTTTAAATTAAAAGACACGATGCATGCTTTGTGTTACCAGATTTTGCAGGGGTTGAAGGAAGTATCTTTGCCCGGCTTGATAATGACCCACATCAGTGTCAGTGAGTTTGCTCTTGCTGAATAAGGGGCCGGAAGAACTTGAATTATTACAGATATATGGCCCTCTCCTACAAAAACATGTACGTACGTGCTACTTAATTACTCGGTGGTGCCATCTGCTGATGTAGCTTAATTGTTAATTGTCCATTGAGGCTTAGGGTTCGATCCCTCCCCTGCACTAGCCATGATGAGAAAAAGGCCAAAATGGCCGTCCGTGATTTACTCCCTCTAGACACTTGTGGGGCCGGGACTAAGGGGCCGCTAAAGGTGGCGGATCCACCTTAATGCTTACATTAATTGTTAATTGTCGGATATGTTGAATAGTTGAACAAGCCCTAACCTGAACTCGAGGCCTAACATGCACCTAGTATCAGCACAAGGCTTTCAAATTAGAGAATTACAAAGCGTTAGCTGTAACTGTGAAAGTACTTTAATATGTCATTCGTACCAGAAAAGAAGAAGGCGTGCAAGAAAATCCCTAGGGACTGCAGTAACCATAGGCTGAAACTTAAGGTAGGTGTTATCAACATCTTCTGAAGAGTCATCCTTCCATGCGTTAAGGTTTTCGGATTGTTAGGGTGGCATTTTTATGATCCAAATATTCAATTCTTACGACTAGATCATGTCCTACTGAGTGAATCACATCGTCCACCTCAGGTATACAATTCTTACAAATAAACTATGTTCTAGAATCACATTGTCCACCTCAGAGCAGGTCGGCTCAGAAATTTCAACAACCTCCAAGAAAAGAAAATCAATTAAAAGATACCACATTAATCAAACAAGCTATTAGCTAAAAAATTCATTGTTTTACAGCAAAATGATAAATAAGTTTAAATTTCATAAGTTCTAAAGAACAAAAAGTAAAAACAAAAATCTGAACTATTGGTTTTATAAGTCTTGTCAGGTTCTCCCTGCTTTTGCCAAATCTCCAAATCATATGGGGACTGATTCATATTGATGGAAATATCTCCTCCCGAAATTAAGAAGAAAAAAATTAAAATTGCTTTAACTAGATTGTGTAGATTCTATATAAATTTGCACAGTTTTAAATCTGGAAAATGGTCCAAGAAAACACCAATAGACTTTGTGAATTAGCAACACGAAGCACACAACAACACTGGTTTATAGCATCAAGATAATCTGCAAGCTTAAACTGGAAATAATTGCACGTAGTAGCTAGTATATCTCACCTTCTCAGGTTGCAATTATCTCAAATAATCCAATAGCTCATTTTTTTCGTCTCCTACAAACTGTTGCATGACATCTGAAGGGCTGAATGTTTCCTTTTCATAGCATATAACTCCTGGAGATTCATAACATTATGAAAAATGGTAAAACAAAGTCCAACAAATTGTCATTTGAAATGTATCAATTTTTTAACTGGAAATGACAATAGTAAAACTAAAAAGTGAACGTAAGAGTAGAGGTATCTGTGGTAAGAGTAGAGGTATCTGTGTCAAGACATTTCAATTAGATGTCAAGAGTGTTTTTTTTTTCGGGGAAAAGGCAATTTGTAGTAGAAATAGGTCATATAGTATAGGAAGATCAAGATGGCAGAGAGATGAAAAATACATCTGCAATTGATGCTACCTATAAGCCAAATAACATGACAGGAATGGTAGCTAGCTCGAGAATAACTGATATAAGTTATGTGGCATAATTGGCAAAAGTTGCTGTTATTTATGAGCTACCCATCCCCAATAAAAAATTAGAAAATAAATAATCCAAATCAGAAAAACACGCTAGATCAAATGTCAGCAATCCTTCATGGAAATTGCATATTTCCCTTGCTTCAAAATTGGGACAGCAAACCAACCACTTGCGCTAGCTTGTTCAGCAAAGAAAGAGACTTATTCAAAACTGAAAACGTAATAAGAGACGTTTTCTTGTTGAAGGAAATCTCTTAATTTGTGGAAGATTGCGGACTTAGGACAGTATTGTTGCATATTAAACATAGTACCTTTTCCATAGATCTCAACTTAGATTGCAGCTGCTGAATATATTCTATGGCTTGAGGTGTCAGATTACCACAAATTTTAGTGTTCATATGATCATATATATCCTCACATGATTCATCATGTTCATGCATATTATGCTTATTATGATAATTTAAAACATCCTTTCCCTCCAAAGAGCTGAACATCGCATTAGTCCTTTCAGATAAGATATCAGTATTATCAATTTCTGAACTATCTGTTTTTCCTTTTTCATCATGATCTTCAGGAATATCTATATTTTTTTAAGACAAAGTCTATATTCTGCATTGCGCAATGTGTACCTGCAAGCATAATTCAAATTATGTGCTCAATGCTAAGATTAAAATTTTGAGTTAAACTAGTCAAGGTGAGACAGACAAACAGAGTTGACAGGTTAAAATTTGTTAAAACTCATTACATTCAAAGTAAACTTATAAAAATAGAATAAGCACGGGCCAAGTATCATGGCTTCTTAATATTTACTTTAGGATTGTAAATGGTGACCAGGAAATGATTAGGGTCCATCCTGAGCAGTCTTAGCAGAACAATTATTCCTCCCTCTAACCGCAAAAAAAAGTTTGCCTCATACATTTGGGAATGTTATATGAACAGGCTTGGGAATAATTAATTCCTATACTCACAAAATAAGTTTTACTGCTAATCACATTCTTCATTTGCTCTTAAAATACTAGTATTTTGTTGTTGTCGTTTCTTTCCTTGTTTCTATTCTTCCTCTTAAGAAAACAAGAGATATAGATATCCCTTTGTGTTCCAATCCCTGACTTGGTTGATTCCATTGACCTAGATATCTACTTTGAACATTTCTCGTAAAGATTCAAATTGATCAACTCCAAAAAGGCAACACGGAAATAATAAAATGTCTTTGATCCACACAAGGCCACTGGTTGTGATTATCTGAAAAGAAAAGTGCACAACATTTTTGCACTAGTAATATTTAAAATATAGACTCAAAATAATTTTACAGATGCTACACAGAATATTTTAAAAGGTGAAAACTAACCCTGTTTTTATTGAAGAAACTAATAGCCTGAAAACTGATTCCCAAAGAACTTCAACTTCCACATTGAATTGGTTGGATGGAAGAAGACCCAGCATGCTTGAAACAGTCTTTTTCAATGCATTGACTGTATTAGGTGGAACATCTTTTTGGATGCGTCTCAGAACCAAGGGTTCAGTTTCATCTTTTTGCTAATGCCTCGAGCTTATCATAGAAAATATATTTTGCAACGTTTCACTTCCTATATGTGAAAGGTCTTGGAGTTATCTCAACACATTTCATTAATCACATTGTCAGGTTTTTATCACCGATCTTTGCTAACCAATAATATCCTCATAAAAGTTCGGAGAACAGATTATTATGTTTCTTAAAATAATGATGAATAACAAATCAATTCACATCTACGTTACTGCCAACATCAAACAGCTTTTCTAGGTATAAGAGCATGAGCTGGTTCAAGCAATCATGGCAGATTTCATTCAGGAGTAACACTCTATATAACTTGAATAAAAATAAACTGAGCTTATATTACCAAAATGTCAATTTACAAACTTTCCCAAGCTTAACAATATAATTAAGCTAGCGCTTCCTTCCTCCGTCTGTTACAGTGAACGCACTGTGTGTTGTGGACTTTCCACTCCAAGCGTCATAAAAGCGAGCACACAAGCCCAAGCAGAAAAGTTGGCAGACCAGCCATGCAGGATGATGCAGTACTATACTACATCTCCATGCTCATATATAATGGTCCATTCCATGACTTCCGATCCACATCCACAGCAATAACTGTTCTTAATTTAACACTGGTGACAGAGGGAACAAACAAGCCATAAAGCAAATTCAGAGCCTGAGAGACTTGACTTTCCATTGCCGCATTCTCATGTAGCGTCCGTAGAGCTGTCTGATACCTTCATATCCACACACCAACAACTTCGTAATGCGTCTATTGCAAATATATAGATTATTGGAAGAAAGTAACATGCACGTACGCAGGGTTAAGTTTGATTCTCCTCTGCTCCTCCCATATATGCATTCACTTGCCTTGTTGACTGTGGATTCGGCAGAGGCAGTGAACTTTAATCATGTCCACTGTGATATCTCGTGAGGTACAAGTACTTGCGTTGGATAGATAAGCATGCATGTCTCATACTCCTTTTTCCGAGTACGTTCTCGGCTTCAATGAACTTTTACTAGCATGCGCGATTATGCCTTTAAGATTTTAACTCTCAGAGAAACACTTTATATACATGATCGTTTTTTCTTCTTCTGTTGATACATTAAATAATACAAAAAATGTACGTAATTAATTAGGAGAAATGAAAATTTAAGACGATATTAATTTATGGTCAACAAGGTGAATATACTTTATAATATCTGAATGGAACAATTGAAATTGAATAAAAATCATTAATTAAAGATCTATTTAATTCTGCCGATTAATCCGTAGTTTTTTAAGAGATGGGATCCATTGCAATTTTTTGTGTTTGGATTTTGCTGCGGGGACAGGAAGAACAAGCCACCTCAATGCGACAACGTAACTCCCGCCGCCGCAATCTACGGCGTTATTATTACGTGTCAGTTAGATTATCAAAGCAGGCTCACAATAAGAATTAAGTAATCGTTCGCCTAGCTCCAATATAATTATTTATCCATATGCTCATCCAGTATATATATATATATATATATATATAGTGGATCGATCATATATACATGCACATGTTCCTGCTCAAATGATAAAATTAATTAAGATTTCAAATTGTATTAATGTAAGTCAATATTTTGTCTGTGAGAATCTTAGTCCGCTTATAAGCGACATGTAATAAGAAATATTATTCTATCAGCTAACTAATTTTAGCTGTATGATATTGATTATTAAGCATAGATTAATATTTTATACCGAAAATTTCTAATCCTTCCAAACTGCTTAATCCCTGTGCATGTAGGTCGCACATGTTCTTTGTATAGGTAGAGAATCTAGACTTATTAGAAAACACAATGATAATAATAACACAAATATATATAATCGATGAAGCAACTTTAATTTGTTCGAGGCGCTATCTTATGCATCACTTTAGCTTGCTTCAAAATTCAAACATTTTCAAATCTTGGATTTGTCCATTGAGCACGTTTATAAGCCAGATTAATTAATTTCAATATAATGAGCATTTACGTTGTCTATGTACTTAAGTTGCATTCTTATCCTCGGTGGCCGGTGGAAAATTTCTATACCTTAAGTTGACTAACTGAAATTATTATTATTATTTAAGTTGCATTCTTAGTCTTATTTCTTATAGATAAAACCAAGCCGCCGGCCTATTAGTTATAGTGTTCAATTTCTTAAATGGATGAGAGGTAATCTATTATTTATTATTATTTAGAGTTCAAAGGTGATTCAATTCTACAAAAGATTCGACTTGAAAGACTCAATTAGGTGCATAGTTATCTCTCTATGTCCTCTCCTACACCACGTAGGCATGTATGCATGATGACCTTGGTTGCTAGTGAGTGTGTATATTAACCTTGAGTTAGTTGGTTTACCATGTGAATATACCTAATTAATGTAGCTCTCTTGACACAACGCATATGGTTGATTGATAGGTGCATTTGTTTATTATTAATTTGCATTCAACAAGTATACAATGACTTCAATTGGTTAGTCATATATATATATCCTGCACGATATCCTTATGTGACTAAGTGCGTCAGATATCTAAATCACTTCCAGATGCTCCGATTCAATTGAACATACTCAATCACAAACGTTGCATGCATAGAAAGACACATAATATCATTCTTGTGTGTATATATAGTCAGAAAAAAAGATATCTAATTTAATTAAAGTCTCAAATAACGAATGTTGTTGAAGAAACATGTAATATAGAAAGACACACAGGAATCTAATTTTTATTATATTATCCTAATTTTTAAAATAAAATGTGTAATAATAAAGATTATTTTTATTATCTTTAAAATAAATTATTTTATTAATAATTAATAATTATTAATTTTTATTGTAATAAAATTAATATTTTTATATATTAATAATTTTATTAATTATAAAATATAAAAATTATTAAAATATTTATTAATTACTAATTAAAATAAAAAATTTTAAAATAATTAAGTTTATTATTTTAATTATTTTATTAATTATAATTATTAATACTTATTTTAATAATTAATAATTAGAAAAAATAATATTTAATTTAATGGAAGCCCCAAATAACCGGTAAACAAATTGTTTCCAGAGAGATGATAATTAATTGGCTACCGTCACGTGACAAACGGGCATATGAGGACTGAACTACTATTCTTCGCCGTCGGCGAAGAAACACTGCTCACGTGACCCACGACCTCAAATGCGCTACGGCGTTGGATGTTTTTTTACGTTTCAGACCTCTTTCTTTCCTTTTACGTGTTTCGATCCTTCCTTGCTTTATAGTTTCTTTACCACTAAACCCCTCGCTTTTACCTTTTTTGGGTTTTCATTATTTCCGCCATCGCATCGCATGCTTTTATTAAATAAGACACAGTCGGAGTCACTCTTCGTTATTTGGGCTCCTTTTTCCCTGCCTGCAACTCCGTAAGCCCTTTGGACGATCGATATTTGCAGCTCGGTCTTTGTCATGCTCTAGTTCGTCGGAGCAGATTGTTGTTGGTCGCCTGGGGGGAATTTGTTTAAGCTCGATTCATCCTCGTTTCGTCTTTTTTTTTTTTTTTTTTGTTAGGGTTTCCGAAGGCGGAAAGCGGTACGGAGGATGGAGAAGAAGCAAGGATTCTTCTCGGTGCTAAGGGAGGAGGTTGCGAGGGGGTTTTCTCCGTCACGGTCGCGGGGAAGGCCGAGGTCGGAGAGCCCGCGGCGGAGCTCATTGCCTGTGGCGGAGCTGTTTTTGTTTTCACGGCGGTGGAAGCGGCGTGGGATCGCGGGGGAGCTAGCGGTGCCAAGATCCGGGAGTCTGACGCCCCTGATGGAGGGACCGGAACACGGAGTGGGAGAGGACGCGAAGAAGGAGCGTGGGTGGGGACAGTGGGTCAAAGACCAGCTGTCACGTGCGCCGTCCGCCTCTCCTTCTGCTTCCTCCTTCCGGCGGTCGGATCTCCGGATGCTACTCGGCGTCATGGCGGCTCCCCTCGCCCCTATTCATGCTTGCTCCATCGACCCGCTTCCTCACCTCAGCATCAAGGATACTCCCATTGTAAGGATTTCATCTTTCTCAGATTTGCTTAATTTTACTTCATTTATTGACACGAGTTGTGTTGGTTGTGAGTATTTAATAGTATCTAGGTGGTAATAATATCATATTTCGCATGATTTACTACGGTTATTTTAATCGCGGCAGTGTAACTTGTCTGATGAAATGCTCGTTCATGTTGACTTTTACCTTTGCTGGTTAGTCAAGTAAAATTCCTATTTGTAGGATTTGATAGGAAAAATACACGACTCATTTCCTTCCATGATTTGATAAATTCATCCTATTTTTCAGTTCATATTTTCCTTGTTAAACATAGCTTTCTAGCATTTGTTCTTTAACTTGTTGTGGCAGGAGACCTCTTCAGCACAGTACATCCTCCAGCAGTATATAGCTGCATCAGGAGGTCTCAAGCTTCTCAGTTCCATTAGGAATACATATTCAATGGGGAAGGTGAGGATGGTGGCTACTGAGTTTGAGACAGCAACCAGGATCATCAAAAACAGGAACGCAACAAGGGATGCTGAGTCTGGTGGATTTGTTCTCTGGCAGATGGCACCTGAGATGTGGTATGTTGAGCTCTCTGTAGGTGGCAATAAGGTCCATGCTGGTTGTAACAGCAAGCTAGTTTGGCACCACACGTCATGGTTAGGTGCCCATGTTGCCAAGGGCCCTGTTCGTCCCCTTCGTAGAGCACTTCAGGTATAGTATTAGTAGATCACAGGGTGGAGGTTTAACTCTTTTTTCCATGTGTTATGGTAATGTTTTTATTGTACAATACCTATTTCATTTTGCTATATCCAGTATGTTTAATAGAGATGAACTTACGCTTGTATAAATTTAGGGTCTTGATCCACTGACCACAGCTAGCATGTTTGCCAATGCTCGATGCATTGGGGAGAAGGAGGTCAATGGGGAGGATTGCTTCATCCTCAAGCTCTGTGCAGATCCAGATACACTTAGGTCCAGGAGCGAAGGAGCTGCTGAGGTTGTTAGGCATGTCTTGTTTGGCTACTTTAGCCAGAAAACTGGACTTCTCCTCCACATTGAGGATTCACACCTGACTTGGATCCAGCCAAGTGTTGGCGGGGATGTGGTTTACTGGGAAACTTCAATCAACTCGTTCCTTGATGACTACCGCCCTGTTGAAGGCATGATGATTGCACACTCTGGTCACTCAGTTGTGACTCTCTTTCGATTTGGGGAAGTGGCAATGAGTCATTCAAAGACCAGGATGGAGGAGGCTTGGACTATTGAAGAGGTGGCCTTTAATGTTGTTGGTCTTTCTGCTGACTGCTTTATCCCTCCAGCAGATATAAAACATGAATCTATTAGTGAGGCTTGTGAGCTACCTCAAAGAGAGAGGGGGAAGAACATTGTGATCAGCAGCCATCGGGCTAAGATTGCTGCCCTGGGAAGTCCAATGATGATGCCGACTGTTAAAACCTAAGGCTGTTTCTGCAGAGATTTGAAGTGAGCATAATTGCCCATACTGAACTGGTAGTCCCTTCACCTGACTGACCATGAAATGTAGGTATGCATAGGTCTGTCCCTTATAATGGGGTTCATTGCTCTTTAATATATGAGCATTGGTTATCCTATCATCCGTCAAAGGGTTTTGGTGGATCGTATCAAAGGGAAGTGGGGTTCTTAGGTTGATAAACCGTTTTTTTATTTGGTTTGTCAGTTATGTAGGATGTGTTTTGGGGTTTCTGTATTTTTTTTTGTTGCAATTGGGTGTTGCTTCCATTCCTGAAAGGAGAGGATGATGCTTTTGTGGCTGTTGTGATTGATGTTCTTCGGTGAAGCTAAGCCTATTTTTCAATGGCGACAAGAACTTTAACAGCATGTTTACTGATTAACAATGGATTTATTTTGACTGAGAATGAGTTCTCAATTTCTCATGTGTGTTTGCTTTAAGTTTGATGAACAATTGATTTATTGTGGAAACTTCTCTTACCTACTTCAATCCATGTTGAAGATTAAACCAACTTTTGCTGAATCCGGTGTTAAAGTCTTTATTGTGTCTTGTATTTCTAGTTGCTTCCAAGGTGGTAGGAACGTTATGAGGTGAATGGAATAAACTGAGCAGCATTTCCCGAAGGTTAGTCATCTACAGTTGCATGGAAAGGGAAATGATGCGAGACATGATCTGCAAGTTTGTTTTGACCTTTATTTTGTGTGTGTGTACAAGCGTGAAGATAAACAAATAGTGCCGATCATGGCGGTGGTTGTAACATGCAGTAGATCATTATGGCTATCTAGGCTTCTAGTATTTATTTTATGGTCAAGCTGCATTTGTTTGACGAGATAATCTTGATGTAGGAGTTTATAGATCGATTTAAGTAAATCAATTACCCTTCTTTAATATATGTTTCCGTTTGGCTAATGACATGCACAAAGGACAAATGCCTCCGAAGAAAACTTGCTCAATTAGAGAAACAGACAACTGGATGGGGAACCACCGAAAGCAGTATTAAACCACTGTGCTCAAAATAATCTCGATTCTTCGTCAACCTCTACGCTCTGTTGTCTTCACAGCTCTAGCGCGTGAAATAAATACATTTGTTCTTTTGCCGCATTTTTGTGCATCCGAGGAACGCCGTTTACATGATATAACTTTTCTGTAGAGATGCACGTGTATCCTCCTTTACTCTTTGTCGTGGAAAATTTTACTTTGAACTTGAACGAAGTGCTGACCACGGAAAACAGTTTGTGCTTACTTGCCTGACAAGGCATGTCATCCGGTCCTTCTCATCAAAGACATAGTTCTAATATATATTTTTTCTTTTTATTCAAATAGTATTTCATTCGCACTTAGTTAAATTTTACAAAATGAGTAAATAAAAATAATGTTTATCCAATCTTGTTAGAGATTTAGATAAGGTGGAATTTATGTCTGTTAAATTGGAAGGATGGAGACATATTTTTTTTTATAATAACTGATAAAGATAATGGGTTTTTTTTAATCATTTAAGAATAACGATCTGTGGAGGAAGAGTCGGTGGTTTTTGTCTGGGACTTTCGATTTTCGCTTCCCCTCTCTCTCTCTCTCTCTCTCTCTCGTTCGCTGCATCACGGTCACCTTCCCCAGTTCACCGTCCTCTTCGCCTTGTTACCCCACCTGGCTCGCGAGAAGGTCGGCCTGCCCGCCGTCTTATGCATCTGCGCTCTGTTCTTCCTCGCTGGCCTCCTCCGATCATCCGATCAGGTTGGTCCACTTCTACACTCGACCCAAGGATCTCCTTCGATCTGTTATTCGATCTAAACATTACTGTCTTAAGCGTACAGATTGACCCCAATCTGTGATCCCTTTCCAGGTCAGTGCCTCTCGGAAAGTTTTCCCTTTTATATTGGATTTGTAGAGTCCGAACTTTTTTACTTCGATGTTGTTGGAAAATGCAACTCGTTCGTGAGAGGAAGTATTTAACACGGCATTTTATCTAGTAATATTTATTGAAGACTTTAGTTGGACTTGATAAGGCATGACTCGGGAGTAAGATTTAGTCATCTTAGCTGGTGGCTCTTTGAAAGTTATTGTCGCTGTGTGTAATTACATAAAATTTGATGATTCCTGGGAGATTGTCATCATAAAGGGTTATGTATTTATCCTTATCTACTTATACATGTTAACACGAGCGAGCATATGCCATATTTGGCAATTAAAATATATCTTTTTAGATGAAAAATGCTAGAAGTTTACCTTTTTGTTAGTCTTCATTTTTATTAGTCTCCAATTGTATCATAGAGTTTTATTTTAAACTAGTAATGAATCTATTGCATCTGAAATCATGATGCATTGCATCCATCAAGTTTATGCCAAAGATCATTTAAGCATAAAGCGCTACACAGGCTAAGATACTATACACTTATTTTTGAAAGATGTTCTTTGACTTGCCGTCCACTGCAAAAACTTATTCTTTACTGATGGCAAGCACATTTTTTAGTGCATCTGAAGATTCAAGTAGAGTCTTACATCAAATTGAGAAGATTGCTAGAGCTACAATGATTCACAAAGAGCATGGAGAGATATTGTTTGAATAGTTGATGTGGAGAGAATTGTTTGAATAGTTCAACAAATCACAGTTGAGCAAGTTAAAATGTTGTGACTGGTATGATAAGTTTTATTTGTGTTCACTGTATTCAAGTAAGCAACCTCTAGGGCATTGTTGGTCTCTTGGAATGTAAGTTGGTTGTATCTTGGTGAAGGGAATGTATCATCATCAAGTTCATAGAAAGAAAATAGAAACTAAATGCCTCAATGCATAATCAATCTTTTTAACTGCATCCCAATAACTTGACTAAATAAGAAAGAGTTGGGCTTTAAAATGATTATCCATAAATCTATACTGTAGAAACATAATAATACTAGGCATTATGAAATTCTTTTTTTATTTCTGATTCATTTCCAACATCAATAGGAAAAGTAGTTGCTTGTCTATTTTAGGATAAAATTGTTGTGTTATTTGCTAGTAATTGGTGTCCATCTTATTCCAGGCATTTAATGTCCTTAGGTATAGGGCAGAGGTTTGCTTGTCACTATGATGCATTCAACTCTGCTAAATATGACCTACAGAAAGCCAAAGAGTAAGTAGCTTGCTCATGCATGTTGATAATTTCATTAAGAATCTGATCATGATTGTGCCTTGCATTATACATATTCTTCCTATTTTTGATCTTTTAAAGGTATATATATGGTTTGTCACATTGGAGGAAGTTAGAGCAATGGACCAGGGAATTAGTATTCATAAACTTTATGGTTTCAACAATAACACTATTTAAATACTACCTGTACTCTGATTTACACTCATGGCAAAATCACATTTTGAGCTTGAATCTAACAACATTCGACTGCATGTTGAATAAATGAAGATGTGGTTTACTCAGGATTATGCTTTTATCAAATATTATGATATCATACTAAACATTAGGATGACACATCACTACATGCCTTATGTCATGGGATTGCGTACCTCAGTGACCTTGAGAGAGAGAATAGAACACTGTGTATTATTTCTGGAATGATGAACATAGTGAGAGGGTACCTGTTTTAAAGCTTTTACTTGAACTTGGTTTCACAAGACGGAAAATTAGACGAAGTATGCTAGAAATGTTAAAAATAGAAATAATAAGATTAAGTAGAAACAAAATTCAAGAGTACTTTGAGTTAATGAGCTATCAGATGTAATGGGTTTAGTCCTACACTCAGGCACGCAGCTGCAGTTCAATACAATTACAGACTTAAGTCATTCTTGTAGTGAAAATATCAAATCATCAGCTGTGTTGCCAAGTTGTGTCGGCTGGAACTAATTCAGCTGGCAACGCAGGTCTTATCCCTCTGTTCTACCTTATGAAAGCACTATTTTACCAGTAATATTTAGTCCAATTAAACTTTTTCTTTCTTTTGCTAGAGTTTTCTTCAGTCTTTTGTTAACATCTTCAACTCTGATTAATTTTTCTTGTTAGCTATATAATCTATTTATGGCCTTTTGAACATGTTCATACTATGTACCAACTCAACATATTTTGTTCTATTTTATTATCTATTGGAACTAAACTTGATTGCTACGGAGTAGGATTTTTTAATTTGATAGTTGCACGCATTCATCTTAGCACTTTCTCTTTCCTACATAATTTTTTCTTGTACATTTTGTCTTCTAAGTACCTAGCCTTCTATACAAAAACTATGGGTCATGTCACATGCTTGCATAGCTTTTCTTTTATCTTTAGGGACATTTTCAATCACACGACTAGACAAGCTTGTCTCTTTTCTACCATACTCTTTGTTTCATGATCTCATGATATCTCTGTCAATTTCTCCCCTTTTTAATAATAGATCCAATATATTTAGAATTCTATCAGAAATGCCATTATTATTCATCTTTATTTATTTCTCTTGATTGCTTTATTATTGTCATATATTCGTCATAATCATCAAGTCTCATTTGTCCCAACTATTGGAGATTGGTGTAATGAACCTTACCCCTCCATTGAGCTCATTGAAACTACAATTCATATTTTCAATTTAGTTAACTTTTTGTAAATTTTTGCTCCAGAAAAAAATTGATGGATCAAAATAAAACAAAACCCATTACAAAGAAGTGTCGACCAAATTATTATCTGTATGTTGTACATCCTAAAGTGATAATCTTGTTAAAGATGTTCAGCATCTGGGAAGTTCTATTTGCTACTACTAGAACCTAATGATTGTCACTATAATTGGATCACAGTCACAAGTTGGATTTCTTTTTAATTATAGTGGGGACTTAACAGTATAGACATACCATACAAATTGCCTAACCTTCCTACTATGCTAAAATCCAGTAAATAAAAAAAAATCAATTTACGGTTCTTTGTTCCCAAATGAGATGTACACGTAAATAAGAGAGGTAGGCCCATGGATCCATTTTTTGTCATGCTACTCAAGTGATCAAAAGACACCATCCTGTTCTCTTTGTTGTTGCATTTCAATACATTTATAATAGAAGGAACCATGCCTTTTTGTATGTTTGGATTTTGTGCCGTATTCATTTTTCTCTCGCTTTATCAAAGTACTTTCTTCCTAGTAGTGGGAGGTAGGTAGACATCATAGCAGCACCATGAGTATCAATACAGAAATCTTATAGTTATTCTGTACCTTTCCACTTTAGGATCTGATTTGCCAACGTACTACTGGAAGATGAATGAATGTGATAATAATCTGTTTCTTTAGAGTTGAGGCAAGATGAAACACAGAATCGAATTTCTTTACGGGAGCTTACATTGCAACATATATGCTTTTAGTTTATGGTTTCTATATTTTATCGGCTACTGTCAATTCCTTGAACTGATTTGGCTCCTTGCAGACATCTCTTCACGGTGGCTGCCCCGTGATCAAAGGAGAGAAATGGGCTGCAACAATGGATGAGAGATAATATTGATAAGTAATTAAGGTTGCATATGCATATATAGCCTCCGATTCTGTTTCCCTTTTCTATTTAGTGTTAATCAAGTCAAATATGTAATTTTGCCATCAGTTAGGTGGGAAAGTCACAGGCCTTCCAAGCATCTACATGTTAAAGAAAGCTGCTATATATGTGCTGGCACGAAGGTTCACACATGTTTATTACTCGATGTGATCATGTAAATATAGCTACAAAAAGTGTTTTCCAGGTATGTAAGTCGTTTCTTTGTTCGCATGTATGCTCCTTTAATAAAGTGAAATATTTTTCACCATATCCAGGTTCGGTTGCGAATACATGAGCTTATTGTGTCCATTTATTTCCTATATACATGTCTCTTTCGTTCCACCTGATCATATATAGTTATACTTTATGAATCTGGCCAAAATTTTGATGCATAATTAATTAAATAGACCGCCTGCAGGTTTAAGTCGACTACAATTTGAGATAACCACAACTTCATATACGATCGCATATCAATATTTAGCATTATTTTTCTGAAGTAAATAATCATTATTCATTATTCAAATAGTTTTAGAAGCGTGGGCTTCTTTGCTGCACTCGTCTCACTCTCATCTCCCGTAGTAGAAGTCATCGTCACCGAGCTATCCGAAGACGTCGACAAGGAGAGGTAGTGGCCACCATTTGCCGGTGATGATCTCTCACCCAACTGATCACTACTTTTTCTTTTCTTCTTCTGATGCCAGCCAGGGAGAGCAATTGCAGTGGCGATGCCGCTGACTTCGGCCAAAAGCGGCCGAATGGTTCCACCGCAAAGCACCGTCTCCACAGCCTCGAGACAGAGCTGCCACCATCCCATCCACAGCAGCCCTGTTGCGCCGCCCACCGGGTTTATTGTCCTCCCACACGCTTCGTAAAGCAAAGACCGAAACGCAGCTGCCCCACACACATATATACATACTCACGGTTGAGAATTGTAAAACCATAAATAAAACAAATAACTGATGTATATATATGTTGTGTATATATATATACCAGGGCGGTGGCGGAGGGGCACAGACGAGAGGAGGGATAGCAACGTGGACCTCCCGAAGAACTTGGCAACGAAGGCAGTGGCGTTCGCCTGGGCAGTGGCGCTTTCAATCCACTGGATGCATGGGCGGAGCACGCAGCTGCTGCTGCACCCTTTCCTCAGTACTCTACACCCGTTGCAGCTCATCCTATGCCAATACCAATACCAATTTTTTCTTTCAATTATTTCCTCAACTAATGCTCTATGTTAACTATCAGAAGATCTCCTCTCGGTCTCTTCCGAAATCGCGGCTTAGCCGACGATATTTATAGAGAAGAAGTGGTTCGCAAGCCGTGGGGTGGAGGTGTCACCTGATGCGTGCACTGAGATTGGATACGATCCAACATCTATTCTTCTGTCCGCGTCCTAACTTGATCGAACGGCAGATGAGCGGCTGATCTGTCGGCCCGGTCTGGATGGACTGATGAGGAGTTGGATTGGATCCCGAGAAGGTGTCGTGAGGGATTACGTAAGGGTGTATGGATTAAATGCATACAATCTGGTATTCCGGCGGGATGAGATTTGAACATATTTATGGTTTCCGTGGGAATCGTCTTACAATTCGGTGGATTGGTCCACGTGCCGCGAGCCAACTACAACAATAAACTGCGCGTACGAACGAGCATGAGTCAAAAGAACAGTTTCCGAAATCGACGATACCCGTGAGAGCGATTACAGTTCGTCAATTGACGATTGGTAAACACGTCCCAAATTAATTTTCTTAATTAATTGATCGATAATGAATGTGAGTTAATTTTCATCAATCATTTTTTAAAATTAAATAACTAATTTCTAAAGATGTTTGTCAAGTCTCAGTGAGTCGATTCGTTGACTAAGAATCAAAGGTCATGTACTTGATTTAAAAATCTAGTTCTTCTTTTCTTCCGCAAAAGGTGCAAAAGGTGGAATCCGTCACCTTAGCGGTCCCACACGGTCGGTCCCACGACCATCTGTGAGGAGGTAAATCGAGAAATTGTAATTGGTCACGACGCAGGAGAGTATTGTCTGGCTTCGTCAGGATTCGAACCCTTGTCCTCTTCTGCAACTCTACTGCGTCGTAATCAACTCAGCTATGTCTCAGGGCAAAAAAAAAAAAAAAAATCTAGTTCTTCTTAAACTATTTTCGAGTATACACCCAAATGATCTATATATTTATTTGGAGGGGTTCTTAGATTTTTTTCCCCCACTTACCTATAGATATACTACCACGATAGCATTAACATGAGGTGTGTTGCAAAGGAAAATTTAAAGAGAAAAGAAATCACAAGGGTCACTTGTACATTGGATGTTCATTTCTATAGGTGTTTAGGATCGATGTTGAATCAGGTAAATATCTTTTGAGAAATAAAAGCTTAAACTGCTAAGTAGCCTTTTAATTAAGAACTCGACGCCATCTCGTCTTCAAATTTGCACATCTCAAAAGCGGAATTCCATCCAAGCAAGGTTACTGCATTTGCCTGGCCTGGTAGCCATGACCTCACCACCACTTCGTACGTGCTCGTTCTCCCTTATCCAAATGCCCTGCTGCACCTTGTCTGCTAGTACAAATTGGTGGTGAGTTTATTTCTCAAATCAATGGACCTTCTTGGCTTCTTCTTCTACTACTTTTTCTATTTTGTTTTCATATACTATTATTTTCCCGATTGCGATTATGGTCAAAGATATTTTAATTATATGTTTAGACAGGGTCCTGCCCTCTGTCTCTATCTCTATCTCTGCGCTACAAACAGGGAGGGATCTCTGACTCTTAGCACAGCCTAAACAGCAGCTTAGCAACTCTACACTTAGCCCTACAAACCTGCATATCCCAAGGCTCTTTTATACATACTTTAGTTTATTTTATAAGTTATTAGTACTAAAGATGTAGGAAGGTGTTATGGAGCAAGTGGACAGACCTGATAGGCGGTGACAAAAGGAAGATGATCGATCCCTTTTGTCGGGCAATCATGTGAGGAAGAACTGGAAGACAGCATCAATAACTTAGCGTGCAGGTGTAGGAAGGAGAAGAGGATGAGATAATTGGATAAAGGCTGTGATATAGCTAGTGAAGTGGGTTTGGTTTGACAGGAGATCAGGGAGATCTCTGGAATGTGATGGAGGCATGCACACCAACCATATCCATCGACGAAGCGCCAAATGGTGGGAGGAGGACTGCCACTGCATCATCTCCTCTCTTCGCAAGCTAGGTGTCCTGCAATAATTTCATATTTTCATTACCATCATCATTTGCTTTACCTACTCCTTTTTCAGCATCCGCCGTTCCAACGATTTTATACGATCAATTCTGATTATCTGTGAAAAATAAGGTCACAAGGGAATGGTGATTCCTAATGCATATTTATATATCTGAGAAATCAATGAACATTCAGAGAGAACAAGGGAATGGTGATTCCTAATGCATATATTATATCTATATATCCGAGAAATCAATGAACAATCAGAGAGAGAGAGAGAGAGAGAGAGATTGTTTAATTTGGTGCATTAATATTTGATGACGCTCAAGTGATCAGTCAAGGTCCAATTAAGCCAGTCCAAACCCAAGGATTAATTTGTAGACAGTAGGATTGTTTCTTTTGTCACAAAATAGCTTTGGGTCCAAGGTTTTCCTACCTACTCTTTCATAGACTCTGGAAACTATGAATTAATTGTCCTTCTATTAGACCCTAGACCCTACACCCTAGACCTTATCAATTCATAATGTAGATAGCTCTTCTAATTAATCAATGCGATGCCACGCATGAGTAGAGCTGTAGAGGCGGCAAAGATTAATGACATTATCCATTTACACAATATATGTGACATGACCGTAATTGGATAGCTTTGAATTTAACTAAACACGTAGATATTCTAATTAAATTAGAAATATAAAAAAAAATAAATCTGACATATAATACATAATTATATATTACAATAATATATAAATTATAATACAACATCATATGGATTATATTTTTTATATTCCATAATTAAATAAATGAGTTAGCCAATTCGAGTTTAACATCTTATAAAAAAAAAAAAAAAAAACTCTCTCGGCTCGATCGGCTTAATTTGTTGATTTCAGTGGGTACCAGTTATTATTATTATTTCATTCCTTAAAAAAATGAATTTTCTTTTCTTAATTGCCATGAAAACCATGGTCCATGGTCAAGTAGAAAGTTGATTGTAATTAATTATGTCATTGTTTCGGAAATTATTAGGCTTTAATGGCCGTCATTATCCAAGTACTATTGCACTTATTGAGTCGCACAGCTAGCCATGTCGTCCATGATTAATTAGGAACATTGCAAAATTTCGTGATCACCATGCATAATTTTTTAATCAATATTTAAAAGTGGCACAAATTAAATTCGATCTGTAGTTGTAATTACAGAAACGTCTACTCATATTGCAAAGGCTACAAACCTTTAACCTCATTATTTACATTTAACAACTCGGCAGGTCCCACTCGGCCTTCACACGCTCCGCTGCCCTCGTCCGGCCAACCTCCACCCATCCTCGCCTTTCCATTGGCGTATTTAAGTAGGAGCCACCTTCCCAAGCGCTCCGCCCTGAGGCAACTGCCAACTCGCTCGCTCGGTGGCCTCCGGATCCGTCGTCGGGCGGGCCACCGCTGTCACCGGCCGAGTCCACTCGCCAAACCATTAACTGCGGCGAGTGCTACGTGATATGAGATTCCACCCTCCCCTCTCCAAAATGACGATGGCGAATTGGCGATGCTGATGATGGAGCCGTTGGTCGCCGCACTTGTCATCGACGTGGCGCTTGTCCTGTGGCCCTCATCCCATCGCCCCTCTACGCGTGGCGCCGTGTTAATGACTTGATTCCCCGCCGCTATCATTATTATCATCCACGTCATCATAGTAACAATGCTTCGGCTGCATCTTATGTATGTCGTCTTTGTTTTTTCTGTTCTCTGAGATTGTAAGTCGCTATTTAATTAAAAGGACGGCGAAGGATGGAAGTGGGTGGGGGCTACGGCAGAGGGACGGTGTTCTCCAGCTGAGAGCGCAGCCATAGCCGCCATTTCCTCTCTCAAGCTCAACCTCCTTCCTCTCCTACGTTACTTACCTTTTCCACCTCTATAATATATATATATATAATATATATATATATATATGCTCGCTCGGTTTTGTCCTTTTATGAGACTGATCACCTATAAAAACCGTGTTGTAGATGTGCTAATCATATCAAAGAGGACAGCAACTTAAGACTTCTCACTTCCTCTCTCCTTTACGTGAAACAGAGAAGTGAGCAGATATATGGATAGCATGGTGGCGGCGTCGCCGGAGGAGGTGCCTGATGCAGTACTGGTGATCAGGGAGTACGACACCGTACGCGACCGCGAAGCCGCGGAGGCGGTGGAGCTATCGTGCGACGTTGGGGCCAGAGCCGGCACCATGTCGCTCTTCACGGATCCCCTCGGCGATCCTCTTTGCCGTGTCCGCCACTCCCCTCTCTTCCTCATGCTCGTCCGTTCCAGTCTTCTCCTTTTTTTTTCCTTCATTTTATTTTTACAATTCAAAATTTTTTTCTTACTACATTATCAATTATCTCAATTAGTAAATTTGATTATGGGGAAATCAGGTAGCGGAGCTAATCCGTGGCCCGCAGAGGGAGATCGTTGGCCTCGTCCGGGGCTGCATCAAAACAGTGTCCTGCGGCGCCGCCAAGAAGCATCCTTCCTGCGCGAAGCACCGCGCTGCTTCCATCTACGCCAAGGTCGCCTACCTTCTCGGCCTACGTGTCTCCCCTGCCCACCGGTAACCGTTACCATCGCTCACGCAATTAATATACTCAAATTATGCGCCGTTAAGCGACTTAATTAACTTTTAATTAGGCGGCGGGGTATTGCGCTTAAGTTGGTCGTGAGAATGGAGGAGTGGTTTAAGGCGAAGGGGGCGGATTACGCTTACATGGCGACCGAGAAGGACAACGAAGCGTCGCTTCGACTCTTCACTGGACGGTGCGGCTACTCCAAGTTCCGAACTCCTTCCATTCTCGTGCATCCCGTATTCGCGCACCGGCTCCCCCTCTCGTCGCGCGTCGCCGTGCTTCGTCTCTCCCTTGCCGACGCCGAGGAGCTCTACCGACGCTGGTTAGGCGCCACCGAGTTCTTCCCCCACGACATCGACGTCGTGCTCGCCAACCCTCTGTCGCTGGGGACGTTCCTCGCTGTCCCCTCGGCCTGCGCCGCCGCGGCGCGATGGCCCGGGGCGGCGGCTTTCCTGGCGGACCCGCCTACGTCGTGGGCTGTGGGGAGCGTGTGGAACTCGAAGGAGGTGTTCCGGATGGAGGTGCGGGGTGCGGGACTGTGGCAGCGGGGGTTGGCGCGGGTGAGCCGGGCGGTTGACTGGGCGCTGCAGTGGCTGCGGATCCCGTCCGTGCCAGACTTATTCCGGCCGTTCGGGATGTACCTATTGTACGGGATCGGCGGGGATGGGCCAATGGCGGCGGAGCATGTACAGGCGCTTTGCCGGCACGCGCACAACATGGCCAGGAGGGAGGCTGACTGCGGCGTGGTTGCGGCGGAGGTTGCGGAGTGCGACCCGCTCCGCCGGGGGATCCCCTACTGGGGCAGGCTATCGTGCGCCGACGTATGGTGCGTGAAGCGGCTCGCCGAAGACTACGGCGATGGGGCGCTCGGCGACTGGACGAAAGCGCCGCGACCGCCGTCCATCTTCGTAGACCCACGGGAGTTCTGAAGTTCTGAATCCGACGGTCTCAGTTCGCCGTCTTTTTCACCGTCACTAATCGTGCAATGTGGGGTTTAATTATGACGTCGCGGTTTCTTTTTCTTTTAGTTAACGTAATTTTTCTTTATTTTATGTCTCTGTGTCTGGTACCGGTGGCACGTCGCTATCGGTTTTGTAAAAGGAGTCGGATCTTGTTTATAACACTCGTTAACGGAGTCGGATATCCGCTTTGCAATGGAACTCCTAAGACCCAATTAACACGTGTTACATGGAAAATTAATTAAAGTACTATTCTTGATCATAGCATTAAGCACATTGTTCAACATACAGACATCCACTACGCCGGCTGCATAATGGAAACATTAACGTAATTAATCTCTTCTTCTGATATGTCCATTTATCTTTCCCTTTAAAAAGTTTTGGAGTCATTTAATAAAAATCAATAATCATAGAACAATGGAAAACAATGTAATCTTATTCGACCCCACTTAACTTAATGCAAGTTAAAGTGCATACAATTTCTGCGTTGTCGAGTCAATAAAGCCTAAAGGTCACTGCTTAAAAGCAAGCATGAGCAATTAAAGACTTGGCTCAAGTTTGTTATCGACGTTAATTAGTATTTAATTTCTTTTCCCCACTAATTAACCACCAAGCTCGACCATAATCATGTCTGCCTAATCCTTGCCCGATCCATACTTTTCTTTGTGTTTTGTGTTCCTTATCTTAGGCATCAACACTTTTAAGCATAACTAAGAGTATATGGGGAACCAACCAACCAATTTAAATCAGAAGACTTTATGCTTATTTGAAGAAGTGGTAACTTTACTGCTTACACAACACAAAATAATAGTTTGTGATGATGAAATTTATGTACTACAATCAATTCAATGAATGAATAATTCTCTCTACAAAGAACTAATTTGAAATGTGTATTAATTTTTTTTCAATTTAAAATATAATAAATAAATAAATAAATAAATCACTCAATCAATTAAGCCGGAATGAGGAGTCTGGGTTTCTTCAAAGCCAGCGGACTCAGCACCTCCTCCACGTCCGCGTCCACCGTCGCCGTCAAGCAACGCGTGACACGGTCGAACTCGATCTCTGGCGGAGCAGGCATGTTGAGATCGAATCCCCGATGGCTCGAGCCCGCCCCCTCCGACGCCGTCGCCACGGCGCTGCCGCTAACGAGGCTTCCGTCGTAGTGGCACCTTTTGTGGCCGCCAAGCGCCTGCCCTGACGGAAATGTCTTCTGGCATACCGAGCACCGGTGCACCTTTCCGCCTCCAGCAGTGCCGACCGAGGAAGATCCGGTCGACGTGGCGGCCGCCAGGGGCTCGTCGGTGGTGGGCTTCCGGTGGCTGGCTTTGTGACCTCCGAGGGCCTGGTACGAGGCGAAGGCCTTTCCGCATACGGAGCACTTGTGCTCGAGCTTCGCCGGCGCAACTGTCTCGGTCAACGGGGGCGGGCGGGGTCCGCCGCGGGCGAGCATGACTAGACACCAGGCCAGATACTCTTCTTCTGTGAGCCTGTGGTCGAAGAGGCGGTTGCGCTTGGAGCGCTTCTTCTTCGCCCACCCATCGATTTGCCGAAGCGAGGACTCCTCGTCGCTCATCTCCGGCGAGATTGTGGAAGATGAAGCCATCTCGGTTGCCATAGAATTTGGAGGATTGGAAATAATGAAAATTAGATGCAGATGGTTGGTATATAGGCAGTTGGGAGGAGTAGTTGAACTTTTCAGCTGCTGAACTTTGAACTGTCACAACTACGGTTGACTTCAACAATCTTCTAATTAATGGTTACTTGTGGATCGTAAAGTGTGTAGCCAGAACAGATATGCTCATGAAAATAGAACAGATTACGGAAAAGTCAATGATAGGAAGGAGGGAGCGGGCTGCCTGGAGCCAGAGAGGAAGGAGAGTAGTGAGTTAGTTGGAGATGTCTGAACCTCATGACTTTTTCAAAGAGAGTAAATGAGGCGTCGGCAGTGCCCTTCTTCTGCGTCAGAGTGATTCATAGGTTTTGTCTGGCTTTGTGGGTAGAGAGTTTGTCAATTTGGTAACGCGGGCAGCAAAGGTTGGTGTCGCAGGAGGAAGAGTATAATTTTGAATTCAAACATCTAGAAAGAAAGGGTGACAATTGTTGTTTCCATGTGTTCCTCGTTTCGGTAGAAAAGCCGCCCACATTTTATTATGCTTTTCCCTTGCGGACTAAAGTTTTTATATTTATAATTGACCGAGGAGAATTTGTTAGGCACTCTGTTTAAAATGTAAAGTACTGATGTCCAAAGTCTCAACATTAAATGATTTTGACTAGCAAATTACTTGAGATCATTTGAATTGAGTTGGAGGGTTTGTGTGTAGCCAAACCTTATTGTCGAGTTAACCTACGTGCTTCAAAAAATTTTAACTTCCTCCGTTGCAACCAAAGAAATACTCCATGTCTAACCAAACAAAAAGGAAGACATATTCCATGTGTGATGTAGTCACCTACAGCTTATTGGATGAAATCCATTTCCAACCTTCCTCACTCCACTTTCCAATTCCTTTTCTTGTTCCTCTAAATTCAATTCCATGGAACTACCTAATTGTTTCTTTTCCTTCTTTGTTTACTGATAATTTATAATCAATTAGTTGAATATAAGCATGGACAGGAGTAAACAACTATTTCACAAATAAACTAAAGACTTAGATCATTTTGTTTTGATTGAATAAAGATATTGACTCGAATATGAGATAGATCTATATATGTAAATGTATGAAGCCTAATTAGTAATTCAAATACAGGTGAGTGCTGAACTAAGAATCTAGGTTAAAATTTTTGAGATCGAGACACACAGGAATGCATGCATGGCGCGACGTTGAGAATCCTAGTCAGCATCTTATGCAGTTTGCCTCCCCTTTGGCGGATAGTCAGTACTCCTCGTGGAGACGGCGCCACCATGGGGCAAGCTGCCTGTGGGATTGGGATTTGGGAGGGCGTCGGAGTGAGGCCGGTCGGTGGGTGGGTGGCTCGACAGTGGAAGATGGACCTCCGTGTGCGTTGGGGACTGGAGAAGCCAACGCCCGTAGAGAGGGGGCGGCTGGAATCTATCAAATGGCGCCAGAGACGAGCCACGTTAGCGCGATCGAGTGGGCAGTGGAGCCGGGAGAGAAACAGGTGCAGCGATTGGAAAATTTTGTTTTTTGTTTTTTTTTGAAGTTTAGGAAATCTAATTGATGAGTTCAATTGGGGGTCTGATGTGGACGTCGCGTGGCAATCTTGTTGATAGATTCGTTTAATATCGTTCATAGATTTCATAAAATTCAAAGTTGGTAATAAATTAATCCTATAGATAAAATATGATATTTTATGAAAGACAGCATTATCATACACGCCCGATAAAACCTATCGACCTCGCCGGATTCAGACAGTCAGTTATTTGGACGGTCGAAGATCCAAGTGTAAGTTGGCATTTATAACTGTGCCTTTACCTTCGCCGTAACCTTCCACTTTCTTTCTCCCGCAAAGCCGCACGACCCTTGGTCTCCTCTCTCTCTTCTTTTTCCGTCGCTGTCGTCGCAGTTGCGGCCCTCCCTTTCCCTTCTTCGCCTCACTAAACCCTTTCGCCGCCTTTGCAAGCGATCCATGGCCTCCGACGGAGCAGAGGACCACCGCCTGCCGCGGATTGCCTCCTCCATACGCGTCATCCCTGACTTCCCCAAGCCGGGTAAGCGATCTTCAAAATTGTAGTTCCATTAATCAGAGTCCTTTTTCTGACCGGGGCTCCATGAGCTGTGTTACGATGAGTAGTTTTGGTGTCTGATCGGTTGGATTGGGTTGGGTTTAGGTATTTTGTTTCAGGATATTACGACCCTGTTGCTGGATCCTGAGGCCTTTAAAGATACGATCGATATGTTCGTAGAGAGATACAGAGACAAAGAAATTTCAGTGGTCGCAGGTAAAATGTTGCCCTGCTTCGCTTGCTGTTTGGTCGGATGTGATGTTTCGTTTGGTTTTTGAAACGCATGACTATCGTCTCTCCATTCTTCGTGTTTATTTCAGTTGAAGAACATTTTGATACAGTGAAGAATTCTTAGGAATTCGTAGAATTCCAAGCAGATTAAGTCAGGATGGTACTATCCTGTTTACTGAGATTCAGAAAACAATTAACCTAAAAAAAACCAAGATTTTTCTATAGAGAATGACCAAAGTAGTCACCCACTATTTAGCACTTTGTTTCTGTATATTTTTCTGATGATTACCTTTGTGTCTTGACACCTCAATTATGTACAAGGTGGAGATTGGAAAAATTGGGTCATCCAACATGAATGCTTTCATATTATGTTCTTTGTTTGCACAATCGAGCCTAATTTATTCTCATAACCTTTAAATTTTCTCGTATCAAATTATATCATTCAATGTATTTTTAGTTTCCAAATTAAATTATCATAAGAACACTATAATGAAATGAGATTTCTCATCGATATGGCAGTAAGTATATCAGTAATTGGTTCAATTTCTTGATCGGATAAACATGATATATGCAGGTATTGAGGCAAGAGGATTTATATTTGGCCCTCCCATTGCATTGGCTATTGGAGCAAAGTTTGTCCCTATGAGAAAGCCAAAGAAGTTGCCTGGTATATTTTTTCCTGTCACACTCGCATCAGGTTTTCGTCATCGCTACATTGTAGATAATATACTAATTTTTGTGTGGGCTTTAGGGGAAGTTATTTCTGAGGAATACTCGTTAGAATATGGTACAGACAAAATGGAGATGCATGTAGGAGCTGTCCAGGCAGGAGATCGGGCACTTGTTATTGACGATTTAATTGCAACTGGTGGAACATTAGCTGCTGCTATGAGGCTTCTTGGTGGGCTTTCTTCCACTGGTTCTCTCTTTAGTTTTCTCGTTTATATACATTTGTATTTTGATTATGATTCTCTGTTATTTGCAGATCGTGTTGGAGCTGAAGTGGTCGAGTGTGCTTGTGTCATTGAATTGCCAGAGCTGAAGGTTTGTTAATTGAGTGAATGATAAAAGCCTGAAAGAAACATTTAGATTGTATTTCCTATGAGGGAAGGATTGCCTGCTGAAACAAAGTCTTTCCCTTTGTTTCCTGCTCAATTTTTATGGGAAACATACTGTTTGCAAGGTTTTCATTGACAAAAATGAAATGACATTGTTGTTGGTTTGACAGGGACGTGACAAACTGGGTGGCAGGCCTCTCTTTGTGCTGGTCAAAGCGGTTTAGCAGAAAGAATGTAGTTTGTTGGTAATTTACGTTTTCTTCCTTCCTAGGCATCTATTGGTAGATCCTCTAGCTAGCTAGGGCTTGATAATAAGGTTTAACTTTCCATGGCTTCTTGAACCATGGCGAGATAACCACGGTTTTCTGGAGATTGCGAGTGGGGATTATTTCAGTAAAACATTTACCATGTAATATGAGATTTTGATTTTGGAACCTATTCGTGTGCGTAATTGAGTGGTTCGATTTCAGTAATTAATCAGACTTTTCTTTATAATACTCATTTGTACTTGTTTTTCCTTCCTTGTCTTCCTTTTTCCTGAACCTGCTACCGAAATTTTATTATCTTTGATGTGGATAACCAACTAACCATGCCATGAATCAGTATCTATCTACAATAGCTCCTACTGTGTTTAGGGTGTTGTCGATGTTGGCAAAATGAAACTAAATTCCTTTTTTCACTCTCATTTACAGATGTACTTCTTTGAGGATGCAGAATGCAGATACAGTCGGTACAATGAGAGTATTTTGGTTAAAAGAAAGCAAATAGTAAAGAAATAACCAGGGAGAATAATCAAATCCATAGGCAGAAAAATCATATACACACTACGCGTCCATAGCAAATGTCTCAGCGATTGGCCCTGGGCATTTTAATACATTATGACATCCAAGAAAAACAAATGAGTTCTAAATCTAAATTGACATAATAACGATACTTTATCGTTGACAGTCACATTATCATACATGATGCATTCAAACAAATAATGATGAACTGGGACAGCTTCGAAGTTCTCTAGCGCAAGCACTGCAATATACAACACAAACCCGCTTTCCCTCACACTTCCAGCACAGCCTAAGGTTGAGCAGGGCAGGCACATGGGGAATTCTTTGTCGACAAATTGTTTGGCCATGGTTAGGAAGTAGGAATGTGAGTTGAACTAGAGATTGTATGATGAGGGAAAACATATATACTTTGCAGATAATTAACACAGATGGTATTTAGCTGTTAGTCTCTGACACCCATGCATCCTATGGAAAATAGCCACTCCATTTTAGAAGGAAGTTGCATAATCTTTCTCATGAGGTCTGCGTCGTGCATAGGGCTGAAATTTCCGTGCGCTCAGCGAAGCACAGTCTTGAGTAAGTGCCGATGAGCCAGCTGCATTTGATGTTGTGAATTTTGAGTGAGGGGATAAACTAGCAAAGTTTTTGGGGATGGAAGGAGATGAAAGATGAGATGCAGCTGACTCAAATTTCTCAGGATAAGATGGAGGTCGACCATTATCACTGTCAATAAAACAATGTTAAAAAGAGCCCTAAATGTGGAACCAAAAGAAATCAAGTCAGGATCTCATATAGCAAGCTTACCGAGTGGGTGTAGGTTTCCTTTTCACAAATGGGCAATGTTTTGGTGTGTCTCCATTGCTTGGGTTAAGAGTACAATCCTGTGATAAAAGAAACATATTTTTCAGCTTATCTAAAAATACTGAAATCGCATGATTTAAGTATCCAGAGGAAGAATGAGACATACAGTCGGTTTGATCTCTTTAATAGGCTGGACAGGACTCTTAAGGCTCTGCTGCTGGAAGTTTAGTACAAAGGGGTGCTCAAGCAACCTATTAGCAGTTGGCCTCTCTGCAGGGTTCCTTCGGAAGCAATGCTGGAGGAAGTCCTTGCCCTCCTTGGACAAAGTTTCAGGTATTGGTGGATGATAATGCAAGACTTTAAACATAGCTTGAGCCTGTGTTAATCATAAATAAATCTACTTCAGATCCGCAAGGACAAATAGATATGAAAACTACAAAAATAATGATGAATTGCTTTATATAATTCACATGCACATTGTAATAGAAATAAAAATTGCCAAACGAAGTAAGAAAACCATGAAGAGCATTCTGAAATAATTGATTGTCCTTTTGCACAAGAAATTCTGAGGACAAAGACAAGGAACAGCCTCAAAGAAAGGAATAACATATTTATTTTCTTTGGGATAAGTTGTTACTTCACCAATCACACTACTCGTTTTATCTTATGTATGTATGCTAGCAATTAATTCCGAACATGCATTAGCTCCTAGAATGTACATGCCTTCTCCCAACCGGTGGCTTATTCTGCAGCAGACTCCCCAAATGTTTAGCACCAAACTCAAAACCCAAAAAATAGAAGCAAGAATCAGTCAAGTGAAATGCATTCTTCTGTCAGTCAAGAGCAAAGCCTTATTTGAGTAAGGAATTAGTGTCGTCAAATTCTATACATATGTCTGAATTTTAAAGTCTGTCAATGTACATTAGAAATTGAACACAACAAACCCATAGTACAAGTTCCTTAAAAAATCAAAATAGGAAATAATTAATGCATCTAAAAAGTGATGATTAGAAACTTAAACTGAAAGGCTGCAAGATCTCAACAACATAGCCATAAAAGAATACAGACCTCATGTAGATCATTCCATGGGTGTTTCCCTGTGAACATCTCAATGATCGTGCAACCCAAACTCCAGATGTCAACAGCAACATCATAAACAATTTCTTTGTTCATTGTGGCCTTTAACATCTGTAACAAAAAAAATAAATTGAGATCTATATAGTGATAAAATCTGTACCTGAATTGAAAGTGATCAATTTAAACTTAAATATGGAAAGTAATACTTTGAAGCCAGAAAGAGTCTACTAGGTTTGATTAATTCTGCTAGCAGAAACCATTTTCAAAGCAGTTTACTCCTTGGGCGGGGAGATTTTAAGCTGATTAACTAACTCACTGACTTGAAAATCATAATCAAATCAGAAAGTGTTGCTACAGACAGCCATACAGAAAACACCTAGTAATTCTACCATCAATTACAAATACTCAGATGATTGCTGCAGTGACTTGAACAAGATGCTAATTGTTCAATATAGTGAAATGACAAAAAGTCTTGCTGGGGAAGCAGCATATGAATAAGTGAGAGAGTAAATGTAGAAAAAGGAAAAATAGACAAGGATGGCAAAATTTCATTGACTAGAGCATACCTTATATCTTAAAGAAGAAATTAACTAATGCCAGAAACTTTGCGTTGAATATAGTATTACTATAATGTCTAACATCACCTATACCATAGCCCAAACCTATCACAGGTGTCATATCACCTTTTGCAGACTCCACTGACAGTAATTAAAGATGCATTTCATTGCACCAAAAAAAAGTACTATGGGAAAAGAAATGGATGCTATAATAAAGAGAAAAAGTTACCTCTGGGGCCATCCAAAATGCAGATCCCTTCATTGAATGAGAAGTTGTTGCCCCATTCAGCTGAACAATGAAATCAACATACTAGTCAATAGCATGCCAGAATCTCATTTATGTGTGTAGAACATTTAAATATCGTCCGGTTAATTCTGTTAGAGGTATTAATATTAATAAAGTTATAGGCATAGTGGGTGTGTACCATATTATTTGTTCTAGATTTATAGTTTCATCATGAGTCGGCATATGTGATGATTATCATGATAAATTCCCCGATGTTATACCGTATTTAAACCCTTTAGAGTTAGAATTTCCAAATAGGTAGTTCCTTAATAAGAGATAGGCCACAGGCTTCCCCCTCATCCTTCAATCCTTTCTCTTCTCATGTAAACAATTCCTCAAGGAACATTCTTACTTATGCAAAATCAGGTAGATAACCATGGAAGAAGATGATTTATCCTTCCACTTTGAATACTACCAAGCACTTACATGCTTTGCCATCCCAAAATCAGCTAGCTTGACAACACCATTCACGTCAACAAGCAAATTCGCTCCTTTGATATCCCTGCAGGACCAATCGTTGTGTTAGGAATCCATTGCATAACCTAAAATATTTCCTTGCTACTGTTTTTTGCTTTTACCCTACAGATTTATCAATTTGTTATGGACCTCCTTAATTTGGATGAATTCTGTATCTAATACGAATTAGATACTCAAGATACTCACCAAATTCCATTGTATGTGCAGTTAGTGCACTAATGAAGTAAACATATGACAGAATAGCAATATAACCCAACGAGATCCTTGTTTTATGAAGATACTGACCTGTGCATGATCTTTTTATCATGCAAGTAAGCCAAGCCTCTAAGAATATGGCAAGTAAAACTGCGCACTATGCATTCAGTCATTGCTCCATAATATGTACGAACATATTTATTAACTGAACCAGGATGAACATATTCTAGATAAATGTAAAGCTGATCCTCAATCTGCATGAAAAAACATAATTAATATATAAAATTAAAAAAGCAGAAAATATTGTTTTTGTAGCATGACAAATTAATACAGACCATTTCACTCCCATAGTACTGAACAATATTTGGATGCTTAAATTGACTAAGGAACTTTATTTCCTGCAGGGCATAGAACAAGCTTAATTTTCACATAAAGAACATGAAAAAGTGTGATCACTATATGTAATAGGAAAGGTTAACTAATGATGAGACAATAGATCAAAGTGAATACAGAAATTAACATAGAACCTAGGGTCTCAAAACAACCAGTAAGTTTGCAGCACAACTTCCATGGTGGTTGGATTAGTGTGACTTTTCCGTGGGATTTGAAAATAAAATTGCTAAAAACTTTTTTTCATAAATGAATACTTAAGGCATTACTCAGTTGCCAACGTTATAGGATAATTTGAAGAATTTAACCTGTTCCAACTGCTTCAAGCATTCAGCTGATCTGGAATCATCAGGGATTATATTAACTTCTTTCATCGCACATAATGCACCACTATAACTGTTAAAAGCATAAAAGATCTTATATAAAGCACAAGAAAGCATTGAATAAACTATAAAATATAAATATCTACCTGTTGGTGGCTTCATATACATTCCCAAATGTTCCACTCCCAATTAGTTTTCGTTTCTTCCATTGATTTGTCACTGTTGGAACATCTACTTTCAATGAACAAGGATAAGAAAAGGCTGATTGTTTAGAAGGTGAAGCACCAGGAGGGAGAGGAAGTGGGTGACCGTTAACATTTCCACCACTATCATGCCATGCAGTCAAGCTCTCTGAGTGCATTGCTACGTGCAATGGGGATGCCGGTGCACTATGATTTCTAGGTCTTAAGATAGGCCTTTTAGTTGCCAAACTATAAACTGGAGAATGTTCAGGACTCTGCATTTTCTTGGGTGAAGTCTGAGAAGAGAAAGCAGCCACACTATCATGAGGGATCTCTGGCGCTGACAAGACTTGAAGCCCGGAGGTGCCAATCAAAGAAGCCAAAGAGGTTACGCCAGTGGATCGCCTAGGGGTATGGACGGGACTAGCAGCAGGACTCAAAAATTCACTGATGATAACACTTCTTGCAGGAATGTTCAGTGTGATGTTTTTTGTGCCAGCATAATTTGGTTCTTGTGGCAGCCTCCGGTCTCTAATAGATGATTTATTCAATAGTATATCCTCTTGCTCTGGGTGAACATGAGATGACGTGCTACAATGAAACAACATGAGACATCATCAATGTGCTCAGGTACCAAAACTAAAAGAACCCAGGAAATAGTTTTACACAAATAGTTGTCAAGCCAGGTAAACAATTGTCTTTTATTATGCTGGTGTGGGCATATCAAATGACTTCTATGCATGAAATATAAGTTGCTCAAGGAAGAGATGAAGTATTCTTGCAGTTGTATAAAAATACAGACATGAAAAGGGCCAAGAGGAGAGCCTTTCTATTCATCTGGGTCTTATACGAACACAATTAGCTCATCACTTCTAGTAAGGGAGTAAAGTGGACTGCAAAAAAAATAATCTGATGCAGTTGTTCTAAAAAAAATGGATCCGCCACCTCAACGGCCCCTCGAACTAGCCTCACAGATATGGAGGGAGGTAAATTTAGATACACAGGCAGGAAGCACATGGTGGGGTGAATGGCAAGTCGTGAGTTTCCGCGAGATTCGACCCTTAACTGTTACATCAGAAATGTTATACGCCCACCGTCTGTGCTACGCCCTGGGGGAGATGCAGTTGTTCTAAAGCTTGTTCTTCATGGTGTGGTTATAAGAGTATAATCCGCCCATGATGTGCAAGAAACATGTTACGTGACCATAGGATGAAACAATCCTCTCTATTGTCAACATCAAGAACCTTTTTGTTTTTTGCTCTTTTTGGTTTCACAAGACTGTCAGGGATCTCCACAATCATAAGACAAACTACTTGAGAAAATATTTCATATGAATTCACTTCATCTCTGAATGATCAGCAATTGAATAAAGAACTACAACATCCATTTAATAAGAAAAATAATTGTTTTGAAACCATGAAACAAGGCAAAATATAATCTTTAGCTGATTAAATAATCTTTAGAACAAGAAGGCAACAAAAAACATACCGCCCAAATAGAGAATCCAGATATGTAGACTCCACAGCGGCGCTAATTCTACCAACACCATCCGCCTTGCCAAAATCCTCCCAGGGTGATGACAGAGGCCCACCCACAGATTCTGCGGGATTGAAACAAAAATCCTGCCCCGACTTCAACTCCTTTAGTAGCGAAGCTCTAACAGAGGACTCTGGATGTGGGGGCGGGCGCGGCAACACAATGGGCGATGAAACTGATCGCAACTGGACGTCGTAAAGTTCGCTGGGAGAGCGGGAGACGGGAGTAGATTTCGCCGCAGCGGAAATAGAGACGAGGTTATTGGGGGAACCGGACACCGATGTGGAATTCGACGCCTCTTCCACAGCGTCCTGGCACAACGCATTGAGCTCGTGTTCTGTGAAACGGCGGAGATTGTTCTGGCGGGTAAGGATTGGTTGAGGCTGGAAGCGTCTGGAGGGGTAGACGCGGGGATCCTTAGGGCGGCTGCGGCCTCCAGCGCCACCACCGGCGGCGCGTCCCGGGGAGGTGGGTACGGAGGCTGAGGAAGGAGAATAAGAAGAGAGGAGATGCCTAGGGCTCCTCTTCCAGTTCCACCAAGGCATGTGGACTTAGGACAAGGGGCGGCGGTAGAGTAGAGGCGGACAAGGTTCAAGCAAGCACTAACGGAGGAACAGCGCGAGAAGCAAAACCTCAAACAGTGTCGCCCATGGGAGGAGGAGGAGGAGGAGGACGAAGAAAGAAGAACGAGGAGGAGGAGAATAAGAAGAAGACGAAGAAGCAGAAGAAAACAGAGGTCGTCCTCGTCGTCGACGCATTTGCTCTCTCTTCGCCGCTCCTCCTCCATTTCTCTATCACTTCGAGCACGCGGCTTTGAGTCTTGTGCTCAAGGTCAAAACGTTTTTTCTCGTGTTCCGTTTTGACATGTACCGTTATAAATAGAAATCGTTAAATGCAAATTACGGGTATTTGATTGATCCCGCGGGAGCCAATTTAGATAACTGTTATCTTGAATCGCGTTGTAATCATAGATAACTGTCCGTTATTATCGGGGATCGTTTCCAATTTAGCATCCAAACTTCAATCAATTCCAGTTTTATCCCTCGACCAGATAAATTCCACTTTTTTTTATGAGCTAAAAATAAAATTATCATCACCAAAAGGCGTCTCATTTAAAAAATATTTTAAAAAAAGCACTCCATTTCCTAATTGTCTAAAGTTGTATAGCATTTTTCACTAAAATTATTCTGATTATATTAACTTTTGATCAAAATTAATTGAAACAACTTTGATCAAAATTAAATAATTTTAGTTGCTTTATAATGTAACAATTGTAATTAAATTATTTTTATATTATAGTAATTTTTGTTAAAATTACTCCAAGTGTACTAGTTTTAATAAAATTATTTTCAATGATTTTTAACAAATTTTGATTAAGCTGGTTCAATTATCACCAAATAAAAATAATTTTTTGAGCAATTTTGAGAAATATTAAAATAATTATAATTATAATTACTTAATTATTTTTAGCATATTAGAGCAACTTTATATATTTTTAAGGTATGGGATATTTTTTAATATTTCTTGTTATTTGATGATAATAAAATTAAAGAGAGTTATGACTTTTTGCAATTTTCTATTGTTACCCTGGTAAGTCGCCATTCATCATCAAGAATGGGAAAAAAAAACATTTTCTATGAAGTTTCAGAAATACCCTGCTAGAATTTGACCGGGGAGTCGGTGATAACTATCGTCCAAAACATAACTTTTTGAGAGATGAAAATGTGTTTATATAAAATACATTGATAATTTAAAATATCATTTTTATTTTTTATTTTTAAAAAGTCATACCAATGCTTATTGTTTTGAGTGAAAGACATTAAACAAAAGGACCAAAATATTATAACTGAGACACTAATGCTTTCAGAGTCTCAATTATAATATTCTTGTCCATTTTTCTGTTAAAAAACTATTTTGAATGAAAATTATTATTAGAGTGTTTTGAAAAACACCTTAATAGATTTTTCAATTCGTTTTCCAATTTAATGGCTTCTTTTATTTGTCCATAATAATTAAATTTGAACCTTGAAAATTTTAAAAAGAAAATGTTTTAGTTATATGTGTCTCTTTTTCAACAAAAAAAAAAAGAGTAAAATTCATTACCCAACAGTCTCACACGGTGAGTTCCACGATGAGGAAGTTAATTTAAAAATTATAATTGATCACGACGAAAAAAGATATTATTTCAATTTTATCAAAATTTAATCCTTCTCCATTTCAATAATTCTATTCCATCGTAGTCAATTCAATTATGCCCCGATAACATAAGTATCTCGATTTAACTGTGCAAGGTTGTGACATATCATCCACGTTGACTTTCTTGCTTACCCACTCGTTCCGCTATTGACTCCGACGACAGCGGGCTCACGTCGATGTTCGCTGTTAGGTGAGCCGCTCTTTGGCTGCATCAAATTGGATGCGGTTCACAAATTTTAAAGGCATTAAAATCGACCAGGACACCTCAGTGCAAACGTCATTCTTTCGTTCTTAAACGAAACGAAGCTACAGCTGGCTACCTACGACCTCAGACCGTGTTCCAAATAATACAGGCGGTGTCACACGACGGCCAGGTCAAATACTGACGTGGCATGGTTGCTCTGCCTCGATATTTTTTCTGTAACACTAATACATGATTATTCTCTGACAAGGAGAATTAATTCAAGAATAAAAAAACAAAAAATCTAACAAATCCTGTATCGTGCAGCGATTGCTCCAGTCTTTTTTTCCTCTCATTTTGGCCTACAATTTCTTTTTTCCAATTTTTAATTCTAGAAGCTATAGCTTAATAAATTAGCTGATCCGTAAAGAAAGGCTATGAACTCCTTAAAAAGCTTTAAAAATTAAATTTGCAGTCGTGTTTGATTTAGAAGCTTCCCCGAGTGAAGAACTTTGTATGAAACGTGGGGCATGTTGCCAGTTGCTTTAATTGTGAAGAAGAGAAGGAAAGAAGAGCTTTCATTCCAGAAAAATAAGAACAGAAGAAGCATAATGAGGGCACTTTCTGCAGTTCTTCCTGATAAACTGATATTGAGCGTTACTAGAGAGGTCCCGTCCTATATTTTACTGGATCTTTCATTGAAATAGAGGAATCCGAAAATGAAAATCCTTTTGGGGGGGGGGGGGGGGGGGGGGGGGGGGCAATTACTTTAAAAAAAAAAGGTGAAGTCAAAACAATTTATGAGGTCAAAGTCTACGACAGAATAGACAATTACCAACAATTTTCCATACCATGCAAAGCTGGGAGGCACTCTAAATAAAAAAAAATTAAAAAAACAATTATTTAGTTCTAAAATAATTTGGCTATTAATTACTAGTAGATTCAAAGCAACACATTATCTGCCTGCTTACCCATGAAACAATATAAATATTTGAACCGTATGGAATGGGCTAGGGAAGTTGGTCAACGTACCCATGAAGAGATGATTTAGTCAACGATACGTCCGTTCTTAGCAGAAGAAAAGGAGGGCGCTAAAAGACAAAGTGACATAGGGAAAAAAAAATTGAGATAGGAAAAAATTGACGTGGACTAATTCCACAGCGATAGATACTGAATCCATGCATTGTATATTTTGGCGTTTAAGAACAAGTCCACTGTCAAATTAAGAGGTGAAGTAATTTCTTTAGTTTCCATTTTATTAGGAACCAAGAGCAGGTCAAATAAGTTCAAATAAATATAATTAGCAAGTGGCATGCAAAGATAGATAGTGACTGAAAAGGCAAAGCATTATAAAGCAGAAAAAAAGAAGAGCACTAACTAAATTTTAAATCATCAAATGGCTATTTAAGTAGCTAAAACCCATCTCAGGATCAAAAGATTCAGTCAAAAATAACAGTACCTAGTGGAGTTTATGCTTTTCCCTGAGAATGATGTCCATAAGTGGAGTAGGTGTTGCTCTGAAAATGATATGCATCGGCAGGAAGAAATGTAAAGACAGCTAGAAGATCCTGCAAGAGAAGAGTGAGCTTGTTTCAAACTCAAATCCGTTGACCATTACCACCATCTTTATAACTAAATATAAAGATGTCATAGTTTAAGGCAGAGTTCAACATCATTAGCAAAGAAAACTATATTTATAATAGAACCGATCAAAGATCTAGATACTGCTAATGATATTGTATAGAGTTGAATAATGAAAAACGACCAGATTTTGAATGATTTACCAGTCATGAGAAACATAGTGAAAGCCACTAAAGGTGATCATTTGCTTTATAACTCAAATATTGTCTCATAAAAAATATCTGTTGCAGTTCTAACTTCTAAAAAATGGCAAATGGGGGCAATTTCATTTCACCTCCCAGATAACTGCTTCAGAATCTTTGGTTTAGCTCTTAACTTTGTAACGTTGTGTCATTGCATCTCCCTACCCATTAACTCTTAACGAAGAGGATGAAATTGCAATTGTGAGCATATCATGAGATAACGGCATGTAACAGTCGAGGTTATAAGGCAAATATGATTGACTAGGTTTTCAAACTCCTAGACAACTATTCAGCTTCTTCATAATATTGACAAGAGAAAACCATGCTGACAGTACCAAGAATGTTGGCTAGAGAAGAGCCATATCTGCAGATACACGATAACGGATATACTCGAGATGACCGTAATATCTGTGTCTACAATATCCTTCTTCATATGGTTTGACCAACTACTTAGGCACTAACTTGACCATGCTTGTAAGGAATAATGCACACAATGGTCCCTAGAGCATCAGCACTACTGTTTGGGTTATTTTTCTTTAAGGTCGGTAAGGTTTTATATTTCAAATTGTAGTCAATTTACTTTTTAATTATTTGAGTCTTTTAAGTAAATGGGTATTTCTTAATCATCTGTTTAACTTTATTTTTTAATTTTAATTGGGTTGGAGCCTTTAAAAAATGCCAACTCCGCCATTGTAATCCATCTCTTAATAAAAAATGTTTTCTATTGGGTTAAAGCCTGGTGCTTCGTGTGTTTGTCTCCATACAGCCCAATAATGCATCATTATTTCTGCTTCGAAGAAGTTCACAAAACTTTTCCATGCACTTTCTTTCTAACTTTTTCTTCTTGTTATCAAAGACCACCATATTTTAGATGTTATCCAAAAGTAATTTCCATATACAACAACTGTCTCTATGTCTTTATTCTTATTGTTTCCCTTCAAGCCATAAAACAGGTACAATATTTCTCAATTAAGGCTTGTATAAACATTGTAGACAAAAGATAAAGAACGGGTAGTAACAAGTTAGAAACCATATTTGGATATGGATAATAATCAAATAATGAACAAGAGAAATACCTGTTCATTTAGTCACACAGAATGGGAACTATTTAAAGACAAGATAAAGCTTCAGGTATTGCATGAGGTTTTTTATACCACAGAAATTGCAAAGTAAATATGCAAACTTGAGAATGTGGAGAAGCCAAATCAAAAACAGATGACAGGGAGCCTTCAGGAAAACAGGCCAAATGTTAAACACACCATCACTTGGAGCAAGATTCATAAACCTTTTGGAAAATATATCCAATCTGAACACAACAAATCACCGGGGTAACAATATAGCCTTGATGTCTGATGAAAAGTATTCAGCTGCACCTTTAAGTACTTGCAATAGTAGACCACCCATCTTTTTCTCATGAGCACAATAAACCATCTCGTTGGGGGACTTCATAGCTTCAAGTGGCACATTAAGGTACTTCAACCCAAATGATACAACCTCCAAGATGATGCTTTGAGATCCCAATTCAGAACACTCTCATCCATGGAAAGTTCTTAACTGAATAGCTCGTGCAGAAAATTCGTCGAACACCTTACAGATATCCTACGCTTATAATGATGCTCTGAGATCCCGATACGGAAGGTTCTGAATAACTCGCATTTAAAATTCGTCGAACACGTTACGGATACCCAATTGCTCAAACCGCATCGCGTAAGGGCCCCCGACCATGCGGCTGCTGCAATTGATGCAAGAGGAACAAAACATACCCATCATCACTCCAGGAAAGTCTGAGGGATCCTAATGTAGATGGTTGGAACGTCATTGCATTGCAACTGTTCCACCAGAGATGCAAGCTACAAGCAGTAATAACAGATTGAAGAACAGAGAAAAGTAGAGTGTAGCAATAAAGTAGGGGAAAAAAGATTTTGCAGATTTAACGAATGAATAGCTTCAAGAATCAAGATACCAGAAAAGGGGATCAAAATATATGGGTGAGGAGGAGGATGACGACAACGAGCTCACCGTAGATCTTCTGTGTAAGGCAGCGAAGGGATTTCCCTTCGGATAGGCCGGCGAAGGCGGAGAACAGGGAGAAGAAACGACGCCACTTTGCTTCGTGAAACCGAAATCTTACCTTCTGCACGTGCGCATGTTAACGGGTTTGATACCCGAGACCCGAGACCCTAAATCCCAAATTTGAAAACCAATTTCGATTGCGCCGTCTCAGAGTTCGCCTCCTCTCCTTTCGCCCTCGATTTCGATCCACAACTATCAATAGAGTACTTCCATGGCGAAGGAGGAATGGAGCATCGCAGATTTCGAGATTGGCAAGTTCATCGGAGAAGGCAAGTTTGGTAAGGTCTACCTCGCCAGGGAGAAGCAGGTTTTGTTTAATCTTCTCACTCCTCTAGTTTCCGAATTTCTTCTTAAAAAAATACGGTTTTTCTCACCCTGGCGGTGTCATTGGCGTCGGAACTGTGTCCAGAGCGGGTATGTGGTTGCCCTAAAGGTGATCTTCAAGGCGAAGCTGGAGAAATACCGATCGCACTCCCACCTCCGCCGGGAAATTGAGATCCAACACAGCTTGAACCATTCGAACGTCCTGCGCCTCTTCGCATGGTTCCATGACGAGACGCGAGTTTTCTTGGTCTTGGAGTATGCAGCCCACGGCGAGCTCTACAAGCTACTCAAGAGCCTTCATCATTTTTCTGAGAAGAGATCTGCCACGGTGAGTAATGTTCCGAGAAAGAAACAATTAGTGTTACTTAATGATCCTTTTGCTGCATCCTCGATGATTCAAATTTTGTTTCCCCTTTTTCAAATTGGTAGTATGTTGCGAGCTTAGCGGGAGCACTGGCGTATTGCCACGGGAAGCATGTGATTCACCGGGATATCAAGCCGGAGAATCTGCTGCTAGATATTGAGGTGCGCATTTCCTTGTTCAATTACTTGTCACTATAATTTATTTTCCCAGTCTTTCTGGTTGCTTAAAATCTTTGGAATGTCTGTATTGCTTAAAATTATTTATTAGTTTGTTGAGTTGATGACTGCTTCTGGATTCTAATGGAACTCTCGGAAAGAATTTGTATATCACTGAGAATTGTTGTGGTTCAATTCATTAAAAATATAGACAACTCCCTCTGATCACTGTTTTAGCGGTGATTGGATCAAGTAAATTTCTGATATAATTGAGCTACAAGAAACACGGAAATGTAGTTCTTTTCTCAAAAATAAGAAATATTCCATTTTCATATCGGAAGTTATTAAGATTCAAAACTATGATCATATAAAAATGATCCCACAAACTGGGGCAACGTAAAAAACAAAAAAAAAAAAAAGCAAGTAGATATCCCACAAACTGGGGCTACGTAAATCAAAGAACTTGACTGTGGCATAGGCCAGGAAACAAAAGAAATGTCCTGGAATTGTTTACGTGCAAAACTTTTTTTAAAGAAACAATCGGTCCTACCTAAGATCACACAAATGTTTTATTTTATGATTACTTTCTCACTTGGTTTTTTGGTCTTAGTTCTGTTGAGATTAATCTTTGAACATTCAGGGCATCCTAGGTGGGCATCCTAGGTATGAGTAGAAGTTCATCCTTGTCAAATCTGACAGCAATCTCCCATATACCAGAAATACCATTTAGTATTCACCATGATGATTTGATGATTCTTTTCAGTCTCAGTTGCAATCATGAATCTGACTGGACTATCACCTTGTGATGCTTTAGAACTTGAATCAATCTTCTTATTTCCATTAATTCATCCAACTGAGTATTTCCCTACAAGCTTAAAGCCCCTGAAAAAAATACAGAGACTGACCATATCCTATCCTGCATAAGACAACTGCAGAGAAGCATTGGTGTTTAATTCCATCCATTCCTCTGTCAGTAATGCTTCCATCAATACTAATGAGCTATTTCTGCCTCTGAATTTGGACTATTAATTCACCCATAAAGAAACTAGAATCTAGGTGTCATAATCTTCTTCTTCTTAACTTTTTTTGCTTTCATAAAACATCAAACTTTATGCAATGTGGTGATTTACTACTTGAGGAGGAAAACGCCGAAAGATGTTTGACTCTGTGTTATATCTTATCATTTGAAGAGTTTACATTGTGGTATTAAGAAACCCTTGTGAACCGTAGCCACGAGATGTATTTGCAGAAAATACCGCACAGATCTAATGGCTTTTTTTCTCCTTGCCTTGCAGAAATAAAATTTGTCAACTGGCTCAGTATTAATATATTTTCAAACTTCAGCAGAATATTGACATTTGAATCTAAAAAAAAAATCAGTTTACTACGGCAAACACGTTAGGAACTTTATCCATGAGTTCTATTCTGATAACAAGAAAGGATAGTATGCATTCCTCCGATGAAGGGTCAAGATCTAGTTTTGTCCTTAACCCGCATCCAATTAAAAGTTTCACATATTTCCTTGTAACCAGTTATAGCCAACGTTGTCAAATTAAGATCTTATTAAATAGTGAATCATAAAGTTCAGATAAATTTTTTAAAAAAATTATACTAATTTATTCAGAATAATTTTGATATCTAAAAGTATACAATAGAAATAGTTGGTCTGGTAGTCTAAGCATACCTGCACCCAGTCATGAGATTATGAGCAATTAGATTTATTTGTACTCTCATAGTAACAAACCAACTCTGGATGCTTAGACTATCATCGTGCCTTAAGTTCCTCCATTAACCACCTGATGGAGATTAAAAGAATTGATAGACGGAATGCTAACATCTTTAGTATCAATGTCTGCATCTGGTTTTCTTGCAGGGTCGACTTAAAATTGCTGATTTTGGATGGGCCGTGCAATCAAATTCTAAGAGGCACACCATGTGTGGCACCATTGACTACCTTGCTCCAGAAATGGTAGAGAAGAAGGAACATGATCACGCTGTTGATAATTGGACTCTAGGTATTCTTTGTTATGAGTTCCTTTATGGTGTTCCACCATTTGAAGCTGAAGATGAGTATGTCACGTTCCGGAGGTAAAACATTTAAATTCTTCTCTCTTTTCTTGATTATCTGTGCTCAGTGTTTTTCTGAGTGAAAAAAGTTTCAAACAGGATCATGAAAGTTGATTTGAAGTTCCCGTCTGAGCCTCATATTTCTGCTGAAGCCAAGGATCTCATTAGTAAGGTAAGCGGTCCAGACTTGAATTTTCATGCGATAACAAAATTCGGGTGACTTCTGAATTCTTTCTGAGACTCAGACTGCTTTTTTTTTTTTTTTTTGGATCTGAAGCTCCTTGTGAAGGACTCATCAAAGAGGCTCTCCCTTCAGAAGATCTTGATGCATCCTTGGATTGTCCAAAATGCAGATCCTTCAGGCAGCTGTTTTGAGTAAGCTCGCTATTTATAAAGGCGTAAAAGATGTCAGCAATACGTGCAGTAAGGGTAGTGCTTGGCTTGATCTAATGGCATTTCGGAACCAAAGTGGAATTTGGTCCATAATTTGTAGTGAAACTGCCACATGATTTAAGTTGTTTATGAAAGGAAGCTTTTAACAGTTTGGTGATGAGTACCAGAAAATCACATTACATTAGCCATCAAACCCAGAACAAACCTACCGCTTGGATATGAAATAGTTCTAAACTATTCGAAAATTGGTTTTTGAAATTCTCTCTTTTTTTGTCAATATAGAGATGCTCATTTTTTGAGAATTTACAGGGAATAAAAATATAAGAGAATCATGAAAATTAAAGAGGTCAATACAGGAATGGAACCATTTGAACATTGATTTTTAAAAGAAAAAGGAAAAAAATGCGGAGAATCAATCTGAATTTAATAAATCCATTCAGAGGGAAGGAATACTTTGATCACCGAGACAGACAAGTTCGTGAGAAATGCTAGAACAGAGCATTTGGGGGAAAACAAAGAAGCCTTGGTTTCCTTCAACGCATGAAACCATACGCTTACGCCACCTTTTTGGTTATGAAATGAGGCACAATGCATTGACTTGCTCAATGTTTTAACTATACAGCAGACAATTAATTTTTTTCATAAACATTTGATTCTATAAATTTTGGATTGGCATTTTTGCTATGTGCAAACACATACATAAGAACAAAGCTGACAGGGACACTAAACAGTATGTCCCTCTTCGAACATGCTCCCATGCATCGAGAAGACTCAGCCCTATTATTTCATTTTCATTGTAAAATCCCATGAAATTCAGATGCGGTGTGCGTACAAAGAAAAGCAATACAATTAACCAGTTGCAGGGGTGATGGCTAGGTCGTGAATGCAAATACCTTACGACTTTTCACCACCTATTGGCTATTGCATTGATTCCTACAGGAGTAAAGCATCAAACCACAGTTTAGATTATTAAAAATACACACACACACACATAAATTGACGTCCACTACTCGAAATTTATATTAACTACAGGAGCAAGGCATCAGACTATGAAATCCATAGTTGACAAGAAAACCAATGGCAGTTGAAACGAAGATCTAGTAGATTGTGGTCCAATCTTGTCTTGTAACTGCAGATAAGTCTGACTTTACTTTCTAATACATATTAAATTGGATGATAAGTTTCTTCCTGATGTCACAATTTTGACGAACCTAATCTATCAAACTTATTATATAAACCTCATGATCTACATGCATATAATATAGTTAATCTCGATGCTTTGTTTCTCATCTTGTGGAGGTTCTCAGAAACATCTCAAATGAACCATTGAAAAACTTGCCTACCTTAGTTTTGCCATGGCCAATGAAAGGAAGACATAATATAGCACTAGATCGTTTCTGTTTGTAGTTAAGTTGAATACCTTGTTTCCTGCATTAAGATGGTTTTCAAAAGCATACGTGTTTGCACATATTGGTTCCAGCCCCACCTTAAAACAAAGATAATAAACCATGAAGAGATTGATCTAGAAGAAAATGCAAGTGCTGAATCAATTTGCAGTGATTAGGTGAGCGTCATTTTGGCACCACATAGGGCAGATGCTGATTGACTTTAAGAAAAGCCACAATTTCGTTGGCAAAGAGCCCCACAATGATGATGACTGGTGTTGAGAGGGACGCGGGAAGTTAGAGAAGTCAATGAGCAGTCTGTTTCTGTTATCAGGTTATTCATATTCCAGAGCGCATCCAAGAACAGCGAACCCAATCTCTACTCCCAATCTCTACTTGATACCTTCTATGTTATTGTTTATTTTTATATTTTTACTGAGTCGATTAAGAATTGATTGGGGGAATCAGGAGTGGGGTGGTATTTGTCGGGTAGCATCATCAAGCCAGCAACAGTACAAAAATCAATCAATACATGGCTTGTAATGGGTTGACCTTGGGAGTAATGGAGCGAATGGGAAAGGTGGCTGCTTTTATTTTCTCGCAGTGAGAGGGTCGGTGGAGATGAACTATAGAGGGAGAGAGAATATATCTCGATCTTGACTGGAGCATGGCGATCGTTTGTGCGATGTCTGTGAAGGGAGACACGCCTGACTTTGGATTCCTTTGGTGGGCGATGAGAATTTGTGGAGGTTTGGCTGAATGATCTGATCTACTTTCTTAAATTTTTTCTTCGAAAGCCTTATTTTGTTTGAATCCAAGGTATCTGGCTGATTGATTTCGGCTTATCGGGTATAAGAAAAGGGAAAGGGGGTGATGAATCTCGTTGCTGTCTTCTCGATGAATCTCGTTGCTGTCTTCTCCATTTTGTAGTCGTTTGTTCTCTTTTCAGTTTCTCTGCTTTTCTCTCCGGTTTCCTCCTTTGCTTTCTCTCTTTTTTCAACTTTGGTTTTCTTTTTGTTAAATAGGGTTGGCGTCTTCTCAAAGTTGTCGTCTTTGGGTTGCTTCCAATGGGAATCGCAGAGATTAGGATTTGAATGTTCCCTTTTTTTTTACCTTCCTCTTCCTCTTACCATCGCCAACAGTAAAAGCTCGCTGAATCTTAGCTTAGAGGATTTCTTTTCTTCATTCCCTCCATTCATCTCAAATTCCCATCTTGATCGCCTCAAATTTTGTTTTTGAAAGAAAGCTTGGATCTTTACCCTTCGGTGGTTTATAGGGCTTTGATCTGATTCAGATAGCCGTCGAAAGGTTGTTGGATGGAAAGGCTTGGAGGAGCAGTATAGATGCATCTCTCTCTATGGAAACCCATCTCCCAATGCGCCGCCCTAATACTTGACAAGAAGAATCGATGGCGGGATGGTGGTGGTGGTGGCGGCGACAGCAAGGGCTTGTCGGAGGAAGGGTCCAGGCGTGGGTCCTCGATGCTCCGGCAGCTGCAGGGGAACAAGCTCCGGGAGGCTCTCGAGGCGGCCTCCGAGGACGGCTCCCTCTTCAAGTCCCTGGACGTGGGGATGGATCCAGAGATGTCAGGCAACACCGACGAAGGGCCCATTAACCGGTCGAGATCCCTCGCTCTTCTCAACGCCCAGAGGGAGTTCCTCCAGGCCACTGCTCTCACCGCCGATCGCACCTTCACCTCTGCTGATTTCATTCTCACCCTGGCAGAGGCTTTATCGGAGTTTCTTACCATGTACCCCAAGTACCAGTCCTCCAACAAGATCGATGAGTTGAGACTTAATGAGTATTGCCACCTCTCGGACGCCTCCGCCAAGGTATGCCTCGACTATTGCGGCTTTGGTTTGTTCTCCTACATCCAGAGCTTCCAAAGTTGGGAGTCTTCATCATTTAGCCTCTCTGAGATTACTGCTAACTTGATCAACCATGCTCTGTACGGTGGGGGTGAGAAAGGAACTGTTGAGCATGACATCAGGACGCGAATCATGGACTACCTCAACATTCCCGAGAACGAGTATAGTCTAGTTTTCACTGCCAGTAGAGGCTCAGCTTTCAAATTACTCTCTGAGACTTATCCTTTTCATACCAACAAGAAGTTGTTGACAATGTTTGATCATGAAAGCCAGTCTGTTAATTGGATGACCCAGAGTGCTAAGGAGAAGGGAGCCAAGGTGTATAGTGCAACATTTAAGTGGCCAACTCTCAAGATCTGCACCACGGAGTTGAGGAAACAAATCTCGGGCAGGAGGAGGAGGAGGAAGAAGGACTTGGCTGTTGGCCTTTTTGTCTTCCCAGTTCAGTCTAGAGTGACTGGAGCAAAGTACTCGTACCAGTGGATGGCTTTGGCTCAGCAGAATAATTGGCATGTGTTGCTTGATGCTGGATCTTTGGGTCCAAAGGACATGGATTCTCTTGGCCTTTCACTCTTCCGTCCAGATTTCATCATCACTTCATTTTATCGAGTTTTTGGATATGATCCTACAGGTTTTGGATGCCTCCTGATCAAGAAATCTGTAATAGGAACCTTGCAGAGCCAGAATGGTGGCACTGGATCAGGCATGGTGAGGATTGTTCCTGTGTTCCCTCAATATTTGAGTGACTCAGTGGATGGTCTTGATGCGCTGGATGGGATTGAGGATGAAAACATTAACGGACATGATGAATCTTTCACATCTGAGACTCATAAAGGATCCCAGTTGCCTGCATTTTCAGGTGCATTTACATCAGCTCAAGTGAGAGATGTGTTTGAAAGTGAGATGGATCAGGATAATAACTCTGATCATGATGGAGCTAGCACTATGTTTGAGGATACAGAGAGCATTTCTGTTGGAGAGGTCATGAAGAGCCCTGTTTTTAGTGAGGATGAATCATCTGACAACTCCTTTTGGATCGATTTGGGTCAGAGTCCATATGGATCTGACCATTCAGGCCAATTGAACAAAGCAAAGTTGGGTTCTCCAATACCGCCTTCATGGTTTACTGGAAAGAAGAATCATAAGCTAAAGGTCTCTTCTAATATGTCGAAAAGCCCTATTTATGATGATCATGCTCTATCCTTTGATGCAGCAGTTCTCTCAGTTTCTCAGGCACAAGATCATGTAAAGCATAGCTCACACAAGGGATTGTCTGAAAATAGGGCGGGACATTCTCACTTCCAGAAAGTGACTGAGATAGAAGAAGAAGAACCTAAAGTAAAAGAAGCAACAAGAAAGCAGTCTGTTAAGTTTTCTTCCTCCAATGGTTGTGAGAATGGTTCGACCTCAGAAATATGCCCCGAAGTTCACAATGAACAGAAAGAGAGTGCCATAAGAAGGGAAACGGAAGGTGAGTTTCGACTCTTAGGAAGGAGAGAAGGAAATAATAACAGGTTTGCAGGCGGAAAACTGGTAAGAGTGCAAGAGAATGAAAGAGTCTCCAGCATGGATAGGAGGGTATCCTTCAGCATAGAGGATAACAAAACTACTGAATTTTCTTATCACAATTTTGATGTTGGAGAAACTTCTGGCCACAGACTTGATGATGAAAGCGACCATGATGTTGGTGCCACTCATGAGGACGATGATGATGATGATGATGCTGAAGAGTGGGGGAGATTAGAACCTGAAATTGTTTGTCGACATCTAGATCATGTGAACATGATGGGTCTCAATAAAACAACTCTAAGACAAAGATATTTGATCAACTGGCTAGTGATGTCGTTACTGCAGTTGAGATTACCAGTTTCAGCTATGGGCAACGATTTGCCTCTTGTCCAAATCTATGGTCCAAAGATCAAATATGAAAGGGGTGCAGCTGTGGCCTTCAATGTAAGGGATGATAATGGGGCAGTGATCAAACCTGAAATTGTTCAAAAGCTTGCTGAGAACAGTGATATTTCCTTGGGCATTGGCTTCCTTAGTCATATAAGCCTTATGGACAATCAAAAAATTTTACCTGGAGAAGTTCTTTCCAATACTTCCTCACAACAACATCCTGCAAACAATCGACAAGACAGTAAGAACAACACTAAAAATGCCATGATTAGAGTGGAGGTTCTTACTGCTTCACTTGGTTTCCTCACCAACTTTGAGGATGTGTACAGAATGTGGGCATTTGTGGCCAAGTTTCTGAACCCTGCATTTTCTCAGACTGATAGATTATCCACCATTGAAGAGGCTTCAGAAACATAAACAAGCATAGTTTCTGCATGTTCTCCTGATTGGCAAGAAATCAGTATGTCGCACCTCCGGGATTATTCAAGAGTTTCCTTATCTGAATGAACAGTGCAGGGGTGAATCTTATTCATTCTTCACTTTTTTCTAGATTTCCATGTTTTTGCTTGATGTAGAAATTTCCAAGTAATATGTAGTATAACAAGGTTGTTACAAATGGAATTTCTTCTCTTTCTTATGATGTCTATATATTCGAAGAAAATAGGAAGGTATCAATTCTTCCATATCATCGTTCATTCTGTCAGGAAAAAAGATATTTTCAGTTTTAACTTTTGGATTTGTCAATACCTACAGTCGCTGCTTAATTCTTGATCATTTAAGGGTTTTCCTGTGGTTACATTCTCTTTAGTATCCTGAGATTGTTTTTGTACTGTGTTACACTGAACTTTTTTTTCCAAGAAATATGTAGTGCTCCTTAATGATTGTTAGAATTTAATGTGTTGGCAGAAATCAGGATAAAATGGAGCAAATGCTGATTGCTACAATGTGCTTGAATTATTTATTGCTCTTTTAAGTTACTACTCCTGTCATTGCAAAAGGAAGCTTCAAAATTGGCTTTCAAAATCCCTAAAGATACCCTATTTTTGCAGTAGTAACAGAAGCAGACAAAAATTTCAGGGAGATCCTTACTGCTGAGCCAAATGAATTATCATTCCTTTTTTTTCCAACCATGTCTTAGAAATCATTCAACTTATTAGAATTGCACACATTTATAACCTTACCGATAGATCCCTACTTGAAATCAATCAGCACATATGATGTTTCATCTGCAAATTTATTGACACAAGATGTTTACCATATATACAATCTGGTATATGATGCTGCAGTCGACTATTCATAATTGATGATGTTTCCTTTTTTCCATTAAACCATTCCTGCTAGTTTCTGATCTGTGTCTTCGCGATGTTGCTTCATAGGTATTCTGCAGATGCACCAGTAGAAAAAGATGGGACTGTTAAGGGTTACAAACACTGCTCATGGAGTAAACTTATCATTGATAACAATTTGGAGGGGGATTTATGTTCTATTGAGTTGATTGGAATCCAAAAGGATGGAAAGATGAGAGTTTGCGTCGCCAGATCATAGAATGTCTCTATGTCAAATGTGCAACTTGTTTGTGTGTTGTAGTAGCTGAAGTTGTACTTTGCCAGCCTACCAATTTTTAGTGTTTCCTTTGCAAATGTTGCAACTGGATATATTTGTAAGATTTTGTTTCGATAGAGCAGTGTTTTTTTGGCAATTGGAGTGTTTTTATTGGAAACAAGTCACACTGTCAAAGCTTGTTGTTCAGGAATAAATAGGAGTGTTTAATTTCTGAAAAATACACTAAAAAACAATTGGAGTGTTTTTATTGGAAACAAGTCACACTGTCAAAGCTTGTTGTTCAGGAATAAATAGGAGTGTTTAATTTCTGAAAAACACACTAAAAAACAACTCCTCAGTCCTTACGCATGGATATAAATGCATCTCAGACAAGCAAGCACGATCTCTGAAAATGAAACGACTTATGATGCAAAAAGGGGGGAAGTATCTATCGATATATGCTGTTATTGGTATAATTCTCTCCTAAGCAAGGTTTGAAGTGTCAACTAAGTTTTGACTAGTGGTTGGCACGGTACAGTTTGAATACTTTACCATTTCATTTTGGCTCAGTTCTGGTCAATTAGGGGAGGAGTGGAAAGAAGAAGAGGAAGAAGAGGAAGCTGCTTACTTGAGGGTTTCTGGTCCAAGCGGAGAGTCCTGGAAGGAGCTTGCATTGCTATAAAGGTAGAAGATGCTCATGGAAGGAGTTTGTAACTCGTGGAGATTGTGAAAAAGGTGAAAGCCTGGTAGAGCTCATGATGGAGACAGAAAGCTTGTGCTGGAATTCAGAATGAAAGTGGAAGGATCGCAAGCAGAAAGCTCAAAAGAACCCATCTGCTAGCAAACTGAGGTATCAGAAGTTTCTCATATGTCAATCGACTGGCAAAATGAAAGTTTCCGTTAATGTTGATTGACAGAGCTCAAGATTTGAAACACTAGTCCTAAGTTTCCTTTAAAAAAAGTTTTAAAAAAAAGGTTATGATGCAAAAAGGACCAACAATTAACCATGAAGGAATAGTTTTACATTAAGAGATGAGCCTAAAAGTTTGATTTGAAGGGACGAAGTGGAAATGTATGGCATGTAAGAATTGCAAAGATTACTGGTGACCTTTTTCTGAAGTCTGATTGAAAGATTTTGTTAAAGCTCACAGTTTGAAGGAAGATGGCGTCTTAGTCTGTAAACTTCACCATCCATTTTTCCTAAGAACAAGACGAGTGACACCTCGGGGAGGAGAAATTAGTCAACGGAGACCTTGAATATATCAGACCATGTTTATTTGCCTGAGGGTATCAGTTCCGTAAGAAGAATTTCTTTGGATGCCACAGAAAGATCGTTTTTGAATTATTCGATGTGCAAGTCATCAGGAATTCACTGCAGGACCTGATGAACCACCAGAGGATTGGCTAACGATATGTTAATCGAGCAGGTAACAATCAGTATCTAAGAAATCCAGAAAATTAAGAAAAAGAAACTTCTTTGCCTTTTTTTTATTTCTACTCTTATGTAACAATCAGTATCTATTACCACGGAGGTTATTGTTGCATTTCAGGTAGAACTTCACTCCTTTCTTGTTTCTTACAAAAATTTTCAGATGATACGCCAACAGGAAGTTATAGCAATGCCAGCGACAACACTAAAGAAATCAATGAGGACAACCAAGATTTCAACTGCAAAATGACGTCAAGAAATTCTGACAAAGACAATGACATTAACAACATTATTGAATCAATGAGGATGACTAACGATATATCAACTTTTCTCTCTCTCTCTCTCTCTCTCAGGTCTTTTCTAACTGATATGGAACAAATTAAGGGAGTTTTCAGAATTAGCTTTTGCGGTTCAACAAAAAAATCCCTTTTTCATAGATGCAATGTGATCAAGCTACGTTCTGTGGCTAAAAACAGGAGTGGCTAATGCACCAATGGGATAATTAAAATCTTCAGGGGTGATATGAGAAGGGTTTACTCCATAACAAGTTGAAAAAATTGTGATCTATCTTTGCTTCTTTGAACTGGTGAAGAGCAGGGAACTTCTTGCAATGATTGTTCACATCTCAAGACAGTAATGGAGGAGGCTAAGAGATCAAAAAACTCATCATTATTTTCAACTACTTGCATATGATCCAAAGTTGGAGAATTTATTCTTTTTGGAAAAACATTCTACATTGCTTTGTTGCAGTGTTGATGCCTTCAAATTGCCCTTATCTAAATATGTTGGTGGCTCTCACCAATAATGGCAGCAGCTTTCATTTGAAGCACCTGTCAGAATCTAGGTGATGGCCCATGGTTTATTTAGTCATGATTTAGTGGAGGACATTTATTTCCACTTACTGTTACTTTAATTTAAATGTAAATAAATAAGATTTTTATTCAATTTGGTGGATTTATATTCATTTAATAACATAATATATATATATATATATATATATAAATTAAACTTAAACATTAATAAATGCGGATTTTTTTTATGAACTAATAACTTATCAATAAGTTATTTATTAAGATAATAATATGAGCTCCCAAACGAACCGGACTAAATTGCTTGATCCATGTTGAATCGGCTACCAAAACCTTAAATCAAAATTTGCTGAGAGAGAGCATGAATTTTTTATTTGTTATTTTATCTTTTGGGAATGGGGCATTAACGAGTGGCCCCAAGAAGTAGGAGGCGATATTCCAGGCAATTTGGATCTTACCTTTTCAATTAAATATCAACTCTATTCAACAACAAGAAAATTTTATGTGAATCAAAATAATCCGTAGATTCTACAAACTTATTGTCCAAAACTTTAATCTACTTAATAAGCACCTTGGGTAACATAATCTTATATAAATAACTATTTTGACGTAGTGCGGGTTCCACCATCGTCCTCCCGCACGCCTCCAGATCCAACCACTATTTTTCGTCAACGCCATCTACGATGCAAATTAGCACATGTTCGCTTCGATAATATCACGAAATTGCCACTGTCGGCGGCGGCGCTCAAGAAGTGGCCTTCTTCAGCGAGGTGAGCTTGACGGAAGAACCCAGCGTGGAGGTTCCCACCTCCACTTCGAACGAATCGTAGCGCAGGAAGAGCTCTACGAGCAGAAGCCGCGCCACCAGCACCACGAAGTCCTTCCCGGCGCACTGCTTGTTCTCCGGCGTTGGCGACTCCGTCTCCGGCCCGTTCGACCACACCACGTACCGCAGCAACCGCGCCCCCTCCGGCCCCAAAAACCGATCGGCCACGTACTCCTCTGCCCGATCGAACACCCGCGAATCCCGGGTCGCGAACGGCTGGTACCCGAAGAGCATCTCTCCGGCGCGCACCTCGAAGGCCGCGTCGTGGCTCGTCACCACGAGGTCGCGCTTCGCGCGGCCGTACTGGAGCGCCACCGGCGGCTCTATACGGAGCGCCTCGTAGGCGGCCGAGGCCACCAGGGGCATGGCCTCCATGGCTCGCATAGTGACATCGCCGCCGCCGACCTCGCGCACCGCTGTGCGCACCTCCTCCGCGAGCCGTCCGTGGAGGCGCGCGCCAGCGCGGCCGATCCATTTCATGATACCAGGGAAGAGGATCTTCATGCCGCCGAAGGTGTTGAAGCAGGTGGCGAAGAGGATGTTATGGAGCGCCTCCTCGCGCGATATCCCCATCTGCTCGGCCTCGTCGAGGATGCGACCGGCGGCATCGCGGAAGAAGGCGGTGAGGCGGTCGTAGTCGCCGCGGATGAGGGCGGGGGGCAAGCGGAAGGAGTGAAGCAAGAAGTCCTCGAGGTAGGAAGGGAGTCCCAGGGTCAAAATGGGGCTGATCTGGAAGAGCACCCACTTGGTGATGATTCCGGGGCCGTCGCTGCCCAGAGCGGATTCCTTGGGGTCGCGGCCGAAGTAGGCGCGGGCTAGGAAGTCGAAGGCCGCCTGGTCGTTGGCTTCTCCGAAATCCGCCTTGCCCTTGGCCGCGATCTCTGCTTCCATGGACTGAAATAGAGAACCGTATCTGCGGCGGAACTCGGGGATGATGGCGCCGCGGCAGTTGGAGAGGAGGAAGAAGAGGAGGCGCTTGAGGGGAGCGTGATTGGGCTCGGAGGGGTCGAGGTAGGAGAGGACGCGGAAGCCGCCGGTGAGGGAGGTGGAGGGCATGAAGGTGCCGGTGAAGACGTCTCGCTTCTCCACGAGGGAGGTATCGAAGAGAACGGGAAAGCTGGCGGCGTCGAGTAGGATGATGACGCGGGGGTCGGCGGCGAGGAAGGGGCCTGGGGGCATGTTGGAGCGGAACACCGTGGAGCCGTACCGCCGCACGCGCGACTTGAAGAACTCCTCGCTGCCTTCGAAGTAGAAGTAGTCGAGGCGGTCCCGGATCGGGCCCACGAAAGGGGGGCCGTAGTCGCCGGGGATCTTGCGGAGAGGGAGCTTCGACGGCTTGGTGGAGGGCGGCACGGACGGCTTGTCGGAGACAGTAGCCGTGATCGGAAGAGGGCGGATGCGGTGGCGGCCGCGGTAGGAGAGCGGCGGGAGGGCGGAGAAGGGGAGGGACGCCATCGCCATGGTCCGTTCGATCGCTGGAGTAATTGAGTTGGTGGTGGCAAATGAGGATTTGGCAAGGTGGAACTATATACTAAGTTTCAATTAATAAATACATAAATAAATAAATGAAATAAATAGGGAGGAAGAGACCGCATTATTAGCTGTTATATTTGTTACGAAAAAAATAATTAACTAAAAAAATGAAAGAAAAGTAAATTATTAGAGCGAAACGTTTAAAATGATAGAATTTTCAATTGAGGGCGGTCACCGAAGGTGGGCCCACGGTTGAACAGCGAATTGGTTCGCTGTATGAGAGCATGTCGTCGGCGATCCACGTGTTTGACAAACAGGAGTAATCCAGGAAGTAATAAAACCCCGAATTGACCAGGCTCGCAGTCAGTCAAACATGGTGACGTGGGAAGCAGCTTAGAATGGTAAGGGGTGGGGAAAAGCAAAACTAACTAATCGTGGTAGATTATTTCTACTAAATTTATCTCACTCGCTCACCCATCTAAAAAGTCCAACCGATCGATTTATCACCTGACTCGTCCGTCACCCAAACATGATCGTTGATGTTTATTTACGAAAACTGCTCATACTTCACTTCCATTGTCCACTATATATTTTTATTTTTATTTTTTTGACATTTGCAATCAGACTCTCAATGAATTTAAACTGCAATTTAGATTAAAAAAAATGAGAGTGCAAAGACTGGGATATAAGTATTAGTGCAATCGATCTCTCTCTATGATTAAGATTGATCAGATTGGTTAGATTTGAACTCACTTGAGTTAAATTTTAATATTTAATAAATATGTTAAATGGTCGAGTAAAGAGATAAATAAATCAAGTTGATTGGATATTTGGTAAAAAGAAAAAAGTCTAAGTCAGTTAACGTTGATCGAATACTTGATGATTGGAGATAACGAAAATCCAAGTAGATCACGATTGATCGGACATTTGACATGTGAAAAAAAAATTCAAATGAATCACGGTTGACCAGACACTTGATGATTGAGAATCTAATAGGGAGTTGACAAGAGAAAAATTGAAGTAGATCACGATTGACTGGATATTTGATGATCGGAAGTCTAATGAAAAATTAACAAGATAAAAATCTAAGCAGGTTATGAAAGATCGAACACTTGACATGAAAAACAAAATCTAAGTCGGTCAATGTTGACTAGACACTTTGCGTGAGATGGATGAAATTTAAGTAAATCATGAAGGATCAAATACTTACTACATAAATGAAGCAGATTGAGATCAATCAGATATTAGATAATGATGAAGTCTCAACGAGTCAAAGTTGATCGGACGTCGGACAATGAAAAGTCTCAATAATAAATTAAGGATGACTAAATGTTGAACAAATGAAGTTCTAATAAATTAAAGTCAATTGGATATTAAGAGAGGCAAAAATTTATCCTTAAAAAGGTTAAATAAGAAGTAGCAATCGATTGCTAATCATAAATTCTAAATTCGGAGTTTGTGATGAGAAAGAATGGAGCTAGTTGAACTGACCGATTGGAATGACCGATTCAACTGCATGCTATTATAGTCAATCGATTGATGAATTCCAACAATCGATTGGCCGTCCAGACTCTCTACTGATTGAGTCCACGGTCTACCACGTGGACCGTTACTTTACCTCCACATTAGGGGATCTATCTTGATCGAATCCGGATCATACCACCCTGGCCCTCTATTGATTGAGCCTAGGCCTATAATGTGGACCGTTGCTTTACCTCCACGTTCTATAATTAAGTTTGCCTAATCGAAATATAACAGCAAAAACAAAAAGTAGGCATCAATGCAGTGACATATTAACCGTTCGAGAATCACAGAAAGAAAGAAAGATGCTGTGGAATAGTCCACGTTTTACATATTTATATCACGAGGTTTGCATTTGGAACTATCGACACTTCCGTTCGCTGCTGCTTTACTGACATTGAAACCAATAATGGCTTAAATATAAGTACCAATAATATATACTTTAGTGTAGCAACTATACTGTAAAGCCTTGAGTTTGAAAAAAAAGTTAATTTGTTTTCCTTAATATTTATATATCGCGGTAGAAAATCACAGGAAAATCTATTTGGGAACAAAATAGTCACTTTCTCCTGAAACATGAGTGACCCTCCCCACTCTATCTCCGTTCATGAGTTATCCTGTCACTTAGCTTTCTCCTTAAACATCATTCATCTTTGTCTGCAACTGCAAGCTCTGCTAGAAAACATTATCTGTGCCTAGAAAATCTCTATGTATACGAAGTTTCGCTCTTTGAGTTGGAAAACGGATCCTGCACTGATTGTTCCTGCTTAAAAAAAAAATGATAATCTCAGTAGCCATATCTCTGGAGTAGTCGGTCCGGTCCCATGGAAATTTCTCATCGACCACCAGGGTAAATCGGGAAGCGCATACGGTGGCCAATCCAGATGCCCAACATCTTTTGATTGTGTTCCTTATTTGGAAAAAAATTCCTACAAATACGCCGTAACTAGAGATCAAACCGTGGATTCCTGAGTTACAATGCAGATATCCTACTGTTGCACCACTGCCCCGGCCCCGAGGACGATTGCTCCTACTTAAAGCTGCACGCAGAAGAGTTTTATGCCACTGGGCACGCGCCGACAAATCCCACCAAATTGTGCAAGTGGTCCTTAAAAAAATGCCAGGACATGCAATTTGCAGATTTAAATGACAGCTCATGGGCCACGAAAAGCACGTGTTATTCTGTCCTTTTCTTTTATTCATAAATTGTGTTGCCCTAAACTTTTATTTTAAAAAATAATAAATAAATAAATATCCAAAAGTTTTACCTCTATCCATGTTAGCATTCATAAAGTAAATCATATTTGATAAAAGTACATGGTTGAATTAGTAAAGACACGTCTAATTTAATATAAAAATAACATCTATTTATATTTGATATACATATTTATTTTAAAATCTTTTCATATAATATAAGTTTTTTTTATCGAATCTTAAAAAGAAGTTAGTCTTCATTTTAATTCTATCTTTAGGATTTTTTATGCCGTAAGATTTAGAATATCATTTACAAAATAAAATATTAAGATTTTGTTCATTCAATTCGAATAGTCTTGAATAAGATAGTTTCTTTAAATTTGACCAATCAGTTTGTCACCACCATTTGTCTGCCGATTTTCTTAGATAGAAGGATCATGCTCTTGTCTAGAAATACTCATCGTGGAAGGTTAAGATTATACTTGAGGTACAATGAGAGGATAATATGACAGTGATAGATGATGAAAAATAAAATGGAGATGGTGGCCCAATAAAAAGGATGAAAGGATAGTTTAGAATAAATATCTAGAAATCCATATATATATATATAATTTAATTGTTAAAATAATAAATGACAATGACATAGAGCTAGTTGGATTAAACATTTTACAGTCTTTCAAGCATACACATATCCATACGGCCATACCAGCCATGCGTACTTATCAATTAATTAACCCATGTTAAAATTGATACATTTTAAAACTTCTGGATAAATGAAAAGTAAGTAGCCCTTAAAACATAGGGATATATTATCTAATGTCGTCAGTGAAATCTTAATGAATGATTAAATTTAATTATTCAACATTATAGTCTAATTAATAATTTCTTTAGTATTTGATTTATGATTTAGTCTTCGCATCATGCACATTTAATATGACACAATGCAACGACAAGATTAAAACCCCTTAATTCCTTAAATAACTTTAAATTGTTTTATATCATTAATTAGGTGACTTAACGTTACAAATTATGCGCGGTCTAATGTTGTTTCCAATAATTATATTTATAAAGTAAATTTAATTTTGTTTGACAAAGCTTTATAAAGGCGGCTATTCTTCCGATGGAAAGACACGTGAAGTTGAAAAGGTGAAAAAGGATCTTAAAGAAGTATGCAGAATTGAATAATTAATAATTAATTCAGTAGGAAACCTAACATATTTATAGGATACACAAATTTTTAGCCTTTAAAAAAACTTGGTCAAATTCATAAAAATTGTCCAAAAGAATAAATCACCTAAAGGTCGAACTGGTCGCGCGAGGAGACTTTTCCCCAGTCGTTGATAAGTTCCGTGGCACGTACGGGCAGTAGTAAGTTTTTCTCAGTTGTCAAAACAAAATAAAAGTTTATAATAAAATGATTAATAATATGTTTATTTTTTCTTGATTAATTATCTGTATTAAATATATAATTATTAATTCACGGGGTGATGGGTGTAGTGCAGTATAAAATATTTAAAACAACAATTTAAAAATCAAAATTAAATTTCATTATGCGAATCAGAGAAGACCCTCTAATTATTATAATAAAATAAAATAAAATCTCTTTTAATAATACTGTCAGTCAAGCAAATTCGCTGATTGTTGGGCTTGCACTGATATCATATTTGTGGGCCGATCTCGAACCATGAGGCCGAGCCCGATCAGGCACGTAGGACCTCACGTGATCATTGGTGACGACCGAGACAGCTTTCGCCACGAAACACCAGATTCATATGCACAGCAGCTATCGCATGAGAGGGACGGGGTTTTGAGAATTATAGATACATTTATTAATCAAGAAACATGACAAGGCGAAACGAGCACTGGAGAGCCGGTGGGTGGCGGGACAAGGGAGGCAACTTAATTGCAATTTGCAGGACCAGCCACGTGGCCCACTCATCTTCTGCCTGCGACTACCGAGTCCCGAGGGGCCTTGTCGCTTCTGTGCTTCCTGATGTCTCGCCAGCTAACCTGGCTGGCTACTGGGCCTCGCCCTCCTCTCTCTTCACCCTCCCCTTTTACCAAACTAGCCCTCTCCTGCAAAGCCGGGGAATGACTACACCTCGCCATTCTGCATCTGATGACTCATCTTTTCGCAAACTCCCACGCACGCCTTGTTGTGACACGGTAGCATCGGCCAGTCCCTGGTCATGTAATTTCCACTAAATCGAACACCTAATTTGGAGCCCCGGCAACTGCCCAACCCTTAGGTGGGTGTTTTGATCCGCAATACAGCCTGTCAACTCGATCGCTGCACGACAAAATAGTCCACGCCTACTCCGCCATATATAAAAACTCAACTAGCTTCGCATCTTCTCGGCGAGAAAGAAAGTGAAACCCAGACCCAAGAGTTCAAGCAACGCATCGGCGATCGGACGAAGGTCTCCTTCTCGAGTATTCTCGTCGGCATTGCCTTTTCCTCGGCGGCGATTGATGGGGAGCTGTCACTCGAGCGAGGCCGCGACCTTGGGGTCGGCCGCTGCGACGGCGAAGGTGGTGCTCTCCGACGGCGGGCTCCGCGAATACACGAGGCGGGTGACGGCAGGGAGCGTTCTGGGGAAGGACGCCGGGAGCTTCTTCGTGTGCGATGCGGACGAGATGGAGATCGAGGGGTTCGTGTCGGAGGTGGGGGCGGAGGAGGAGCTCCTGCCGGGGCAGCTCTACTTCGTGCTACCGCGGGCGATGCTGAAGCACCCGCTGCTGGCCGACGAGCTCGCGGCGCTCGCGGTGAAGGCGAGCGCCGCGCTGATGGGGAGCTGCGGCAAGAGGGCGATGGCGCCGCTGGTGTTCCCAGCAGCAGATGTGGAGGAGGGAGCCGGCGATCGGAGAAGCCGGGTGAAAGGGAGGAAGAAGAGGACCAGATCTGGTAGCGGGAGGAAATTTGCGCCGCATCTGAGCGCCATTCGCGAGTAGAAAAAGTGGAGGGCAAATTGGAGATCCTATTTTCTTCTAGCTAGAGGGCTGCTGGAATTAAGAGTTGGCCATTGCACGACTGGAACAAGGATTGCGCGGAACGTATGAAAACGATCGGTGCGGGCTTTCGACATCGTTAATGTTGAGCCGGCGATGGACAAATCATCACAACATTGTACATAACAACGGCAAAATTTTGTATCGGAGATCTCTCAAAATATTTTATAAGGATCGTCGCTCCTCGATCTATTGAAGTAATTGTGTATAAGAAATTGGTGTGCGACCAACAATGAATGACCTTTTTTTTCTTCTCGAAATTGACAATGAGTAAGACGTCATATAAAACGGGGCCTTAGATTTTGTTTTTGCATATGCATTCAAATTCAATAAGAATATATAAGAATAAATTAATTTCAAAAGTAATCTAATGTATTTATATGTAGAAATTGGTGATAGCCAGACATTCGTACAATACGATGTTTAGTACGCTTTATTAAGATTGTTAAAGCCGGTTTTTAGGAAATAGGACCAAAGAGATGGAGTTTTTGTATGTGTATACATAATCTTGTCTCAGATTCACTTTTGAAAGATCTAAGGAATTTCAGCATGGCCATTTCAGGCCAATCTCGATCGGTTCATCTCACATCTAGTCTCATCACTAAGCTCATCCTTTGGAGGCACGAAATCACCTGACATCAAGAGCCAGCACACTCAGGTTGTGGTATCTTATCATGACCCTTCTATCAATTGATGATCCCAATTTGCATTCCAAGTCGTGGCTAGACTTTAATTACTATTTAGTCGATCAAATTGGTCATTGTCTGTGGGCTGTCATGCATTTTAGGAAACAATTAAAATACCTTAACCTTTTGCTTTCACATGCATAATTGATTAGCCATATTATAAAGCTCCAATGATAACCCTTTTTGCAGATTCAATACCATTTAATCTTCACAAAAGGTTAGAGAAAACAACAAAAGAGTAGTCTCTCTCTCATCCATATATCCCAGCATATAACACGTGTGTAATTTTTCATTGTTTGCCTGGTTGGTAATGAGGTCCTACATTTGCCAATTATCACAGTGCTGGTGGTCACACGATATATTGGAAAGGAAGTTTCACAGAACATAGCCACGAAAAAAAAATCCACGAAAAGATTCGGTTTCTACGTTGCTTAATTAACAAATAAACAACGATGGTCGGCTCATCGACAAGGGAGCCGATTCAATTCGAGAAATGGTGCGAGGGATCAATCAGAGACCATGTGGCGCATTGTTTACCAACCCTACAGGCCTACACTTTATGCCACTCCCGAGGCAACCTTGTCCCTTGCAGGCCTCTGGGTTGCGCGCGCCCAACGCATTGTACACGTGCTAGGATCACGGCCGCGCAGAGTCGAGTAGAGCTGCGCCACCATCACCATTTTTAAAAACTAAATTGAAGCAGCTGTCCCTGCGACTAGCGACCAAGTTGAGCCCCTCTCAGTATGGAGCTGGGCTAGTTGAGTCGGGCTGGATCCAGTCAGATTATAATCACATGAAGCTTAATGGTTTTCAGGCAAGTTGTCAACTGCTTGCGTGGCCGTATTAATACAATTATCTGACCAAGTATGAATAGTAAGCGCATCTGCACATGGAAAGTGCGTGCGGTCGCAACTTGCATAATTGCATACTGAAGATGGCGCCTAGTTCGGAGGGTATCGTTGTCATTATCCACCCAACCAAGCCTTCCTGGATGCTCGGTGCCCCTACACGAGCTGTTCCAATGACACTCCAGGGCACAGGCTGTCATACTCTCGTCACGCGACAAATTTGTCGCGCCCTGTATCAAAGCTCGCGCTCGAGGGCTTCATCGCATCGCCTCCACGGACAAATTAAACGGCGAAAAAGAATCAAAAATAGATTAAAAAAAAAAAAAAAGGTCAGCTATTACCTCAACCAAGCGGCCGTACGATACGTCGGCATTTGGTTCTCATCGACAATGGAGGGCTGCGCCACGTGCAAGTGAGGATGAATCAAGGTACATGGAAAAAGGAGAGTAACATTGAGTCATCCCTTTCTTCAATTGCTGTACAAGTAATTATAACAATAGAACGAAAACAAAATCTTTATTTGGTTCAATAAATTACCTTTTGTCCACGACTAGAAGTTTTTAGTAGTCATTAAAACAGATATTAGTCATACAAATCAACATGGAACCAATTCCCTATCCACGCAGTTCCCTGAAGAGGGGCACTGTTCAGCGCAAGCTTCATCAACTCACCATCCTTCATCAGACTCCATGGCTTCACACCGTGATAATCAGTCTCCCTCCTATCATTTAAACTCCACTACAAACTCAAGAACACAATCCTGAGGCGTAGTTACAATAAGCATTGCCACTCCCAATGATAGCCTAATTGCACTAATTTTCTGAAAATATAACACTTTTACATGTACATTCTATGAAATTACTACAAGACATCTATAGGAGAAAGCATAAAATATCCAAGGCATGAGACAAGCAACCTACAACTTTAGGCAACAACTCAACCAAATCCGTAGCTTATACTTGGGCTTGTAACATCTGGTTCAAATGGAACCTCTATACGCTCTTTCACCACACATCGCACTTTCCCATCTTCAATAACCAAAAATTTCCCTTTGGGGCACTGAACGCCGACTTGAGAGTCCATCGGTGACTCTGCACCACACAGCATCATGCCCTTAGATCTTTTCTTAATCATTGGCTTATAACCAGCTAAACCTACTACAGATATAATGCTAACAAATGTTATTGCTGATTTAACGACCAAACCAATGATATGGCCAATTCCATTTGGGGTCTCGTTGCTGTGATTCTTGACATGTTCAGTTGCATCGTCTTCATTCTTGTTGATTATATGTCCATTGATAGAAGATGACTTCTTCACCACGAAGTGTGAACTGCCACCAATGTCATCCAGAGTAAACAAGTCAGGAAGGTGGGTGGGATAAGGAGGAAGGATAAGGCCATCATCATGTTCAACTGCTTCACTAGCAAATGCTAGAACTTCATTAATAACTTCCCACTTCACCCCTCTGTACTCTTTAAGTTTGCCAAGCAATATTTCTCGACTGCGATCAATCTGTGATAAAACAGATTCTCTTTCATATCTTTGTTGATGGAGCAGCGCCTAATAAAAACATAAAATCTATCAGTATATATCTCAGATCATGAAGTTAACCTAACCTTCTACTAGTTCTCCCTATCTGCAACAAGCAAAATAGATATACAATTCACAGATAGATTCTTCAATTATTTTGAATAATATGAAGCAAACAGCAAAGAAATTCTTGATGCATGAATTGACGAAAACACAATCATCCATTTTGCAGAAGAATAACAATACATTTCACTTGTAACCCTACAACTGAGTGTGCAGTAGCAAGGAGTACCCAATGCTGTGATTCTCTGGAGCATAGTGAGCCCAACCTTGCACAATCTACATTATTTTGTCCAAATTCCTATCTTCATGTTGTACAGGAACCAGTGTTACAGTCAGAAAGTTCTACGAATTGTAAACCCAAACAAATCGAAACGATAAACCCAAACAAATCGAAACGATCACAAAAGGGTCTTTAATATTATAGACATGAATCCTGAATGCTTAGCAAGGATGAACTCTATCAGATTATAGGTTGCACTTTTGAACACACATGCTAGGAATTCAAAATATAGCAAACAGGTACTTGGAAATGCTACTCATTGCTGGATCCAAATACCGCTAAAATGAGTATATAACGGAACCACAAAAAATGTAACACGAAACCACTCGGAGATGGAATAATAATGTAGAGATAGTACACATTTGCAATCTGCATAATCCTTCGAAATTCAATCAATACTAGAACTAACAACTTAGATGAATGAGTTGAGCAAGGGAGTGAAACAGAACAATTCACAAATTGTCATCTTCGAATCTTTCATTTAGTGTGCAACATGTCAAAGTTGAGGTTTTTCTCGGTTATGCAATCAAAACCCTAAATAATTTAGTACGTAAAATTCCATCACGTAATTAATCCTAACGAATACAATAACAGGGTTGTACCTGCAAAGCCGCGAGCTGCTGCTCCAACGAGTCGAGGGCATTGCGGATAGCTACAAGGCCCTCGGATTCATCCTCCACCGCGATTAACCCACAAGCGTCGCCACCGCTTCCGTCGATGCAATCGCTAACCTTGGCTCGCAACTCAGACGCTCGAGCCAACATCAAACCAATCTCTTCGCCCTCCATCGATCGACTCCCCAGAGAGAACGCTAGGGATTTGGGGGCAGCGAAGATGCCTCACTTCTGTCGATCTCCGACCTTGCACCACATGTTCATTTGTTTAATTGCTGCTGGAATTTCCAGTAGTCAGAGAGTCGCGGAATGGTTTCTTGACGGATCGGATTCATGATTGCCAGTTAACCCATTATACACTTAACGGGTCGGATCCATTTCTATTTTTCTCTAAGAATTGGAATCTGGAACGAAATAGTGTTTCACAAAGCAAGATTGATTGTACCAAAATGCAAACTAGTTTACTTTAACTACAACTGTTTGGAAATTACATTTCAAATACATTTGCATGAAGTTTTCATTTTAAACGAAAAATTGACAAAAGTTTCATAAATTTAGATTACCGTGCAAATTATTTTTATTTTAGGAAACAAGTGTAAAATTATGCACACATTGTGGATCAAAGTTCATTCCACAGTTTCACCAAGCCTAATCTGAATTATGCACATTTAACACATAACAACTTTCTCAATGTACAACAATGATAACCTTTTCTTGTACAAAAAAGAAAAGAAAAAAATAAAATAAAATAAAAGAAATGGAGCCTTATTGCCCTGGCACCTCAAGTCATTCTTGTTCTCAGTTCAGCTGAGGAAATGCCAAGTCTCTCGAAAGCAAATACCTAAAACTGAAGTTGTGAGGCATCCATTCAATTATCTTCTTGGACTTGCTCTGTAGGCATCTTTGCATTGCCATTCTGAGATTCTCAGGAAGGTAACACTGGATCAAGTCAACCAATCTTTGGGAGCTTAACTTTGTGTCTTTAGCATATGAATCTATGATCTTTGGCAGAATGATCTTTTGTTCCTCCAAAATGCCAACTGTTGCGCGAATGTACTCTTCTTTTGCTGACTCCAGCTGCTCGAACAATCGATTGCAAGTATACACACGAACCTGGCAATAAAAATTGCAATGCAGCATCATTTCGTAGAACAAATGGCAATAAACTGTACCAACATAACGAATGAAAACGATTGAGCAGAGATACTGTAGCTAATGATCAATACGCATATGATTAAAAAGTTTACCGCAGGGTCGGAATGGCTTCCGGAACAAAGCGCGAAATGAAGAAGAGCTTCTGGTTGCTCAATCGCGTAGCCTTGCCACGCGTCTTTAGCCTTTTGCTTCAATCTTGGGTAAAGCAATGTCCTAAGCCACTGCAAGAAGAGACTGTAGTTAAGCCTCACAATAGTTCCAAAGTTTAATTTGGACATAGAACAGTTAAATGACTAAGAAGGAATTAATGGAGAATTGGTCTGAATACCTGCCCTGTGTAGTGTGTTTTGCACCCAAGAATGTAACTTTGTATCATGGCAGCATTCAAGGATCGACCTCCAATATTGCACATAGTCTGAAATAAACAAGAACATCTTTTAGTTTTCCTCAGAAAAAAAAATGCTCTCTTTTAAATTATTTAATGTCTATATACCTTGATGAGTAAAGAAGTCCTTTTCACATTGCCCTCTGGAATTCCATATTCTATATGTGCCTGAGCATGGAAAATCATACATTCATAAGGTGAAATATATTCATACACTGATGCGAGTAGATGGAGAAAAAAGTAGGTAGATGATTTACATGCATGAGTATCGCATTGTGTACGTTTATCCAAAAGGCAAGCTTCTCATCATTTTCTAATTTACTCAGATCGACTGTCTCTAGCCGATGAAGGATTAACCTGTCATGCATTTCAGAATTCATACCAGTCTAAATTATTAAATCATAAGAATATAGAAACATGTTTTGCTTTCGAAATAATGTAACCTACTTGTAGTTGCTTAGCATGTCTTTGACATCCTCGAGTCTCTGACGCTCTCTACAAATCAAGGGCACCTCCACCATAGTATTGTATGGTCCACTGAATTCTTTCAGTCCTTCAACTCGAAATGGATTAATCAATCGCGAATCTAAAGTGTTACAGCCAGGACTCCACACGTCTCCCAAGTACCGAGGAGATAGTGCACTCATGGATGAGAAGGACGAAGCCGGAGAGGAAGATAGGCCATGATAGATCAAAGCTGGATCAGCAAGTTTGCAATATATTGCTGCCATGCATTTAACCATGTCTTCTGAGAGTTTATTAGGTGTGCCTGCAGCATGATCGGCAATACTAGTGCCAAGGTATTCAGCTAAGCTGATCACCCCTGAATTATCATTTTGTTCCTCCTCCTGTTCATTGAAATTAATTATTAAGCAAAGTTAGAACAGAAAGTACGAAGTTGCTAAAGTTTTGATCAGAATTTGTTTATAATCAAAACACGAAATCTGCTCGCCTCATGAAAGAGCAAAGGCTGAGAATGGAATGAGTCAAGAGCTCTTGCTAGGCTATCTTCTGAAGGAGATATTCTAGCAGAAGAAATTGCACGGTGAGAAAGCGAAGAATGGCTGCAGTAGACACCAGGATCAAGAAACTTGTCATGGCACTTGAGTTCAAAATCATCATTCACTGAGCTGGCATTCCATTTCTGAGTTACTTCAGATTGACTCAATTGAACTCTTAAGTTTCCTTTAGTAGACAAGATCTTATGTTTTGCAGATTCATGAAGCAGCTCTGATTGGGAACTCAGTGTAGTTGTTGGCTGATTGAAAGCTTTACGGTAAAGTGACAGCAGATACTGCTCCATATGCATAACCTCTAGCTCTAATATGGCTATCTCTCTTATAAGTTCCTTTGTTGGCTGATAACATGAGTAATTTAAGATATACCAGCAGAGAGAAGTTAATAAAACAAGCATAAACATTTATCTACTCGTGTTAAATTTCACCTAAATATGAATGCCACTCCTTAGTTTTAACTTTATTAACCACTCAGATACTCTACAAGACTACCTTTGGCAATGAAGTTTCCTTTGAAGAACAAATTGCAGAAGAACTATATCCCAGCGCTTTTTCAAGAGCATATCTCATTGTGTGTTGATCCTGTAATCGTTCCTCGAGTTGCAAAATCTGCACCATATTAATATTATTATCAAGTTAATTCACCAGTAAATCGTCATGTACGTTTGCTAACTGAGCAGTACTAGATCAAAATGCGTCCTACCTCTTGTTTTAACGAGCTCTGGACCTTAGCTCCGGGCGTTGGGCTGTCCTCGAACCCGCTTTCACCGTTGGGCTTTCCGTTAACCTTCAATGCGAAGAAACCCCCATTAAAGTTTCAATTAAACATAAAACAATGGCAGTCTAGTCTGAAAGAAAAACTGGACCTTATGTTTTCACATATAATGAAGGTATGAACATAAATACTGCCATAGCTAGAGCTAAATCTAATTAAAAGAGAATTCAACAAGAGATTGAACTATCCCTGTAATTCAAAAACTACTAGAGACTGAAAAAGATAAATTAAGCAGCATACTTACTTCTTTAGCATCAAGGGTTGCTCCGGTGATAGAGTTCAGTTCATCTTCTCCATTTTTCTTCTGGGAATCACTGTCGTTGAGACCGGAAATTATGAAATTTCTAGGAAGGAAAAAATATATCAAATCTACTACAGCCAGTTCCTCCATCACTGGCATTAAGATTTTGAAAGGACCTTTTTTTTTAGTGAATTAGCTTTCCCACTTTCCCAAATAACCATGGAGATCTTCAAGCAACAATAGAAATGGGCATAAAAAGAGATAATTAAACAGCAGTAGAAGCTTTCCAGAGGGGATTAGGTACCTGTCGAAGCACTTGTGCCCTAAAGGCATCCTGGTAGAGAGCATTTTCTCCAAAAACTGGCCTTGGCATTTCACATCCTGCAGTTTTACCTCAAATTTCCCCTCAAATTCCATAAGCATGATCTATTAAAGAAGGCAAAACTTGTATTAACAAAGGAAAAAAAATAAACGAAGTGCATTATATTTGGAACAGTGCAACAAACTTGAATGACAAAAACAAACTATGCCTTCCGAGCTAGGAGAAGAGAAATCACCCAAAAAGGTAGCTGAAAAAGAAGCAGAGACAGTGACACTATGACCAAATGGGTTTTGAGACAAACTCCAGCTCCCACTGAGTACAACAACTCCTCCACTGCGCAAATGGAACACAGCGCACCAACACCAAACGATCAAACAGAAGAGTTGGAGGGTTGAAGCCTTAAGACAGGAAGAGTCCAAGTGTGTACAGTGTGTTACTGTGTTTATAAGCCCCCCAAAACACACACACCAATCAAGAGCAATAAAACTTTTCTGTTTCCATACGAGAAGTAAATGTTGGACCTTTTCTTGAAAGTTATACAAACGCTATAAACGTCAAAGTCCTTGTCACAATTTTTTTTTCCTTCCAGGAATCCTGACAGAGAAGTTGATCGTGCTCCACCGTATCATATTAATCTTTTGGAATATAAGACCTTGCCCTCATTAAGCTGCCACTCTTCTTCAAAATCGTTATTGATATAAATGGATTTTTGAACCAAGAATGAACTCAGGGTCCCTGACCTCTGAGCAAGGTTTCTCAACAAAAAAGGACAAAACGTGTTCTTCCCAGGGAATGTAAAGAAGCATGTTAATTAAAGGTTAAACCTATGAATAAGCAAGCCTCAAAAGGGATGAAAGTGAAGAGGGAAAGTGGCACTAGGTTATCAAATGAAACTACTATTGAGTTTTTCCTCTTGTTTTGGACCAATTATCTCAAAAGAAGCTTAAGATGAGTATGCTGTCCTCTGTTACAAACATCGTAATGCTTGTCAAAGAATCCCACTTTTTTAAATAGATTGATGAAGATAGTCTTGGAGTTTTCTGATGCCTGTGCAAAAAGGTCAGTTTGTGAGCAAGGCGGTCCGCCCCACACTCCCCTTTTCTTCCTCTGGCGAAGGGAAAAGGGAAAAGCATTGCCTTTTCTAGTGCGAGCAGGCAAAAGTCTTCCTGTGAATCAACCATTCAACTACCTATGCCATTGCTAGTGGCCGAGAGTATTCTATACTAGCGTTGAAGAACTGATGTGAATAATTTATTTGAGAAAAATATGTTCTCTTCTGTATTCATCCAGATTATATATACTTAAACCAGCAAGCAAAATGCTGGCATTGCAAAGATGGTAGCTTGTAATTAACTATTTAGATAGGTTTAACTATTCGGCTATTCCTGTCAGGATCAACTTATGGTGCAAAATTACTATTTTTTGTTTCTTTTCCACCTTGTTTTAATTTACAAAAAGAAGAGTTCGCACAATTATCTGTTTTAATTTTACTTAAGTGGTTCAATAAAATGACTTAGATATTTCAAGCCTACTATTTAGTATTTTTCACAAATAGCCTTTGCCCTATGTTCCTGTCAAGAACCTCTTCTGGGCGTGCGACACTTCCTCAGTGGCACTGTGCGGCGAAGACGTTGGAGGCTAATGGACGATCGCCGGAGGCCTGCAATCACAGACACCGTGAGATGGACGGCCGGCGGAGCCGGCGAGACCACTCCGATGCTTAAGTCAGCGACAGCAGGAGAGACAAATGAGAATGGAAAGTGGCTAGCAACCGTGAACATACCTGGCCCCTTCACAGGGGTTCGCCTTATATAAGGGAGAATCGGCCCGTACCACGGGCAGGGCAAGGTGAACATTACCGCGGAAGTACTCTCCGTACCTGAGAGGAGTGCTGTCTTTAATGAGGAAGTACACTATTGACAGTGGAGTACGTCTGAACGGCGCGCGGTCGTACCCAACGGCATGTTTGTCAGCGGGAGTGGTCAGTAGGACAAGAAAGGGAGTGGTCAGTGACAGAAGGTACGATTCGGCCCCGACTCCCTGGGTCGAGTCGGGTAGACTGCTCAGTCGGGCTATCCGGGAATCGGCTCGGTAGGGTCCTTCGTGTCCTCGGCGGATGCACCGGGCTATCGGGCTGGGATGTAGACCTCTCGGGCGGTTACCCCTGGACCTGGATCCGGGCCCCAGTGCTTCGGCCGACTGCTCCCGGATGATTGACTCGACTCGGCCGTGTCTCTCGGTCGGATCCGGACCCGTATCCTTACGACCGTAACACCCTAAAAGTAATATAAATGTTTGACCATTAACAAAGCGAATCCTGCTCCCACTCCTACCGATACAAAAGCTTTAGTAAAAGACGGAAAAAAGTTATTAAAACAAAATAAAAAAAAAAAAAAAGAAGAAGAAGAAGAAGAAAAAAGAAGAGAGTGAAGAGTGATGTAGGTGAGTTGAGCCTGATCTGAGGAGGGAGTCGCTCTGCTTGGCTTTAGCCTTGGGCGTGCAACAAAAGAAGTTGCAGAGGGAAGCGTGCCAGATTGATGAGAAAGCAGAGCAAGTGAAAGCGAAAAGAAAGCAAACAAATATTCCATCCTACTTTTTAAATATATTTTTTAGAAAGATCATAATAATCCATTGGTTGGTTTGGTTTTGTATTTGTGGATTTAAATTATTAGCGTAGGATGATGATGATGATGATAATAGCAGTAGTACCTTGGCAATAAGACAAGGGAAGTTTCCAAGCAGAATTAGACAAGAATATAAATGCGGAATGGGTTTGGCTGAAAAAGAAGGTACAGTCACAAGAGTCACCATACTAGATGCCAATTCCTCTTATATATTGTACTGGTGAACGGCATGCATGGCTTGCACGTCTTCTATTCCTTTGAGGGATTTACCACTCGATCGATCTCATTCTCCGGTTCACGGGTGGGTTGTGAACCAGGCGGTTCCATTTTTAAAATTTTGCCTTTGGAGTTGCAAAGAAGAAGAGTCCGATAAAAATAAGGTTGCGTTTGGTTTGAGAGACACAAGAGACAGTGACAGAAATACAAAAATACAGAAGACAGTAGAGACAGAAACAGAATATTAATTGTATCTGTCTCCTGTTTGGTAACACAAAATACGAAAACAGAATCACGGACTTAAAAAGACTACATTACCCTTATGTTACGGACAAAAAATAATCCTATTCTCTCCTTCGTCTGATCTTCCTCCGCTACAAGATCCTCGTATCGGCCGGCGCCGATCTTGGATTGCGGAGCTTCTCCGACGATTCTGCTACCTCCGCTGCTGCTTCGAGCAATTGGAGCATCGGCTTCCGAGACGCCATACTCGGGGTGATCCGGGCCGTCCCTCGATCGAGTAATCCTGCCATCTTCTCGTCGATCACGTTCGCCGCCCATCACGGGGACGTCACATCCTTGGAGGTGCTATTGAGACGGCCGGGGATCGACATTGACGAACAAGACGGCATCGGCTACTCCCCTGTTATGATAACGGTCAAAGAAGGCCATGTGGAAGCTTGCCGCCGCTTGGTCTTCGCCGGCGCCGACATGAATCTCCAGAATAAAGATGGTGAGACCACGATAGACCTCCTGCAGTCGAAGGAGAATCGTGAACTATTCGAGCAGGTGTTGCTCGAGTTCACACTGGAACGTGGCGAAACTGGACACTTCCACGCCCTGCACTTCGCCGCTCGTCGAGGTGACATGGCAGCGGTGCGGCTCCTGACCAAGCGGCGGGGGTCGGACGTGAACGCCCTCGACGGAGAGGGCTACACGCCGCTGATGCTGGCCGCGAGGGAAGGCCACGGGGGGTCATGCGAGGCGCTGATCCTCGCCGGCGCCGAGTGCCGCCTCGCGACGCGGCGGGGTGAGACGGCGCTGTCGCTGGCGAGGGCGAACGCGAAGCTGGGGAAGGAAGCTTGAGGAAGGCGGAGGGTGCGAAGGTGCGCCGCGTGAGGGTAGCCGAGGGTTTTGTGGGTAACACGGAATTTTCTTCTTCTGTCTCCGCGTTAACGCGCGCTGTCTCCGTTTTTCACGTGGACAAGAAATTTACTGGATTGGCGACAGAGACAGAGACACAAATCGATTTTTTGTCTCTGTCTCCTAAAAACAAACGGGGACAGAGACAAAAAAACCAAATTGTCTCTGTATTTACGTCTCTGTCTCCGTTTCCAAACGCAGCCTAAATGATGGGGGAGTGACAAGGTTTAGTCGGACAAAGAAAGATTCTTGGTCAGCCTTATTTTAGTTGAAACTAACGGCTTGGTTGAGACACGCACACCTAGGCAGGATGGAACCCTTTTTTTACAGTATTGGGCCGGGTCGGTCTGGTCCGGCCCGGTATGACTGGCCCATGACTCCAAGCCAGCCGTCCGTCCTACACAGGTCCAATCCATTGTAAGTTGACAAATCGAATAGTTTTCGCAAGCAAGCTATCTCATTGTAACTTGACCCTCCCAATACAGGGCTGTTGTTATCAGATATCAAGTGATTCAAATAATCACTGAGACATTTCTTTTGTGGAAAATTTTCCCTTTTTTCTTCGATTGTTTCTGGGATTTTATCATCTAATATTCGAAAGTTTTATTCTCCGAAGTGTGTTATTACTGCACAATATAATCATCTAGCATGGACCCAAACAAGAGAGATCGAAGTAGCCTGGTATCAACAACTAGAGTTTTTTTTTCAAGTTTGGAAAACATCACACAGACATTAAGGATTTGCAACGCATAACAAACGAATCAAACCAACATACGTGACACTAAGAGCTAGTGATTCATCGACAAACCTACACCTTGATACAGTTTGCTACTTGTTGACATGCATACACGTATCAACTTACCAGATTGTTATCCTTATAAATTCATCATCTGATGGAACTCGTGGAAATCGAGCTCGCCATCTCCATCAAGGTCATATGCTCCTATCATGGTTTTGCACTCCTCTACTGACCTCTTGTCGCCGAGACGACTCAGCATTCTTTGCAACCCCCTCGGAGTGATTCTTCCTGACCCCTTGACCACCTCAAACATCTCAAACACCTTCTTAAGTTCCTCGTCCTCTTCTCCCTCCACCTTCCCTCCCTCCCTCTCCAACAATCTCACAAAGTCCTCGAAGTCCAAAAGTTGGTCGCCGTCAGAGTCCAAGTCGGCAATGACAGCTTGAGCTGCCGCCGCCGGCATCTCCTCCCCAAGCAGCCCAAAGGAGGCCCTCAGTTCAGCACAGGAAATCCTGCCATCCCTATCTTGATCAAAATGTTTGAAGACCTCCCATAATTCACTCGCCCTATCTCTGCTACTCGACGGTGAACAAGGAACGGCAATCGGGGAGGATGAGTCGTCATCATGGCGGTGAGGGACGAATAGATTGAGCTTGGATCTCTTGAGGGAGAACCATTTTGATGCTTTGGACATTACCAAACCGGCCATAGACTGAACATGAGATGAAGTAGCTATCAGTCGGCAACTATAAATATGGAAGAAAAGATGTAGAAAAGGAGAGTTGCGTAGAAATTGTGTGGTGGCACAAGTCACGTTGGCTGAATTATATGTTAGGAAACTTCCCGGTGGTTTCTTAGAAGACTACGTACCAAAGTAGGTATCCTCTCGGTCGACATGGCTCGATCGAGATGGAGATATGAATAGCTTTAGAAGATAGAATTGATCCTTTAATTTGGCATTGGACTCTGGCGGGGAACCGATGCTGCTAGCTAGTTTTTTTTTTTTAATGAGAACGGTCATTGGTAGAGGTGCTTGTAAGGTTCATGAAGGTTTCTTCTCCCTCTTTATTGGGTTCTGGAGAAAACAACAAGACGAGAAGTAGCTGTGCGTACTTTAATTTAAAGTTGAGATGGAGATTTCCTAGGAGTTGATGTGATGAAAGGAGTGGAGAGGATGATAAAGTAGAAATAAAGTATATATATAAATAGGCGTTCTAACAACTTAACGGGACAAGTCAATTGAATCATTGAGAAAGATAGAATCTATTAATTTAACATGATGCCGAGATTCGATCCTTGCTCACTTCAACAATTGTGCTTCATCATAACCAACTCAACTATGTCACAGAGATAACAAGTCAATTGAATCACTAATCTAGAACCGATGAATTTTCCATTTGTACATGTTTCTATTAGCAAACAGAAGATTAATCTGGTGGATGTTGTAAACATTAATTCAAGCATGTAAACTAGCTAGTGCTTTGAAATTAAGGTCCTTTTTGCAATCACAGGATCCATCTCCTACTAAAAACTAGTGGGACCAAATCCAATTTTGCGACTGTGAACGAGCCTTCTTCCATTATATACCATTATATTTGTATATTGCCACAACTATAAAAATGGAGTTCAGTGTGTTATCAGCCATTAACGTGCTATATATACCATCATAGGAGCTAGGTTAATTATGTGCTCAAATCCTTTCTGTTCTCTTCTCGAACCACATTAAGGAACAAACACGATAACTAAAATCAAACTAGTTGCCCACGTTCAATTAATACTAATAATAATAAGAAGAAGAAGAAGACAAATGACAAATCTATCTCAATATTTAATTGTCAATTCTTAGCCTCGTTTGTTTACTAGGAAATTAAATCCTCAAATAAACTTGTTTACGTTTTACTAGCTAGTTCTATCGAGATGGCGGCCCAATTCGTCCTCCCCATGTTCTCACTCGCTCTTCTGCTTGCAAGGCCTGCAAGATAATTAAATTTATATTTCAAATCTAACTCGACAAATCCCAAAATAAACAGGAACGAATCTGCATGCCCGAAGCATGTTTTTAGTGTGTCCTAGAAGATGATCACCAAATAATTTACCTCTTTCTGCCATTTGGTTCTCCATATGATCACTACGAGAACAACCGTCTGTGCTAGCGTTCCAATCAACATCCCAGTCCAAATTCCCTGGACGACGATGGCGCACAAATTATCTGTATGATATTTGAATTTACTGTGTATAATTGGCACTAAAATCACATCTTAATTGCTTGACTTACTATTTCGTTGAGCTTAAAAAGCTTGAACCCAAGAACAGCTCCGATGGGCAATCCAAAGAGGTAGTAGCATGCTGTGTTTATAAAGGCAACTGAGCTTTGCCAGCCTGCTCCTATCGCAACTCCTGCAAATCATCGTGATCTTTCATGCTCTTGTTTTGCTTTTTTGGTTTTTTCCCATAGTTCGAAAACGAAGTAGCATGATACGTCGTCGATCGATACCTGAGAGAACAGGCTGCATGCTGTTCAAGGCAATTGTGGCACTGAGAAGATACCCTAGCTTTGTTGTTTTTCTGATCACCTCAGGATCATCTGTGAACAGTCTGGGCAGTTGCTTCCTAAAGATGAGAGTCGTCGCCGTGAAAAGGAGTCCAAGGAGGGCGGATGTAGAAACAGCAATGATCACAGAAAACTTGGCTGCTCTGGGACAATTAGCACCGAGTTCATTCGATACTCGAACGCTGATTAAAGCAAAAGAGATGTATTCGTCAGCCACAATTAAGTTCCTGGACAAGCTTCCAAGTGCACTATCTCCCTACCTTACTGCTGCGTTGAAGCCGAGAGCAATCATCAATGCCCATGTTGCATAGTTCATGCTGCCAATGTTAGGAACACATCAGATTCTAAACTTCAATTCAAAACAGTTCAGTCATTACTAACCAAATTGAAATGGCAGCGATTGTGATTTCCGGATTCTTCAAGCAACCTACTAAAATGATTATTGCAGTGTAGTACCACAACTCCATACTGAATTTTACAAGAAGAAGAAGAAAAGATTATAGTTTTACCTATCGACCATGAACTTATATATTTCAGTAATGTACAGATTACCATAACATGATGGCAGACGCGAGAGAAAGCTTCACAAATGCACCCAGGTTTCTGAATGCCAGCGTGGAAAACCCTCTCCATGCTTCAGGAAAGAAACCGGAGACTAAATAGACGATCTGTGCCAAGTCTATAAGCCACCATGAGACGTTCTCCACCATGGCTGCTCCCAGCAGTCCATAGCCGAGCTTGACGACGAAGACCCAATTTAGCAGAGCGTGCAATCCGAGAACAGCTCCGGAGATGGCGGTTATGACCCAGACCTTGCTCTGCGACTGAAAGAACTTTTGGAGGGGGAAATTGACGGCGAAAGCGAATAATTGCGGTAGAATCCATCTGCAGTATTTGCCTGCTACATGGGATACGTTCTGAGACTGGCGAAGCAGCTTCAAGATGGGAGCGGAGAAGAGGTAGAGTGGTGTGAGAAGTGTGGCGGTGGCTAAGGAGATGACCCATGAGCGTTGCATGTAGATTCCTAGCATTTGGAGTTGGCCAGCACCTGCGGCTTGGCCGCAGAGGGTCTCCAAGGCACTTCCCATGCCAAGCTAAAGTAGTTTTGCAGAGAAGTTAACGAAAAGAAAGTGAGGAAGAAGTAGAAGAAGGGGAGATGAGCAAGGAATCACCATGACTCCGTAGGCGAAGCCGGCGATGACGCCTTGAGCGACGGAGATAGCGGAGAGTTGGAGGGCTCCCAAATGGCCGACGAAGGCGGCGGTGACCAGAGCAATGGAGAACTGGAACAGACCGGTGAGGATTGCGGCCCCTGCTAAGCGCCATGTCTGTTTCGACTCTTCACAGATCTGGGAAAGCAGTCTCTCCACCATGATTCTTCAGTTCATTCATTCAATAGAATCAGTCAATTTTGTAAATTGAAGCCATGAGGTAAGTTTGCGGTGATCCATTGACGTTCATTTGTGAGCTTGCCTGCTGTTGATCATGCAGTCGTTCAGCTGTTGATCATGCAGTCGTTCAGCTGTGTGTCCCTTCCAGGACGTGACACGTTGAAGTGTTCATCTCCCGGATGGCCAAGATAACAATAATAGATGGAATAACAAACTATTCGCACTTATCTCATCTTAGCACACGGCATATATATATATATATATTTCTGAATTGTATTGCGCAATTAATCATCTAACGCAGGAAAAAATTTACATGAAAAATGGCTGATGAAGGATGCTGTTTATGCATCTTGAAACAACTTATGGCTTAGGTTTTTTATTTATGATTTCTCTTCAGATCGCAAATTGTTTTGTAAAATTATCTTGCCGTGTAGAAATTATAAACTTCCTCTAATTTGAGAAGTAAAAAAACAAGTTCCATGCACGTAACCGGCTTCCTCCTCTTTCAGCCAGAGTGAATAAAATAATCCTAAACCAATTAGAAATACAAGGTGAAAGTTAAACGTACTTGATTTGAACTTGCTTTCAGAAAAGTTTGTTTAATTCTTATTTCACTCTTTCTCTTTTGATTACTTTCACGCAACATAATTCTGTAGTCAGGTAGGTAGCCATAAATTCTAGCATTCTAGTTACCATAACATGAAATGTAGTATAAAAAACAAACGACTAAACACACACACACACACAAATAATTTTGATACACAAAGAAAAACTATCTGAATTAATTCCAAAGGGGCAACTTGTTACTAGATTCTAATCTTAGAACAATGATCAACAGCATCACTACTAGCTCAACTGCATATGCTAGTGTCTAATTGATATATGAACGTTTCCTCTGTGATTTGCCACAATCCTAAGCAATGCAAATATGTTACATTTTATAGTATCTGAATGACTGACTGAAATTAGAGCAACAACAAAATCTCACGTATAAATCACAACTACTGTTATCTCAGGCATTACATATTAACAGCTGAAGCATTTCAAAGCATTGCTCAAGGCACTTCATCGACAAATCAGTGTCTGAAATAACCGAACACAAAAAAAACTTAAATCTGCACGTAAACCTTCTAAGGTTTAAATGCAAAGCATGAAAATGTAAGGATTGCTTGCAGCCTAAAACCAAATGAGGCTAGCAATTACCAGGGCACCAACAAGAAACAACAATGCCTTCAGGTAGACATCAGCTTGTTGTCCATAATGCGCTTGTCGCGGGAACCCATGCGCATGCCCACCATGAAACGCATGGCCGTGTCCATATCCATACGGGAACCCGATGCCAGGACCATAGGCAGTTGCATCAGGGAATCCATGAACTTGAAAGCTCAGAAGTGGGAACAAACCACCAATGGCAGCAGAGAATGTGAAATTCCCCAACCTCGTGTTAGCCACGGGAGCCCCTCCCATGAACCATGGGTTTGCGTGGTGGAAATGGTTTGGTTCCGGCGGTGGTGCTGTTTCCGGCCGCTGGCCAGCTGGGCGATTGGGAATATTCATATCAGGCATGGTTCGAGACCGTGGGTCAGATGAGGTCTTTCCCCGGCCATATAGAGGGACTAATTTATCTTCTTCAACAATGGCCTTGCACACGGGGCACTCGGAGGATTGGGCATGGCCATGAAGCCATTTGTAAAGGCAGGGCCAGCAGAAGAGGTGACCGCAAAGGGTGACTACCGGGTCTTGGGCGAGTTCAAAGCAGATGTTGCAATCGAAGCTACCTGCGTCATTGTTGCTACCACTTCCACCTAAGGAAGAGCTCTGCGGACCTCTGCCGGAACCACTCGCCATTTATAAAGTTGCAAGATCACAACTTGGAAAATCTGGTAGAAACATAAAAAGTCAGATTGCATGTATGTATACGCAAGGACAAACCAGGTTTAAAATCTAATAGAATCAACCCTACAAAATTAATTTTTTGGACAATATAGGAAAATGTAGAAGCCAAATCTATGTAATGGACAAACTCAAGCAGATTTGCTCGACAAATCACGCACACCAGATGGTAAAAAAAAAAACGTGATGAATTTTAAACATGAACAACGAACTCACAATGAGAAAAAAACCTTCAAGCGTATGAAAATGCAGTGAAAATAAACAGAAGGAAAGGTCTTTCTACGAATCTAGGGTTCGAAGACGATGTATAACCGTGGAAAAGGGAATCTTTATCCAACGAGATCAAAGAAAAAAGAGGAAAGATGAAATCTTAAGCGAGTAATGAAAGATCAAGAAGAGAATTAGTACCCGATCGATCAGAAGGAACAACTTCGAGCCTTGGGACAAATGCGATCGATCTGGAAAAGGGTGGAAGAAAACCCGGCGAGACAATTGTCTAACACGTGTCAACAATTATTGGACTCAAAATCTCAAGTTGGGCTCCCAAACCTTGTCTGAATTTATTTCAAGGAAATTAGGAAAGAGAGAGAAAAGAATTGAAAAAGCAAAAAAAAAAAAAACATTCTTTCTCATTCGTTTCCGTCCAAAATAATGACGAAGAAATAAATAGCCATTAATTAATTATAATTCTCTGTTATTCCATCGCAAGTATAAAAGAAATAGAAATACAAGGTTAAAAAAAAACTTAAAAGAAACACGAGTATAAATATGAGTTTAGCCTCCTCTTACATAACCGAAGGTTTCTTTATCTTTGAACTTTTGATTAATACATACGAGTGATAAAGGAAGAATAGAATCGCTGAAGTAACTTTAATGTCCTAGTTGAGTTGATTATGATGAAATTAAAATTTCTTGATTTAATTTCAGATAATCATAAAATCATATGAAACTGTTGAATGTTGAAGTGACAAATTTTATTTTTCTTCAAATACAGACTTGAAGAAAACCTGACTATCTAGCCGATCGAAATTAATTTGCCGTGGTTACTTTATTGATTCATTCCATCTCCCGACTTAGATAACGTTACTGTTAAAAAATTTTAACTTGATTATTTCTATTTTAAATAATAACGTATTTTTTTATAAATTTTACTTTCTGGACATTGGATAAGGTGGCTGCTATCTGCAAACTGTAGAGTAGAGAATTTATATGTAAATTCTAAAAATTGATTAAAGTCTACAACACTTTGAACGAGTACAACAAGAAATTCACATAAATGTATCAATATCTAGAGACTAAATTGTCAAATAGAACAATGGATGTAGTATAGAGCATATAAATGAAGAAAACAAAATGTAAAAGCTGAAGAATTTAATACAAGATTGCCAATTATGGCAAACCCATTGCCAGGCACTTTTACAAGGTCAACTCCACGGAAATTTCTAAACCTTAGCTATAACATATACCTCCGTATCGTTCCTAAGTAGTGTTCTTCTAATATCTCGATCAGATCATCATTGTGCGAAATTGCAGAAGTAGAGGCCAAGCTCAAGCTCGCCGGTAGCAATAAATTCAAATCCCACCAACAAAATCAATTCAATCTGTTTATACTGGCCCCCAAATGTTGTCTCATCGCACACATGCTTGCTCTTACTACCAAACAATAAAGTGGGCACACCTCCCTCCTTGTCTAAACTCTCTCTTGCCCACCTTCGCTTCTCGTTCGCTCTATGTTAGTATGTCTCGTTTCATCCTCTTCAATCCCTGCATCAAATCATAATTTCAATGAGCACAAATCATGTCTTTGTTTGACAACTTACCAGCAACATGGCTTCTGTTCCCAACCCAATGCACCCTGTCCGAAGGCTTTTCGAGCTTCTGGAGGAGCAACAAGAGCCATTTCTGCTCGATGTCTACCTGTTGGAGCATGGCTACTCCGACAGCAGAGCAATGGAAGCCACTGTCACATCCATTTGTTGGCCTGGAAGTAGTTCTTGCAGTTGCAGGAAGCTAAGAATATTTGGCATCTATGGCTGGAGGAAGAACAGGGGAGGACGACTTCTCAGATGCCTGCTCAACAAATTTGCCTACAGTAAGCTGATAAGAAAAGCCTGGAGATGGCCAATCAAAGACAACAACAGGGCTGTTGAATTTCACAGGCTATCTACTTCCGGTGGTACTGAAGAGGAAGATCTGGACAAGGAGGTGCTTAGCCCTGTATCAGTTCTTGAGCTACAAGGTCCTCTTTTTACCAAATTTTCTGTTAACTTACCTCTTAAATCTTAACAAAATTTAATCTTTTTCACAATGTTGGCATTCTGTTGCCACAGCGGAGGAAGAGGTGTCGTCGAGTTCAAATTTTGACTCGCTAACTGAGAGAAGTGAATCTCCATGGGCCTGCATGGATCCACAAAAAACCAGGAGGAGGTGCTGCTTTGAGCCACACCACTTTGCGGAGAGCAGAGGAAGCTTAATTGAGGTGGGAGTTCTGTCATGGGACAATTTACCACATTTGATAGCTTCAGATTTGTCCAAATCCAGGAGAGAATGGACGCAGTTCCAAGTTGAAGAAAAAGAGGTTGGAATTGAGATTGAGCAGATCATCTTTGAGGAGATCAGAGAAGAACTTCTAGTTGATGTTCTAGATTCACTGTAATTAACTTGTAAATAAAATATCCATTTCTAATTGTGGGATTAGCTGCTTAATTACAGCACATATCTGTCCTTTTCTGGATACAATCTCTGGTCTGAATATAACGCCAAAAGAAAAGACAAAATCCTTATTCCATCTCAGGTTTCTTTTTGCCTCTGTTTAATGAATTCTATACAATAGTTTCATAGTATGTATGCAACAACATTGACGTGTGTAAGTTTATTATCAAAGATATTGTTTACTGTATTCTGAGTTTAGAGATTGATTACATATATTAAGCTAAAGCCTAGAGGTATAATTAATTATCTCAACCCAACCGAACAATGAATTAATTTTAAGGTTGTGGCAAAATGCAATAAGTGAATGACTGATGATCACTAGAGAATGAATTGCCGAATAATGTTGATCAGAATCTGATTGAAGATTGAATCTACAGGAACAAATTCCAAATAATTAGAGAGAGGAGGAACACGTACACATATATTTTTCTTATATGCTGTTACGTTAATGAATGAATGAATATAATGGCGTGGTGGCGGAGAGAGAGCAATTTGGAGATGCAACGATGGTCCAGGGTTCCATCAAACCATGTGCCTACATTTATTAGATGAGACGGTGAGAGCATATTAATGGAGTTATTCGGTTCAATTAGTTGGCTTGCCCATCGGAGCAAGCACAGTCCATATGGTTTAAGATGGGTTGCTACTTGAATTAAGGCCCACAATATTTGGACTTTGATACGGTGATCAAGACAAATCACCAAGCGACAGCCAGCAACGCTTCGGAAGGGAATAGTGACGGAGATCGCAGGGAGGATATTGTGTACCAAACAAACAATTAAGAGAAAATAAATAAATTTCGATTATTTGTAATCGACATTAGCAACTTTATTTGTTAGGCATGCAATATGAGTTGTTAGAGACAATATAATTGTAGCTTGCTTGGATCTACAGTTCTTCATTAATCAAAATTTGACATATTTAAAGTTTGTACAGTTTATGATAAATTAATTTATTAAAATATTGTAAGAGAAAATTTTAAAGTCGTATCGATTCTCTGGATATTTTGGAATGGTAGATCCACCACTGTCGTTTCCGAAATGACTGCTGCATTCTAAAAATTCAATCCCTCCTCGTCGTCATAGTTGAAACCAAAATTCTCGTACTCCACGCCGCCACTTCCGAACGCCGATGGTCCTCCATCCAAGTTCTCGATTTCTGATGCTGCAGAGTTCGAAAATGGGGTGAAGCTAGCTGTTCGTCGGCGGAATCTCCTCGGACATGAGAGCGGAGACGTTGAAAGCGGCACTTCGAGAAGTGCGGGTCGGTCAAAGAGACGGTGACGAAGGACCGGTGGGTGGCTTCGTCCAGTTTACGGACAGGAGGGGCGCTGAAAGACCCCAATCCTGTCATAAGCAGACGAACGGTCGGTGCTGTTTGCTTGGTTTTTTCCCCTTTTTTCTAGCGTTATCACTTCTCATTGTTTGTAGGTGGAAGTGAAGAGCCATACCAAGAGGTCAGATTAAACCGCACTCACCAGAAACAGTTTGTGCATCGAAGTAGCGTGCCTAGGGATAGTAATAAGGACGTTAACAAACAGTCCAACTAATGGCCGAGCACAGACTGACAGACTGATTATGGTGTCTATCAAAACACTTGTTACCCATGATATGGAGATTATGGTTATTATTTCAGGAGCTCTTTAATTGGTGGCAAAGGAGTGATGGTGCCTGTTACGTCACTGATGGCTGTATAAGCAACATGTTGGTGTTTCTACTCTACCGTAGCAAACTCAGCCTAAAGGAGTGAAAAATATTTAGCCATTCACCTCCCGAATCAGATTCATTAAATGAATAGCTATCCCAAGAGTCTATTCTAAGGGGAGGGGAGTGTACTATGAGGATAACGAGAGGCGATAGCCATTTCTATTAGTGCAATAGTGACACATTGAGGCGCTGCTTGTTGGGATTTCAGTGGTTGAACGAATAGGTTACTAGCAACTAATTAAGGTTGGAATTCATGAAGATGACTAGTTTCTTGTGACAATATGCCAATATGTCTTTGCAGACGTTACTAGTTTAATTCCTTCTTCGCAAACCTAAACCACTCAAAGTAATTACTCATACTATACCTAACTAACCTACAAGATACATTTGGGTTGAGTGTACCATCACAGTTTGCTATATCAACTTTTACTCCCATAACCATTTTCCTCCATACTGACAACAAATCAAACTCTATGACTTGTTCTCTGTCTAAAATTTTCAGTTTCTTAGAATCGATCTTCAGCTTCCTCATGTATAGGGTACTTTTCAAAATGTTGGAGGGTTCTTGGATTTGCATTATGTGGCAGAAATTTGGTTCAAGATGGTGTCATTTACTCGTCAATTTGGTTTGTAGATTAGCTATTTCACTATTCATGGGTATGGAAGTCTTGGTATTGGGTTTGTTTCAGTGTTTTTAAACTTCATTGAATTTGTTAGTTCTTCTTTTCTGGGTTTTAGAATACTAGAAATTGGCCGTTTGCAAGTTTGCTATCTTTGTTGTGATGCACAATGGCAGAGGAGCAGGTTCTTAATTATGAATGACTCTCTCTCTCTCTCTCTCTCTCTCTCTCTCTCTCTCTCTCTCTCTATGGATATTGGATAAATGAGTGACTTTACAGTTAAGCATGGTGATAGACTGACTGATAAAAGAGAATGAAGAGAAACCACAGAGTTGATTCACAAAAAATTGTGTTGGTCTTAAAACGAAGAGAAACCACAGACATCAAAGAGCTTTTTGTCTAATATATTCACAACAAGATCAACCAAGTCTCGATTCTTCAATTTCTGTACTTAGTGAAAATTAATTTGGATATCTTTTAAAGTGGAAGTCTCCTTAGTATGCTTTAACATTGTCTGATGTAGTATACATAATTAATTAGAGGAAAAGGTCAGAAAGAGAAGAGGATCTAGATAGGAAGATAGGAAACCGGAAGAAAATGAGTAGTGACCCAAAATGTGAGTTTGTGGGCCACTAAATACAAGTCAATGCAGTTGTTCTGTTTGCGTTAGATTTGGTGGGCCTGTTAATTTTGCTCTCTACTCATTATTCGTGTGATAAGAAATATGCAACTATTTCTCAAGTAAAAGTCACACAATACTAAATTGCATTGGAAACGAACAATTGTAAGTTCAATGATGCAAACAAATGGTTCATTTCACCTCGTCGGCATTTTCGCTCCTTCATTACCAGCCATTGTCTATCATGTGCTTTCATATTAGAGTTGACCTTTCTACATGTAGAAGCCCTAACACTTGTTTGATTAATCTCAAGGAGAAAAGGTTTACTTGAGTTTGCTTTACGCCTACATCATGCCTAGCTCGAATCAGGACCCAACAATTAGAGGGCCCATCACATATCAGTCTATGAGAATGGACATGAAAGGTAGATCATCTCTTGTGTCTTTTATATTTTGGCATCTCACATCGAGGTCAATCCATCTCCATTAACCCATCAATCATAAAGTTTGTGCCTCAGTGGAGTCCAATCCAATTCAATGTCCGGAAAAAGAAAAGGCTCGCATGGAATGACCGTATTCTTGTCCTCTCCAGTCTCATGCATGCACGAAATGATCTGAAAGCATGTTGTCAATCAAATGCTAAACGTTTTGGAACGCTCAATGACTCCATTTTTTTTAAACAAATGGAAGTCGTCGTTTAATGAGTGAAGAATAATAACTGTTATAATTGAAGGGTGAACTAGTCAAACTGATTGTTTAAGTCGGTCCAGAAGAATCCATGCTTGTTCTCCACTGATTCTTTCTATGCAATTCTTGGGGGGAAAAAGGAAACTCAACTCTATTTCATCTGAATTCAATCACTGCTTCCTGAAGAACAGAGCATATTTGGACAAAATTAGTTTGCACATGTTTATAACCTTGGTAGTGTTCTAATTTAATCTGCAATCTATATTCGTTATACATGTAGATAAGGTAAAGAAGAAAAAAAAAAGTGAAAAAGAGCAAGCAAATTAGTTAATTGTTTTTTTCTAAAGAATTGCAGCATAGCTCTGAAGAGGCTCTTTTGCATTGATTGATCGCTTTCTTAGCTTCTTTCTTCCCATAGCTCTCTCCGGAGGACACAATAGGTGGGAATGTAGCAGCAGTGACCCTTTAGATCTAAGCGAATTTAAGGGGAATTAAAGACTTCATATTATTTTATGCGAAGAGATCCTTCACTCTAGTTTTATTCCCCCACCCACACAATATGCTGTCAGGCTTTTAGGCTTGTCGTTCTTGTTAATCACCAATTAACTTGTTCCATCTACTGGACTTTACCATTCCACTATTTGTGCTTGCTGTTGCGTTGGAGGCCTGCTTCACACCTAAAGCCACGTGACAAAAGAAAAGGGAAAATGACTAAGATTAATATGATGTCTATGGCTTTTATAATGATGTAGAAACTCTTGTCTTAATCTGCACACACAGTAGTAAACAATCTTCGGATGTTGACCTCTCGAGCACAGTGACAAATTGTGTTAGCGATGTAAAAGCACTGGGAGACATCAGATTTTGAGCAGGATGGGTGCAGAGAGAAAGGGTGGAAGAATTAAATGGGAGCTTTAATAAGGAACAGAAAGAAAGTTGGAATGTCATGTGAGGTAGCTGCATGCAGGTCCTCTGTCTCTCTCTCTCTCTCTCTCTCTCTCTCTACTGTTCTATATCGAATTAAGCTTGTATAGTTGCTGTCAAGAAGCTCTTTACTTGGCTTTCCTTCAAGGCCTTTGCCCACTTTTTTTGGTATATTGCTTGGATTTTGTTTGGATCTTGTGTTTCATTCCATCGTGAAAGCCAGAACTAGCATTTAACCCCTTTATTACTAAGCTCCTGCGTTGCTGCAGAAAAGCTTGAATGGAATGAGCTTTTACTTTTCTTTTTTTTTTATGTACTTTGTTTTCTTTCTTTTACCATGTCAGTCCATGTACTGCAATGGTTATTTGCCTGGTCTGGACTTTAATTTTCACTGTTGGGCAATAGGGGCGAATGGAAATGGATAAAAGTAAGATATGTCTCCTCACCATGTGAGACCAAATTGCAAGATTTTCTTGTCTCGTTCCCCTTGTTGCTTTTCCCTCACAGCTTCAGATTTTTAAGTTTTTATTCAACTTATTTTTAGCATTTTAAATGCAAATTTCTTGGTGGTGATTGTAAAATTTTGGCACGTTGAGAGTGAAAGATGTCATATCTGAAAAAGTCCTTAATTTGGGGGAAAATTTGCATAGTCATCGATCATTATTTTTCATTATCATAGTCAAATTTGATTTTTGTCCTAAGAGGAAAGAACGAACATATTCTATTGCAATTATTCATTTTTGACTTCTTGATCATTTCAGATATCAATTGTAGATTTGTTTTCTTCTTCTTTAATTGTGTAGCCGTTTTAAATTGAGAAATGAGTGGTTTTGGTTCTTAATGTCAAAAATAAACAATTTCATATGAAATTGTTCTTAATACTTGGCCCGATTTCTTTGCTACCGTTTGTATCTGAATTTGCTATAAATGTTGGCAGTTGTTTTGTTTTGTTTTGTTTTTTTGTTTTTTGGGGGGGGGGGGGGGGGGGGGGGGGGGGGGGGGGGGGGAGGGGGGGGGGGGGGGGGGGGGGGGGTTTGTCTCTAATGCCGTATTTGAATTTTTTGTACATGTAAGGGTTATCAATTAATGCATTTAATGGTAGAGAATATAAACTGCATATATGTTGATCATAATTAAATGCTTAACAATATTATTCGTCTGGAAAGACACCAAACTGCAATAGGGACGTACGTTAATGTGGTACATATATATTTATAACAAATTAAGAAATCCTTAGCTATAGAGAGCATGGAAGTAGATATCATTCAGACCTTAAAACTTGGAGGATGCTCCGCTCACTTTATGTGAACAGGGAATGAGATAACACAGCAAGAAAAAATGGAGTCGAACTACCTCACTACTTGTTGATCGCATGATAATATATAATTAACTTTATGCCATTCTTTTTTGTTTGTTTATTAGTTTTCTTTTGTTTTTGTTCTCAGCCTGAGCTTTTTGACATGCATATAGGAGGGTTTGGTGCGATATTGAATTGTCATGTCAAAGGTGTGGTAGGTGTGTGGCCCTCCTCATATGTCCATGCATATCACAGACCTCATTGCCATCTTTGTACCAAACACAAACATATCTGCTCAGTATTAGAGGAGGGGAGAGGGGACAGTAAGCTTGTCCTCTCCTCTCAGGCATTTGCTCATCAAAAGGGAGGGGTGTCCTGATGCTATATCACAATGTCTGCAAATTACGTTATGAACTTGATGGTGGTGCTGCTGCTCTTGTAGTGCTCTGACAAGGCAGCACCACCATCGCCAAGGGTTCAATGCACCCTTTAATTTGGATGTGCAGATGTGCACCATTTTAAACCCATCATGTGTTTGGGATCACATCGTCAGATTATTTTAGGCACTTGAAAACTTAATTAATTAGTAGAGTTCATGTATTAGAGTGTTTGTAGTAAGTAATCTAACAAAAGCATACTCCTTCAGTGGAATCCGTCATCCCACACAGTCAACCTCAGAACTATCTGTGAGGAGGTAAATCGGGAAGACTACAATTGATTACGACGGAGGAGAACATTACCAAACAAAAGCATACTCCGTGACCAAATTCTGGTTGTCAATTAATCCCTTTTCAAGCCTCAAGGAGTCTGCAAATTCTGATTGTAGCAAAAATCTAACTAAATATGGTCTTACTTATGTTTTTGATCTTTACTAGTCTTTGCTTAAGAACTTGTAAGAATGCCATGGTCTATGGAAACTTTTATAGAAGTAATTAACATGACTCATTAACATTTTTTTATAATTTTTTAGTTACTCTAACTTCAGATATTTGATCAAGTTACAATATTACTCTCTCTTATATTTCATATATATGTAGCATATTAGTATGATTTTTTTTCAAAAAGAATTATTAATTAATAAATTTTAGTAAACCCATAGTACGACAACAAAACTGAATAATTTTTTATATCCTTTAATTAATTGATCTGTTTTGTAATATAGTTGGCAAACACTCAACGCAAATTAAATACTCTCTTTCACTCTCTCTCTCTCTCTCTATTATAAATAAATTATTATAATATATTATATTATTATAATATTATAATATATTATATTATATAATAATATATATATATATATATATATATATATATTATATATATAATATACTGCACATATTAATTATTTTTTTCTGGTGCATGACGAGGTCCACCATGACTGCGAGTGCCATTAGATGGAGACACTGGATGGATAAATAGATTATTGGCATTCCAAACAATAATTTTCTTGTTCACAATGTGGTTAATATATTGATGGGATTTTCTCACGTGTTTCAATAAGAGTGCATTCCTACTGAGACATATATATATGTCGTAAGTTGCTTAAGTGCCAACTGCACTACGTATCCAGATATTCTCATGTCCCCAGTAATGCACTTAGAGGACTACGTTTTAATTTTAATTTGTTTGGGTTTAAGGATGAACAAAACTTAATTTTAGGTTCCCCACAGGCCACAGACACAGCCTAAAACTTGAAGGTTATCATTATGTTTTGGTTTAATTTTGCCCCTTGAATTTGATGTGTACGTGTGTGTAGCCATGCAATTCTGGAGGTTTGCGTAAAAGACATGGAGGATATATATATATATATAACGAGTTGTATTATCTAATGTTAATGGTATTTTATATATAATCAGGTTATATCATTTAGATAACTAAATAATAAATAAAAATATTATTTAGGAACATGATTTTGTAAAAATTCTGGTGAATAGTCTTACATTTAATATGATAATATATTAATATTGTATCAGTATATATCGTATTAAAAAAAACAACTTTTTAAAAAGTCTTATGTAGCTTTGGAAAAAAAGATACCAGAGGTAATGCAAGGTATGACATTTCAAACACACCCTCTATGGAAAACTGAATTTATTGCAAGCATATAATTAATGATAGATGAGTAAATGACGACATATGAATAAATGGGGAGAGTTGACATAGGACGACCTTAAAGAATGTTGCAGTGCATGTATACCCAGTGAGCATTAACTAAATCATGGGAGATAGATTTCTGTTCCCACTTCTGATGCCAATCGCCCATCGGCCATCACCAAGAAATATATCTATATCTGACACCTGCCGAGAAGAAAATAGCGGCATAAATTGCAGTAAATAACGAGAAGTACGTGCGTTGGTGGTCTCTGCCGACTGCCATTGAAAGAGAAGAGACCAAAGTTAAAAATGAAGCATGGAAATGTAGTTGTTGGTCTCAATCATCCTTGCGCTAATGAATTTAATGCTCACAAAGTGGTATTTATGTTACTCTCTCGTATGAAGCACCTGTTGAGTTCAGAAGTTTTATATGCAATTTTAGCTGCTCACAAGTGGTATTTATTTGATCATGCATCAAATATCCCGAGTCTACACTTCCATTCTCTTTCCCCAATCACCTCTTTGTCTGAGCAAATCTTTTGGTGATTTGCTGAGGTGTTTATAAAAGGAAGGACAAAAAATGTTTTGATGCATGGATCATTTTGAAATCGAAGTAAAATGGGCACGTCAAATTAGATCGATCCCTAAGTTGCAGAGTAGGTTAGTAGCCAGCCAGTGCAAAGCTACAACTGTGGCGAAGTGTCAAGTTGAACAGTTGTCCTTGCTGTCAATCTATTTCATGTCCATGAATAACGCTTTCTCTTTCAAAAACAATTGTAGGCACAAGAAGAGGAGGAAATGCACGAGCCCAATTTAATTCTCTGGGTTTTCCAAAGCTTTCCTTGTGGGTAATAGACGTGTCAGGCTCTAAATGTGGGAGCAATTCTCCTTGGGACTACATGCCCCTAAAGCACAGGGTTTTTGTATGGCTTAGTAAGCGTCTTAGGAGAGAAATAAAAGCTTAAAGCCATGGTCCTTATCAGAACACAGATCCCCATGGAGACAGGACTGCCACTGTAATCTATCCACCATTTGCTCATCGGAGCTCATTCTTTTTGCTTATTTTAAAGGCTCCTTACCTTCCACCTCTCCGCCTCTCTGCTTATATCTCGGCCATGGAGCTTAACTTAGAGCTCAGAGTTTGAACACTCAAACCCAAGCTCCAATGGTGGGTGGGTGGGTGGCTGGATGCGTGGATTCATTGCACGAAGAAGGCAGAATGATTACACTGTGTACTGCCCAATGATTGAGCTGCCTCACCTTGGGCCTTGTTAACAATCCCTCCTTTGGATGGTATCCTCAGAAGAAGATGAAGTCCATGAACAACGCAAACACCGACGCCAACAATGCTTGGTTGGGATTCTCTCTCTCTCCTCAAATGAACATGGAGGTTGCTCACTCCTCTGCTGGTAGCCTCTTTGTCTCTCCTCCATTAACCAGCTCTGGTTTCATGTATGGTGAGGGCGGAGTAGGGTACCACTATTCTCAGCTATCATCCATTCCGCTCAAGACTAATGGTTCCCTTTGCCTCATGGAAGCCCTCACCAGATCGCAACAAGAAGGTACGTTACAAAACTTATTCCCTCTTTCTTTATCCATCTTCCATAAGAATCTAAAATGCCAACAACCTTGCTTTTTATGGCTTGTTGCATTCACGCAAATGAAGTAATGGTGGCATCTCCATCTCCCAAACTGGAAGACTTCTTAGGCTGTGGTCCAAACATGGGTGCACACTGCCGGGAAGCAGCAATGGCTTTAAGCTTGGACTGCAGGGATCCTCTGCCTCATTCAGGCTCAGACATCCTCCATCACCACTTTCCACAATACCAAGATGCGTTCTTTGCTCCGTTGACCAACCATGAGATGTACCAGGCCGCCATTGGAAGTTCAAGCCATGCTATGGCCTCCGTTGCTTCCATGGGCAATGGGGACTTGCAGTCCTTGAGCTTGTCCATGAGCCCTGTTTCGCAGTCGAGCTGTGTCACAGCTCCACAGCCTGCCTGTCCGACCGCTGCCGCAGCCGCAGCCGCCTTCGACTACGTGATCTTGGATCCTACTAAAAAGAAAGGCTCCAAAGCTGGCCAGAAGCAGCCTGTTCATCACCGCAAGTCGATCGATACATTTGGGCAGAGGACGTCCCAGTACAGGGGCGTCACAAGGTCATCTTGTTATTTAAATTTCTTTCTTACCGCATATAATTTTGTCATGATGATTGACAACATTTGTAGTGATGAATGTCGAACTTACTACAGACACAGGTGGACTGGAAGATATGAAGCTCATCTTTGGGACAACAGTTGCAAAAAGGAAGGGCAAACAAGGAAAGGAAGGCAAGGTTAGAACTTAGAATATACAAGCATTCAACAAAATTGAAGTAATCATTCACAGTTTAACATTTCTTCCTATCCAATTAATTATTTTCTTGGCTGGGTATATGCTTGCAATAATGGTGAACTTGGTGGAAGCAGTTTACTTGGGTATGCTTCTTTCACCCATCCAAATACTATCATTCTCTGTCTATAAAGAACCACACCATTAGCATTCTAATTCTTGTACCACAGGGGGGTATGATATGGAAGAGAAAGCCGCTAGAGCCTATGACTTGGCTGCTCTCAAGTATTGGGGTACATGCACTCATATCAACTTCCCGGTAAGCCATCGAAGATTTCAGTTTTCCAAAAATTCCTATCGATGTGATCCTATTTATGGTTTGATGCAGCTAGAAGATTACCATCTAGAAATCGAAGAAATGAAGAACATGAGCAGGCAAGAATATGTTGCTCATCTAAGAAGGTTGAAACCTTGCTTTTGTTTATTCACAGTTGGTTAATTTGAAATGTAACTTCATGGTTCTTCATTCTTTACAATGTCATTTCCCATTATTCACAGGAAGAGCAGCGGTTTTTCGCGTGGAGCATCGATATACCGGGGAGTCACTAGGTCTATTTTGGATACTTGTAGCCCATTTAGTCGAATCCCTTGAATATGTTTTTAATTCGATGGCATGTCTCCAGGCATCACCAACATGGAAGGTGGCAAGCTCGGATCGGGAGGGTCTCCGGAAATAAGGATCTTTATCTGGGAACCTTCAGTAAGTTTGTAGTTTGAGCTGGTGGTTTAGCATCTTGAAGCAAATATAGTCTGTATATCTCTCTGACACAAGTGTGACAAATATGACATTGCTGCTGAATCTTTGACATGTCGATTGCCTCAACATTCTGAAAGGAAAAGGATAAAAAAAAAGAAAAAAAAAGAAGCCTTTGGGGCCAAGCATGCTCGCTAGAGCAAGACTTTATTGGCAAATAGTTGTGCTTTTCACAAGGCTGATATTTCAGTGAGCCTAAAGTCTTTGTTTGACCAATTCATCACCTTTGATTTGGAAAAAAAAAAAGAAAAGAAAACTGACAAGATAGTACTAGAAAGCATTCACCAAGCTAGCTATGATGATGGTTGTTAGGAGCTACTTTTGATGCTTACCATGTTTTCTCCTAAAAAGTTAAGCCTTTGATCATCTTTTGTTAGGCATTCTTATTTCTGACGCTTGAACATGGGATATTAGGTACTCAAGAGGAAGCAGCTGAAGCCTACGACATTGCTGCAATCAAGTTCCGCGGTTTGAATGCTGTCACAAACTTTGATATTTCAAGATATGATGTGGAGAAGATCATGGCAAGTAACACTCTTCTAGCCGGCGAACTCGCAAGACGAAACAAGAACACAGAGGCCCATGGCGTTGCCCCATCAGCTCAAAATGGCGATCGAGAGCTCGACGTAACTGCGATAAACAACAACACAAGTAGCTCTGATTGGAAAACAAACCCCTATCAATCTTGCAACCAGAAACCACAATTCTTTGAAGAACAAATCCCGAAACTCATGACTGGCATTGCTGAATATCAAAATGAGCACTTTGTGAGCAACCTTCAGAGCCTAGTTGGAGTCATGGGTAGTTCAACACAAGGTGTCAATGTTTCAGACAATCTGAACATCGCACAAGGTTTGAATCCCCTATCGCTCGTTCCGGGCTTGAGCAACTCTGGAGAAGTAAATTCTGATAAGGCTGATATCTCCGTACTATTTTCCAAGACTCAACGAAAGCTCATCGGTGCAACACTGAACTCATGGATGCCTCCACCACAACCAAGGCCAGGACTGCCACTGCCTAGCATGCCAATGTTTGCTGCTTGGACAGACACCTGAAGCTTCCGTGAACAACTGAAGATAGCACCAATTCAAGAATTAGCGAAGATTGGGGGTGGTGCTTTAGTTAGTAATGATACTTTGCAATAGAGTTTGGTGATCTTTTGGACCTGGCCTCTGGTCTTCTCCTGTGGCTCTCAAATGTGTATCTACACCTTCTGGGCTACCTGGGGAAGGATTTTGCAGTGCAGAGGCTTTGGCACTCGTAGAGTAGCAGCTACTTATCTGCGTTGATAATTTGGATGTTAAAAACTTCTCTATTGTTTTGTTAGACAATTAGTCTCTACTAAGTGTCTCCTGCTTTGCAAAATACCTTTCTGAAAAGATTTTTCGAGCGGCATCGTCTGCAGCCGAAATCATTTTTTTTTTCTAGCGTCAAAATCCGCATAAATTAAGAAACTCATTTCTGGGCCGCCATCCATCAGGCACTGGGCGCAACTGTGCCAACAGGCCCAGGTACTTGCCGTTCTAAATGAGTTGATATGTGAAACAAAGAAATTATGAATCCAACACAACTCTACCTTGAGGCTCGCAACCTTTTGAGCTTTAGATAATTTATTATTGCAAAATTAAGTTTACATGCCTTGTATTCACAAATACGTTATAGATATATACATGATGAAGTTGGATCATAATTAGTCAACTTAAACTCATCCCACTAATTCGTCTGTATCCTCACATGAAGGTGCAATCTTAATAAACCTATAAAGGTCAAAATGGGATGGTAATACAATCAATGTGTGACATGGCCTATCAATTGATAGGTGGTTTGACTTAGACGATGATGACAAAGAATTAATGATCAAGGCAATTTTTTTAGCCCGGAAGCTTTACCATGCATTTTTGAAATAAAGGTATCTTTGTATTCAAAAGAGAAAAATGTATATGATTTTTTTATTGAGTTAAAATAAATTATTTTGGACTAACAAGGTGATTTGGATAAAAGCATCTTAATTACTGTAGAAAGATTCGATGGCTAAGGCCAGAGCATAATCGAGTTCATGGGAACATCATGGACATTCTATGGTATTTTAAACATATTGATATTAAAATGTAGTTGATATTAACTTCCTCTAAATCACCTTTTTACCATTCTCGTGAAACTTGTGTTGATCTAGACATGTCATCAAATCTTTTCTTTAATCCAAATCATATATTTAACCTTTACTTCTTTTCTATATATATTGAGATGTCGATTCCTGTGTGACCACAGCAACCCCCTGTTTCTGCTCATTCCTCGCTTGTCATGGTTCACTTTTACAACAACATCTCTCTGTCAGTATCTCCCTTGGCATGATTAGAGCCAGTCTATGCTCACCTAATCCAAATAAATGAACCTAAAATAACAGTCTATTATATGATAAAGAAAACATAAATCTGTTTCTAAATTATGCTATCTTACTTCGTTTGACAACTAAAGCAGAGGCATGGCGAGCTGACAGCTTCTGCTTGGACTAGAATCACCAAGGCAGGGAATTACATTAAACTCATTAGGTATAATTAATTATTAGGAGTGTGGGTGGTAGATGCCAAAGAGCTGAGGACAAAGTGTCTGCTGGTGACTGTCACTCTCATGCAATGAAATAGCAAGAGTCATCTGAGATTGCATGAATTTGTTTATGATGAGGATAGTTCAGATTATATTCTTGGGTTGTCTTGGATTCCATTTATTTCTTTAGCACTTTAGTATAAGGGTTGGGTTGAGGGCACATGATAATTTATTTTTTATTTTTGTTTTTGTGAGGGCCTTGACATTATGTAGAGGGGTGTTTCTTTCAACACCTTACTTGAGATAGGAATATTCTCGTTCACTTTTAGCAGTCATTCTTTCACAATTATATATAGATATATATTTAAAAAATACAGTTATATTAGTATATGGCAAAGTGCATTGTTATCTGCACACACAGTGAGGCATTTTTCTTGATTTCAGTATCAAACTACAGTTAATTCGCACGTCAGGATTGCAGTGTATTGGTTTATATATGATTGGACAGTTTTCAAGAATTCATACGTAGTCTTCTATCTGTTTGTTTTCATCTTTAGAAAAGTCATAAATGTTCTGAACAAACGATATGAAAAATTATATATCACTTTCAGTTTAAGTAAAGAAGAATTATCTTATATATCTAATGTCTAATATATATGATACTAAGACACCTATGTCAAAGAAACAAAACTAATGATAAAGAAGCATTTTTCTTTTTCACCAACAATCGAGAGTAATGTAACTTTACCGCTTTCGTTATAAACTAAAATTACCTTATATTTAATGCCTAATACAAGTATACAGCTAAGTTGCTGCAAAAAAACTAGTTTTTAATGGAAACGTTAGGCCATTTTTGTGCTTTAATTAACAGGCCAAATTTAATTGCATGGACATATAATCAAAACCCCTGTTTACTCTCGTTGAGCCCTTCAATCGTTAGGGAATTATATTAATTGCATAAGCTTTAAAATAAAAATACGATGACACATCTCTCCACCAAATACATAGCAATATCTGCAGTAAATCAAACTCAAATTATCACAACAGCTAAACAATTACATGCCAAGATACATCTCCTGATCAGCAAACCAGTTCAGGTTGTTCATCTGAGCAGCATTGCTACTTACGCTGCTTTCAACAGTGCACGAGCCATCTATTCCCTGGCCGAACCAGATCAGCATCTCGTCGAGCTCGGTGGAGAAGCCACCGCCGAGTAATTTTGTCTGCAAGGAAGCAGAAGCAGAAGCAGAACCAGAACCAGAACCAGCCAAGCCAATTCCGGCAGCTTCATCAAACGATTGTGCCTGGGAAATCATCGATGGACCCTGTCCGATTTTGGTCGACCACGATGGTGGATTATTAGATTGCGTCTGGGTCCAATTGTTGCGGCCGGAATCAGGAATGGAATTGGCCTCATCGTCGTCACCAGACTTACTCGCTCCTTTGCTCCGGCGGCGGCGGCTGGCACCGGGTTCCCTTCGCGGCTTGCCGAAGAGCTTCTTCTTGAGCTTGGTGTTCCAGTAGTTCTTGATGTCGTTGTCGGTCCGACCGGGTAATTGCGAGGCGATTATAGACCACCTTAATTAATCACAAATATAATGATTAATTAGGTTAACAGAATGAATGAATAATTGTAGAATTACTTGCCTGCTGCCAATGGAGATGTACAAGCTGAGAATAACGCGGTCTTCCTCGTCGGAAAAGGCCCCGTGCTTGATGTCAGGGCGGAGGTAGTTGAGCCACCGGAGACGACAGCTCTTGCCGCAACGTTTCAAGCCTAAATCAATTGATTTAATGAGGTTATTGATCAATGAATAATGGGTCATTAGGATAAATATGGGATCTAAGGAATTAGTTATGTACCGATCTTGTGGGGGAGGGCAATCCAGTTACCGCCGGTGCCGTGTTGGTGGATGTAGGAGATGAGCTTGGCGTCCTCCTCCGGCGACCAGGGGCCTTTCTTCACGTTGGCTTTGTCGCAGCACGGCGCTCTTCCCATATTGTTGCTTGTGGCTAGCTAGCTTTTGGTTCGATTCGAGGCTTGATTTGGGTTTCGTCGTGGATTCTGGTGGTGGTGCTGGTGCCGGCGAAGAGCGTAGATGTGGTGGGGGAGAACCGAGAGGAGTTATGATGCGCCTATTTATCATACAGCACAAGGTAAGAGAGACCGTGGGCATGCAACACTTGTTTTATCTACAACTTTGGACATCAATTTGGTTTGATTTACCAATAATCAAATATAAATTAAACCAAATCAAACTGATTATTGTTTTTTTTTTCAAATTATGAATCAAATTAAATAGTAGACATCCTTAATATTGTTTCCCTCATCTAGGATTGAAATGTAATAGCATTATATATATTAATTTGGAGGCCGAAGTTATATATATATCGCTCCTACGGAAAAGGAAGGATAACTAATGTTGGTTTTCTTCTCATCGATCGTTTTCAATATTTTTTTTTCAACTTGATCTAAATAAATGTGATTTTATTTTTTTGCAACATTTTCAACCGAAACTCCAAGGACTCTCTTCTACGGTTCTACCGTTCTACGTACCGCCTTTCTACTCAAAGCTTCTTCTCTTCACTATGGAGCCATGCACATTCCATCCACCAAACACACACAATCATATACCCATTCGATGATTAAGGCATGATATTATTAAAAACAATAGCCATAAGGATGAGTTGAGTGCGTCTTAAGGAATTCATTAATCTTGTTATGTTCTAATATGGCCTGTGTCATCGTGCTCATTCATTGTTTGCTCTATCCACCAGTCCTGTAATTGGTTATTGTAGAATTGAAAACTAATTTGCAATTTGTCCAAATTAAATTTGTTTCTTTGTTGTTCGATATATAATTAAATCTGTTTCCGATCCTGATATATAATAGCAGAGATATATCTATATAATTCAAAAGCAAATGAGCCGGCCCAGTCCGCAACCCAACAGGCCCATCACCATATTCAGGACTGAGTTTCGCCGCCATTATTTAATTGTTGGCCCAAATAAAAGGGGAAAAAAACATTGTATCCAGTATTTTTCAAATATCTAAGCGCATACTATCTGAGTATTTACTAAAAAGATTATCCATTTCTCAAAATCAAAAAAGAAGTTGAATCATTGCACTTTATTCGTCTTTTATTATTATTATTTGGAACTCTTTAAAAATATAAATACTTTTAGCCAAAATATTTGACAATCTTAAAGAATTAAAATTTGTGTCATCATTGTGCGCCCCTAGTGATTCGTGCATCATCATATATGTTTCTTTTGTTTATTTTAAATCATACAGGTACAATGATATTAATTTAATATGAATATGAGCTGATTCCATTAAGTATTGTTTAATTGAAACATGTATGATGGAATAAATAACACTGATTTTTTTCCCTGCAGTTTAGTTCGATTTGGGAGGAAGAAGAAGAATAATTCCATGCTTTTGTGTTCGATTGTGCAAAGGGTAGAGGAGAGTAGTGTGATACTAGCTATTTTGGCAGGCAGAGCTAGAGATATTTTGAAAAATAGATACGTTTTCAATATAATTTTGAAGTTTTCTATGAATTAAAATTAGGTTACTGTGTTTGAATGCCTTAAAAAACATAGGCCATGCACGTTCAGAGGTGAAAATTGTGCGTGTAAATTACACTGCAATTCTCGACATCTCGTCAATAATAATGAATGACTATAAAAGGAATTGCACAGAGTTTGTCCCAGTATATTATGTAGATGTTGTTCATATCTGTGAATTATGACTTTATGATTCCCATTTATTTTAGACATTGATGATGATATGACTTCCACCCAACAATTTGCTTCGTCCGAATACTAAGTTGGTATATATATATATTTTAAAAAAAAAAAATTATTTGTGCCTTCATATTGTATTCTATACTCAAAAACATTTTATCATTAAAAGAATATTTAAGATTAAAAAATAAATGTGTTGATCTTATTTTTCAATCAAATTACTTTTGTTTCTAAAAAATAATTTTAGTTAAACTAATTTATCTTATAACAGCATTGATTAAGTTGAAATAATTTTATTTTATATTTAGTAATTTTAGTTAAAATTGATATGATATTAAAATGAAAGTATTTTTAAATAAAAAAGGATAAATGCCGTTTTAATATAAAATATGGTTATGACTTATGAAAATAAAAGGTACATTATTTTGTTTTTGTATTAAAAGAATATTTAGTGTGTTATTGAGTTACTTTTGTGAGGCCAGGCAGTGCATGTGCAGTCTCTCGAGACTTAAGAGAGAGATAGAGAAGAAGAAGAAGCAGGGATTTGATTTGATGGATGAGACAAGTCGAAGGCAGGAAATGAAGAAGATGCAGAGAGAGAGAGAGAGCGGCGATCGCGCGAGATTCTTGCAATGGCGAGTGCCAAATGGCGAACGCAGACGCAACGCAGAATAATAATAATAATAATAATAATAATGATAATGATAATACTAATAATAATAATCCACAGCCTAATTCACTGTTCTTTCAAAATATCTGCACCCTACTGTTTCTCCTACCTCACCATCTACTCCCCACAGTCCCACTCAGCTACCACGATTTTGTTTAATTATTTTTTATAACAATTAGTTATTAAGTACATGCATGCTCAAAACTTCCACGCATTGGTCGATCTATTATCTCAAGATAAACAAGGTTTTAATTTCCTTCTAAACACATCAAATACTTTATCCTTTATTCTCATGCTATATAGCTATATATGAATTAAATCTAACTTCACTATTCCTTGTCAATCATTCAGTATTTTCGACTACTTTATATATATGATCAATTTGGTCATTCCAATAATATCGCTCCCAATGACATGGCAAACTCAAATTCATATAGGGATTTTTTACTTTTTTATTTTGGAGGATCATTTTGTTAGCTATTTAAGTTTGTGGTAGATAATTACTGATATATTGAATATGAGATTATTCTCTTTGAAGTAGGAAGATAAAATTACACTTCTCGCAACTAACAAGATTAATTAATTATTTAAATATTAATTAGTATTAAATTAGTCCATTTAAATGTATAGTGTCGAGGGAATGAATTAGAATGTTAATTAGTTAATTACAGTCTACGCAAACATTTATATTAATGCTTAGATTCCCAACATTTTTTTTTATAATTGATGTGAAAGTTAATTATAGATTAGTACGTTTTTAATGGCCCAAAGACAACTTCGAGGCAAAGCAAAGCCTAAAAGCTACAAAGAATAGTATACGGCAAGTCAAAGTTACAAGATATGATATGATCGTCACAAACAAAATATTGTAGCTACTTGGTCCCATGCTGCCATGCACATGCAATAATATGTGCACCCCATTAATAATTGACGACATTATTTGACCATAATTTCAACTCATTTTGTACGCTCAAAGGCGATCTCAATTTGGTGTGATTAAAGTAGCTAGCTCTTCCAGATAAAGAATAGCCTTAATTATATTATCGTGGGAAAAATAATTAATTAATGCATGTGATCTCATAATTAGAACCATTGGGGTGAATGAATTATATAGATTTTAATTTGTTTGGAGGTTCACTTGCTTGTTTGTTTGCTTCATGACCTACAATATCCATACGGATGGATGCGTTTCGATGTTATATTCTTTTGCTTAGGTTTGATGTTCTTGTCAATAAAGTTCAACACCTATTAGAATCATCAGTTTTCCATGCATACAAAACAAATTAACAAGTGAATTCTGTTGATTGTGTGGGTGTTGTTGCCACTTAATCATCGATCCACAGCTGGTAATTGATTTGAGGCATGCATGTTCGTCCTTTTGGATTTTTTTTTTCCGACTAATTAATATGTCCATTCTCGAATCCATCACATCCTAATGTGAATAAGTGAATACTGAAATAAGATGATTTCAACAAAGATCTCATATATAAGATAATTTATGATTTTAAAATTGACTTGTTTGAATTCTGATTGCTTACCAAATGATTATTTTGAGCTCACACATCTTGATAATTTGCTTATACATGCAAGTTTAATTATGTTATTTTCAAAATCAAGCTTGTATTAGTCTGAAATTCATCACCTTGCAACTGATCATATATACAAGTACACAATTGGTATTAATTATTATTTTCACTCAAATTAAGTTTAACTTATTTGAGCTTTTTGCACTTAAAGTGGCCGGCCATGCATTTTTTAGATTTCACACGACCTAATTAATGTTAATTTTTAATGTTAATTTTGCTTTGTTTCCAAGAATTACAATCAATACTCAATAATAGAAAAAGGCTAAATTAACAAAATGTGAAGAGCATGCAATTTATTTCTCCAGGAAAATTATAATAATTTTACAAATGTAAAAACAGGTGCCGTAGGCGAGCTGAGGGGCCCCTGTGGCATGCATGAAGTGTACGTGTTCTTAATTAGTCTAAAATTAAAATCGTATGCAATTAATGTGCGTATCCCAACATGTACTAGGTTTGTAGCTAGCCAACTGTTCACTTCTCTTGTCGACGACTACCCAATTTTGGAAATCCAAACACTGTGTGTGGCTCCTGTTTCCAGATGAAAATCAAATAATAATTTTTTGTACAATACTTGAACACACATATCAACTAGCTAGGAAGATTAACGATGCAATTAACGATACATTTGACACCTCAATCGCAAGAATAATATATTTTTGATTGCCGTGGGAGACCAGATCATAATATATAATATAATATAATATAATATAATTAAGCAAGAGATCTGCGAGGAGATATCATATAGAATGCGCGATCGATCGATCGATCGATCGAGCCACACAAAATCTAATTGAATCAGAAAACACTAAACAAATGGGTGGAGGTCATGTCAGACACCAAAGCGAGCCAATGGCTTGCCGGTGGTCCGCCGACCGGGCCAAAACTGCACCATTCTCCTCATTAATTAATTCATAGACAGACCAGAGAGAGAGAGAGAGAGAGAGATGCATGGAGTTATTGTCCCGTGTGCTCGCTCGCTCATCTTTATGCACAAACTTACACATCTAGTAAATTACAAACATGTTACCGGCGATTAGTGTTTAATTACATGCATTAATAATGTATTACCCTGAAAAATATATAACATGAGAGGGCATATAGCCACTTGAAAACACAGCCATCTCCCCGTCTACTTGATTTGACATCCGAAAAGAAAGCCACCAGACTTTGCTTTTCCTTTCTTCTCTCTCGATCGGCCTCTCTCTCCTCTTGGCCTGTCTATTCCATTTGGGAGAACCGCTGCGCTGCAGTATTCTTCCCCTCCTCCTTCCCCTTCCCCTTCTCTTCTTCCCCTTCTTCTCCTTCCTCCTCAGTCTCTGACTCTCTTCTCAAATTTTTCATAGAATTATGTTTTAAAAAAAACGAAAAAGCTGCCTATCTAGCTACGTGCAATAGTCTTTCCTTCTTGTTTCCCTTTCCCGTTATATCATCTAGGATAGATATATCGGTATCGGATATATGGAGGAGCTGTCGCGGCAGTTGGGCGCGTCGTCGCGGCCGGTGGCCACCGGTAACGATCTCCTTTACCTTCCCTCTTCTGCCCCGGCGTCATCATCCGACGCCTCCTCCTCCTTCTACGGCCGCGCAGGGGATCATCATCATAATAACCATGTCGCCAGTAATAACTACTTCCTCGACGCCGCCTATCTCCTCGGCCCGCAACTGCCGATGTCTCAAGGGGATATCACTGCCGTGACAGAGGACGCCGGCGTCAAAGCCAAGATCATGTCGCACCCCCAGTACTCCACCCTTATTGCCGCCTACATCGACTGCCAGAAGGTTCATCAACACCCCTCCCCCAATTCGCATGATTAATTAATCAATTAATTAAGACTTTAAACACCTTATATATATCTGTAGGTGGGAGCGCCGCCAGATGTGACTGCACGGCTGTCGGAGTTAGCTCGGGAGCTGGAGTCGCGGCTGAGCTGCCGTCGCAAGGCCTCCGATGACCCGGAGCTCGACCAGTTCATGGCATTATCTAACCCCAATTAATCTCTCTCTAACTGAATAAAAAGTTTATTAAGCTAAGAAATGTTGATAGAAATGAAATTAGCATACAGGAAGCGTACTGCGACATTCTGGTGAAGTACCGGGACGAACTAAATCGGCCGTTACAAGAGGCGACGGAGTTCCTCAAGAGCGTGGAGTCGCAGTTCAACGCGCTCACCAACAACGCCACCACCTCCTCTTCCTCTTCCCGCCTCTTCTCACCTGGTAATTAATCACAGCTCCTCCTTCCGTTCATTTATATTCGCCACTGTTCATCTTTTTGTCGGCGAAGCCTTCGGTATCTCCATAGAAAGGAGAGAGAACTGTAGTTAACTGCTGTTCCAAGTGAAGAATTTTTTTTACCGCTCTGCCACTGTGCAGGGGAAGTTTTATTTGGCACGTAGATGATATGTGTATATATCTTCTTCTCCTTTTAGGCAACATGCATTGATGTTGTTCCAGTCATGTGTTGAAGTTATTATATGCGGAAACTGGAAAGGGGTTTGGGGAAGGAAGAGGCATCCCACAGGGTCATCGGATTCCTCTCTTTCCTTGGATTGCCATTTGTTAACGAGTTGTGTGCATAGAAAGTTGAAGAAGACTCCTATTTTATATATATTAGTGAGCGAGGAACCAGCTGACAAGAGTATGAGGGTCATTTTAGGGTTACAAAGAGAATCCTCTCTCTCTCTTCTCTCTCTCTTTGGGAGGAGTCTGAAGAATATATATAACATATTTAATCATGTCTCTTGTATTAGTTTATTAGCAAACTAAGATCCTCTCCTACTATTGCTCGCTCTATTCTTTACATACCTAACTTCGGGTTCTAGTACATGAAAAGTTGGAGGAGGGTGCATGCTTTTTCTTAAGTGCAAATTTGCATGTATGCTCTAACAAAATGACTACATCAACTGGTAAAGGCAAACGTGTATGTTATTACTTAACTTATATTCATCAGTTTAGATGCATTATTATTTTCTGGATACTATTTCTTAAAGGAAAGCTATGCAGTATTGATCATGATTCCATTAATATAATGGAGTAATAAGCGAGTTTGGTGTGCATGTTGAACCTATTTTAGATTTCAGAATTTATTTTTTCCCCCCTTCCTTCTTTGATAATTGCTTGCAAACAAATGCGATCTAAAAACGATGTTTGAACCATTTAGTTGTTTGTTGATTATCTTGTCTTGATTAACATTACATAAATAAGCTTAACTATATATAGAAGAGAAATGTTTCCCATATCATGTGATCAGTATTAGATGATAATCTAGTCTTAGCTAAAGTCGTACTGTTTTGCTGACATTAGGAGTTTTCTCCTTGTTTATGTGGAAGCAATATGCATTCGGTTTTAGTTGATGGTTTGGTTAACTAGTTTTTGAGAAACCTATGAGATATGTGATGATGTTTATATTGCAATTGTTCAATTAATGTTTAACAATTTCTGTTAGCTTTGCGGAAATGATTTCAAATTGTTATTCCTCCAGGACAATGCATTTTCTGATAGATCATCATTTACATATGTGTCTTGTGGCAATGTTTCTAGACATTTAGTGAAAGGTTTGTTTGATGGTTTTTATGATCACAAAAGCTTTGCATTCCTACTGTCATTACCACCGCCATAATCAACTTATGTTTATTCAAATTATTTGGGGTGGGTCGGATACAATATGTATCAAGATATATTTTATTTATTTTCAAAGAAACATGTCATCGATCTGTATGAGGCATATACACATAGTATATATGCACAAATAAATCCATCAGTATCTCTCCATAAGCTTAAGTAAAGCCTCTAGGACATAGCCTGATCAATTGATATTAACGTAAGGTTCTTACTGTTCCAGCTTAAGTTTTCTTGCCTTACCCTGCTTGAGCTATCAGGAACTGAAATAATTAAATTTTCACTCAGTTATCATTATTGTCGAGCATGATTTTTATTATGAATAAACGGCTGTCAGGAAATATATGCAGATGTTAATTGTTTTCCCATGTGGTTAGTAGTTTCGTTAAAAAAATTTCTCCCCATTGTTATTCCTAGCTAGCTCTAATGCAAAAATTCAGATGAAAAAGGTGAAGGCGTTGGATCCTCTGAAGAAGACTTTGATGCGAGCGGGGGAGAGACTGATAATCTGGAGATCGTCGAGGACAAAGAGCTGAAGCACCATCTTCTGAGGAAATACAGTGGTTACTTGAGTAGCCTAAGGCAAGAGCTTTCCAAGAAGAAGAAGAAAGGAAAGCTGCCAAAGGAAGCCCGGCAAAAACTACTCAAGTGGTGGGAGCTGCATTACAAATGGCCATATCCATCGGTACGTACGAGTTCAATCTTTTCTAGTGCACGGTTTAATTTCCTCAAAATATATGTAACTTAATTGATGCTGATGCTTAATCCTCAAATCAAAATTCGCAAATTAATGAAAGGACGATATGTGTACCCCCTTAATTCTTTGCTTATATTGTAATATCAGTTTTTGTTTGCAGGACAAAACAGTTGTGGTGAACTAACTTTTCTTTCAATTCATTTAAAAATATTTATTAAAAGGAGCAGAAAGTGAGTGGGAGAGGATCATAAAATTCCATCCTTTAATCTCATATCTCATGAGTTTGTGCTCTCTCTTGGGTTTTAGGAATATGAATACTTTAAATAAGATTATCTAAAGCATAGAATAGTGATTACATGGATAATAAATCTGATTACCATGTTGCATTCCCAGTTGGTCTCTTTATTAAAATTCTCAAAGTAGAAGAAACTTTTTTGTGCATAAACAAAATGCAGGAATCTGAGAAGATTGCTCTAGCGGAGTCGACAGGCCTCAATCAGAAGCAAATCAATAACTGGTTTATCAACCAACGGAAGCGGCACTGGAAACCCTCAGAGGATATGCAACTCATGGTGATGAATAGCTTCCATCCACATAACCCTACTGGCTTGTACATGGAAGGACAGTTCATGGGAGGCGACAGCCTTTACCGCCTCGGCCCCTAAATTATTGAAGCTTTTGAGGTTTGCAGTCGATAGAAGCTAAGCATCTCCATGCGTTAGCACTGACTTATGATTTAAGAGTTCCATGACTACTATGCTGGTGCTTTAACTGCCCTTGGAATTATGATTAGTCCAACATGTATCCAAACTAATAATTTGAAAGTTTTACGATACCACAAAATGTGCTGCGATATTATTTTAATTCGAGGGAAGCTGCACAGAAGCTTATTCTGTTTTAAGTTTTTCTCTCTATTCCGACAGTACTGGAACTCTCTGTTCTGTATATGTCGTGGACCTTGCTAATATTAACATTCAAAGCAAATAAGGTTCATGCTTTATTGTGATTTGTGCCCATCGCCTGTACCTCATGCACCTTCATAAATTCCTTGGTCTTCAGTGAAAATGGAAGGAAAAAATTTGCCAATGAAGATTGTAAAATGATGAAATTTGTTCTATTGAAACCTAATATGTGTTTATCAACAGTTTGTTATTATACGTTCAAGGATGGTTTTCATGTTCTTATGTATAGAAACTGCTGTTTGTACAAAGACAAATAACCTGTCTGAATACATATTTCTCATGGATATTAAATATTATTTCTACCAATTGTAAGTATAGATATGTTTAGTGCCCACTATTATGCTTTCTGACCTCAATGAGACTTGTAAGCACATGCACATCATTATTTTCTTTTTAAAAATAATCGCCTTTTTAAAAAAAACGAAAAAAGAAAAAGGAACAACACTACAGGCATGCCATCATCGACAAGCGTCGTGGTATAATTGGATCAGGAATACATGAAGAAATTTTGAATTCTCCTTGGTTAAAAGAACCTACAGGACATATGCAGTATATGTTCGGTAAAGTTCATCCAGAAAGCAACAAGAATTGTGATTGATGTCAGAAAAAACAGGTTGTGAACATAGAAAAGTTACAAATTCTCTACGCCAATAATTAGGGTTACTTTTACATGGCGTGGCAAGAATAACTGATGTCCAGATTGAACCAGAAATAAGTAAACTAACAGACTTGATCATTTTGAAAGTTTCTTGGTGAGACGCAGCTTTCATCTACTGCTCAATCGATCTACGAGCACATCGCCTAACTCTCCTGCCACAATAATTTGACGGGATAGCCGAAAGTGATATTAGATCATGTCCTTTACTGAGAAAATAATTTTCATCTTATACTAACTTGTTGTATGCTTGATTGTCATGCTGAAATAATTGAGCAGCCTCAGGATTTGCAGGGCTTGCAGGGTTTGGGTCAGTGAGAAGTGACTGCGAGGATTAATGAATCAATCCTAGTGCTCAGGGTAACAAAAGTAGATATGTAGTGCAATAAGATAAACATTGACCTGGATCGACATCAAAATGGTACAAACATTGTGGCAAGGTGACCAAGCATCCTGAATGATGTCTATGCATAGAGTCCCATCAATATAAACTGCAAATTGATACATCAAATACTTAGTTATCAGAACGAATAATTATGCTTGAACTAAAAGAACCCCTAGTATGCGTCTTGATCCCTAACAGTTGCCTTACAAAGACGGATGATAATGAAGAAGCAGGTGAAACAAGAGAACAAGTTCAAGAAACATGAGAAGCAAGTCGTGTGCAAAGACAGGGTAGAACCAAGCGAGATAACAAAACGGCCTAACTGAAGTAAAGTGCATATGCACATCCTTCCAGTTTCTACTGGAGACGGGATGGGTTAGGAAAGGCAGACAAGAAAAATAATAGAATACATGAATAGATGGGCTTTGTTAACAATCAATCTCTTTTGTAACAAATGTCAAAATGGCTCATCATTATCCTTTTTTTTCAAAATTAAGATAAAAGAATAAATTAAATCAAAGAACATAGTTTTAGTAAACAAGTGCAAACCAACAAAATGACTTATGCAAGCAGAATCGAGGAAAACAGTCCCTAACTAAAAGACTAACCTGCGCCCATAAACTTGCAATAGAACTGCAGAGACTTTTACAACAGCATCCATAACTTTCAGAATCGAGGCCATCAGACACGTTAAATTTGATGGTGGTTTAAAAGGTGAGCAATGTAGAATAAACAAACATCCAAAACATATAGAACAAAAAAAGTACAGAAATTGCATGTCTAGAAAAACTTATCTTGATCTTGTTTTCAAGTTTCAATGTCAAAGAATAAGAGAGTACAGGAAAACTACTCTCCAATTAAAATTTCCCTTTTCTTTGTAAATAGAGGCTGGTCTATGAATGAGGCTCGTGCTAATAAGATGTTTCTGTATGTATCCTATGCCCATTGCCCGATAAAGGGTGGGATGTCTATCAAATATCAATAATAAAATTCTGTTGAGCGTTAAAAAAATATCATCATTGAGGCTTTTCTCTGATCTGAATAATACACGAGCTCTTTCTTTCAAAACACTAGTTACACATGAAGAAACAAATTTACAGTCAATTCATATAGGTTATCAGCAATACAACTCACAAGTTTCAGAAATTTTCACTTTAACACCTCCCCTCAAACTTCACCTTTTTTTAAAAAATAAATTCCGGAGTTTCTAAAATCATCAAAACAAAAAAACTCCATTGTTCTTAATTTCTTGTAATTCCACTCCCTAACCATTAACATCAATACTCAGTAGAAAAGTGACATGGCACAAGTGTGGAACACTAAGCCAAGTCGTTATTTCATTAGGTTAGTGAACAAAGAGTTGATAATCTCTGACATTGTCATGGATAAACCTAGAGCAGACACACACTAGAACAGTTTGAAATGGAAGAGAGGATGCATCGTATGCGAAAGATAATATCAAAGCATCACACGAGGCTAGTGATGTGTATAAGTGGAGTGGCGATGACTGAATTTGGAGGTGGTAATGACATGGAACGTAGGGTTATAATGTAGGAGGATTGACTGACTACAGGTAAGGATGACAATGGGTACCTGATAATTGGATATTCTCAGGTACCCCATATATTTAAGTAGGTTTGAAGGTGGTGATGACATGGAATGTAAGGTCATTAAGAATATGATTATCAAGGGAGTAATAGAAATCATTAAGAAGGAAATGGTCATTTGTTTGGCAACCTCTAGTTTGTTTGACAATGATTGAGCCTGAGAACATCAGGAAGATGTTGGACTCGGTGATACATCATTGAAGGAGGATTCCAAGAATATGATTCATTCAGTTTGCCTATGTCAGAAATGGGGATTGTTAGTACTGATATAGATGACTATAAGGTAAAATGGGCGGAATGGATGGTAGAGGTTCATAATGAGGCTTCAGCACAACAATTTTGCACAAGGATGTGCTACTGCAATCTATGGTTGCATTTGATGACTGAGATTGGTTCCTTGTGAGTTTGTCTTTACAATTTTGTTAAAACTGTAAGTTCTTTGGCTCCACCTCTCCCCTTAATGTACGGGTGATGGTTGCTTGATAGGTGATTTTAAATTTCTCTATGTAGCATCAAAACTGGCTTCAAACTGTACCACATACTTTGAATTTGGTTTCAAACCTATATTGGCTTTTTCTTTTAGAAAGTTTTTTTTAAAACATGTTTGTTCACGTGGAGTTAAGATTATACACGAGAGTCTATTTTATTAACATTAACTTTCTTTTCAATAACACAGGAGAAAGATAAGAGATAATAAAATCTAAAATTTTAAGAAGGGGAACTTGTGTCAAAGAGACCATGGTGCAAGGAGTCAATGATGATGAACACTGGCCTGGAGTGGACACAATCTAACAGTCTGAAGCTAAGGAAAATGTTGAAACAACTCCCAAGGTCACAAAAAAAATAGCAGAGTGTGGAAATGGGGTTGAGGGGCAGAGGATAGTAATCGTGCATTGGAGAAGTGTGATTGCTCTGAATTCTAAGGGATAACAACAGGAAATGAAAGGCATAAGAGGATGACAAGTTTGAGAAGGATGAACCTCCAAACGCCAAACCCGACTGCTTTACTGATTTCTTGATGCAAGGGAGATTCATAAGATTATAATGTATAGACATCTAAGAGGATGCTTGTTCATAAATAATTAACAAATTGTGGAGAACATAAAGTTAGTACGATTCCAGATAAAATAAAGGAAACCATTCTTAATTGTATGACCGGTTGAAAGGATCTTGAACTCCTTTTTGTAGGAATGAATCTATATTACTTAGTACAAGAAAGGCATTAGACCTATTATGAATCAATTTTTTGTGCGAGTGAGATAAAACGAGTTATTAGCAGGAGAAAGAAGACACAACTGTTAACAATCTCGATGACAAACACAAAAGATTGGAACATTTTGGCAACTTCAAAAAAAATCTGGGCCCAGGAACTTACCGTTAGGGTGGAAGACTTCAGAAGTAAACCGAACGCGGGGTGGTTTAGCGGGATAACTGTCCCCAAACGTCAGCTGCAGACCAAAAACACCCCCTAGAAATCTCCAACAACAAATTTAACAGCAAAAGTTGCCGGAAAGCTTCAAGGTTATTTAGCGAATTATACACAAGTTAGAAGGATCAGACCTTCCCAAGGCGCCTCATCAGGCCCTAAGATGGTGACGCCCCACACGAATAAATTTTCGTCAGACGACGGACTTGCACTGCAACCCTTCGATGTCAAATCAATCATCATCGAGATGATAAAAAACACACGAATAACCACCAAAAAAATAGTCGAAAATGCTATTACGTGCTAGAAGGATAAAAACTCATACGTAGATTGAAATCAGAATGATTGCAAAACCATCAAAAATCTTTCTTTCAGCCAAAAAACCTATGAAAATCCAGGAAAACAGAATTTTTAATGATAAGATGGAAATGGGAGACCTAGGTACCACCGGAGGCTCATTTCTGATGGCTTTAAGATCGGACATGAGGCGAAGCTGGGCCGACGAGGAGGCCATCCCAACGAAAGCCCCAGGCCTAACCACGATTTCTTAGGAGAAAGCAGAAGCAGCCTCGATCGGTTCCTTGTTTTTTATTCGATCAAAGAGGGCGAACTGAAAGAGAAGGTTCTCGAATCGGAAACCATTTCTATTCCTTTCTTCGCAAATTGGTTTTTGGACGAGTCGTTTCACAGTTCACGCACGAGAAAGCGGCACGAAGTGATCAGCAGTACGGGGGGACCCACGTGTATCCATCTCTCCAGTTTGTTACAGGGAACCTTGCGGGAAGGGGGTCGGTGGGTCGGTCTGTGGGTAAGCGGGCAGTAATAATTATTTGGACGCTTTTTTAATTTTTACCCAACAAAAAAACACAATCATTCTTTAACAAGCAGCAGCACTCGTGTGTCCATCGGCTCCAGCGACGACCTTGTCCCCGTTCACAATCCAGCACTCCACTGAGACCGTAACACGAGATTGCGGTAACAGATCTTGCCCTCAAACTGTTCGATGTAATGCCAGAGTGAAAACACATCACACATCCATAGTGATGGTGGAAGTAGTGTCTTCTTCTGGAAATTAGAATTCCCACGCACACCTGATCCCTCTGCTCTTCCTTGCAGAGCTGCGCAGGTATTCCATGTGGCCTCCCCTGCTTTTTATCACCCTCCAGTATTTCATCGGGTCAAGATTTCTTCTTCTCGTGGCTTGTCCATATGCTACTCTGGCTAGCAGTCTTCTTCATGTCCCCCTTCTCATAAATGCACTCAATACCTGGCTGGTTTCACCTCTATTTAATCCCATCTACCTCTCTCCCTAACTCGGTGCTATAAAACCAAGAACGAGCAGAAGAACACGAGAGACATCGATTCCTCCCCAACAAATGGGATTTCTCCAGTACTCTATCATCCATTTTCTTTTATTGCTCCTCTTTAGCTTCACTGCACCTCACCACTCAGTTGAAAGTAAGTCAATTCATCAAAATCTCTTCTTTTTCATTAAAGTTGTAGGCTTCGCTTTCTTCTGGAAATTGCAAATGTAAGTTCTTGATTTTTCTCATTCAGAAACTGTCATATAACATTTGATTAGCAACAGGATTGCAGGGAAGAGGAGAGGAACAGGTGAGAGCTTTGATTGGATCAAGGCCACCGACGTGTGAGAAGAGGTGCAGAGCGTGCAGCCGTTGTGAAGCAATACAAGTGCCAGTGATCACCCAGGAGACCAAGACTCGAACTATTAAGGAATCGCAGGACTACTACTCCAATTACAAGCCCCTGAGTTGGAAATGCAAGTGCGGAAGCTTCATCTTTGATCCCTGATGCTAAGCCCCGAGCCCACACCAGATTGAATTGTGGATAATACACACGTAATGAGGATGAAGCTGTGCTTGTTTGTTTGTTTGTTTTGTTATCTTTCCCCTACATTTCGTGTGGGTTTGGCGATGTTTGCTTTGATAATGAACATGGTGTTCTTTGTCCTTCGTGCTTGTTTGCTTTGAGCATGAGGCCGAGCAAAGGATAAAGCGACTCACTTTTGCAGCTGGTGCAGAGATTAAAATAGTGTTCACCCAAAAAAAATTAAAAGTTCGCCAACAAAAAAAAACGAGAGAGAGATTGAAATAGTACGAGACAATGTTTGAGCGACGGACAGTGACAGACCGGACACGACGAGGTGGTTACGGATTTCTGCTTTATCTGCAAGCCATTTCTTTTCCTCGAAATGTCATGTCCTTAGAACAAAGTGATCAACATGATCCAAGCAAACCATCTTAGCTCGAACTTATGTATTAGAAGATTTGAAATTGTGACTGCCAAGCACAACAAAAAGAAAGAAACCAATCTAACATAAGAGCTGCAGAGAATCACCTCAGTTTAATCAAATTATGGTCCAGGTTGTTTCTCTTTTTACTTTTTTGACACCACTCGCAAGTCACAAGAAAGGTTCGAACCACAAGTTGAAACAAGGCGCTAAAGATTACAAACTGCTTTCATGACACCTTCCTTTCTCTCTTTACTACACTTCTAGCTCAATAAAAACCAACTAGAAGGCTGTTAAACACAAATGCATATGCATCTGAAACGCACGGGAAGCAAACAAAAATTTGCTTATGAAACATTTCTCACGCCTATACAGACAAAAAGCAGACGCCTTGGTAGGATTATATCATCGCAGCAAATCTGGCGAGCTCAGCTCCCTCCTGAGCTTGTGGCTGAAGAGACGGCAGGCGTTCATGCTGAGGTCGATAGCGGCGGCCAATGCTACAAAGGCGGCAGCGTCCTCCGCGCACGCCACGTGCTGCACCCCGACCTCGACAGTGGGCCGGCCGTTTCGACCCTCACCGGCCACCGTGGATGACATCACAAACCCCCGGTAGCTGGAGAAGGGCCATGTTGCATGCCCGAAATCGCCGCTCCCCCTCGGGCTGCAGCCCGGCGAAGTCGACCGGCTTAAAGGCGTGCCAGCAGCGCTGGTAAGGTCGATGTTGAACTTGCCGCCCTTGGTGGCGCTCAGGGTGGACTCAGCGATGTTTATGCCCGCCCCAGTGGCAGCCTCCGCGAGGAGCTCGAAACGGTAGCCGAGGCCGTCTCCAGAACTCGCGCCACCGCGCTCGCGCCAGGCTTCGAGGCGCCCCCACGGCTTCCAGGTGCCGTCTCCGGGCCGGAGCAGCAGCCATGCGCCGGGGTTTGAGCGACTGACCTTATCAGTGCCGGGAGAGGCAACGAAGGGGGTCACCATGGAGGCGAGGGCCACTGGCGAACCGGAAAGGTCATGCACTGTTACCGACCACCCTTTCCGCTCCTTCACCGTTCTATCCCGCTCAGACCCGAACGATGGAAAGCAACGTCCAGAGCTCCCTCGCTGCGAATTCATCGATCTGAACCACAAAAGTTTTTGTTTTTTCAGTCACAGCACAAGAGAATGCTTCTTCGAATCGAACAAAATAAATATTTTCATCTACCAAAGAAGACTTTGCTGAAAAATCATTGCAAATAACTCGATTTCAAAGAGGCGAGAAGTGTAACACAAGTATCGCGGACATAGGTAGTTCACGAGGTAAATGTACCAAGAATTCCAGTATAGAAAACATTGATATCGAGAGTTTAGGTCAAAACCTGGCGCTAGAATTGCGGGTGCCAGCACTGCGGCAGCAAAACTTGCAAGTGAAAACAGGCTGCCTAATGTTTCCTTGCACCTGGAACACCTGAGGGCTGCACTCTGGCTCACCGTCGAACTCAAACACGAACCGCGGATCCGGATCCGCCCTCACCGTGAGATACAACTGCGCGGGAGACGACGACCCCTTCCTCGCGTTCTTCTTGCTCAACTCCACCCATCCGCTGTGGAACACAACGGCCCTGTTCCCGCCTCCCTCCGCGATGGTACTCTTCAGGTCCAAAGTCACCGTGACCTCTCCAAGGAGCCGGCCCGAGGTGACTCCGCAGGTAGTCCCTCTCCGACCAGTATACACAGAGACCCTGAGTCTGGCGCCGCTTCCATTCAGCGCAAAGATCGAAGATTTGCTATAGATCCGGTCGAGATCGGCCTTGGAGAGGTTAAAACGGGCGGCAAGGGCGGCAGACGGCGTAGAGGGAGGCTCCTCAGGGGAGACAAGCGGGACGGCCGTGGTCTGGCAGGGGGATTTATCGAGGCGGATCTTGGCGAAACAGGGGAAGGAGGAATTGTGGACGCCGGCGCCTGCAGAGCGGGTGGCGACGGGGATCTTGAGCGCCAAGTTGCCCACTAAAACCCGGACGAAGGGACAGGGATCCATGTCGATGAATCGAGATAGCTCGCGAAATCCTGGAGCCCGGTGGTTACGTTAGGGCTTTTGTAGGTGAACGAGTGGAAGAGGAGGGAGGGAGAGTGACAGCGATGGATGGAGTCGTCGACAGCCTGGCGCGGGAGCGACGGACGAGGAGGAATCAAGCCGTGCGAAAGCGTCGTGCGCTGGTCCCACTTGGTATGCCAGTTCACAGGTAATTAGTTAACAAATAAAAAGAAAAGGAAAACTTGAAACTTTCATTAAAGACAAATTATATATAATTTCTTATTAAACCGTATTGAATTCCGGTAAAACTTGTCAAATTTTAATTAGAATGAACTGTAATTCAATCTAACCAGTTAGATGTAAAAAAAAAAAAAAAATTTAACATCGAAATGATAAATGCATTACTTGCATAAATTGTGTATTCCTATCCTTAATCTGTTTTCTTTCTGAGAAAGGGAAGTCTGTGGGGCTGTATGGATCGTAGCAGCCAATTCAATTTCAATTTTAAAATCGAAAATTGACAGAAAGTTGAGTTGGCATAGGACAACGAAGTTCCAGCTGTTTACAGCAAATTAACTCCTGGAATGGAATGTGCTAAAGCGAAGTTGGCGCGTCAGCATGACGTCGGATGGTATTTAGCTAAAGACCACCTGGAAATGAAGGTCGCAATGTATTATTAATTTGAAAGGAATTTAAAATGGATGTGACTCATTAACTTAACCAAATGATGAGTTGGCCACGTATGATCAAAGCCAACAAGCTAAGTTAATAGGCAAATCGAACGGACTAGACAGGTTAAGTGGGATAGGCCTCTTCATATATGATCATATGAAGAAGTATCTCTTTATTTACAATAGCACAAATTAATCTTAAAACTTAATAACACCGAAAGTACAATTTGATAGCAATTTCAATTTAGAATGGATCACTGTCCATGTCTTGTCCAAGGTTTACGGCTTGCACGGTTTGATCCATTCCCACCCGCTTCAAAATTGCTGCCTCAGATTGGGCCCCGGCCCATCTTCTTAAATGATTTTGAAGATTGCAACTAAAAGGGTATAGCAATTATTATTTTTCATAAAAGGCAACCAAAAATAAAAATAACAAAAATAATGGTTAAAGTTTGAAACAGCAAGTTAGATTATAGTACTAGAAAAATGCGTGACGGATTTCAATTAATTGCTCTTCCTGATCTCCATTCCAAAATCTTCATGTTTCCTTCTTTTTTTCTCAACATTTTGTTACATTCTTTATTCACCATTCGTGCATTCAATGTAAACATGCCTTATCTTTTTTCGATGTCATCTCGCTATTTCATTTTTATCTGCAACACTTGTATTTGTTTCTTTGTGGAGCTTGGCTAATAAAACGAAATGTTAACTGCATGAGCTGCACAAGGATGATAACCATGCAACATACTACTGCACCTGTTGGCAATAGTAACACTACATTTTCGCTAGGTCATAATATTGGCACCCAAAACCGTGATTTGGTCATTAGACATTCTCAGACACCTGAATGACCCTTGGCTCCATGGAAGATGATAAGTTAATTGAAAGAGAGGTAAATGTCTGAGTAAACAAGTAATGAAATGTCTTCATGGCACATCTTATTTTCTACATATATATTCTCACTTGAAAATTAAAGTCCTTATATAATTGAGTACAATAGATTTTCTTTGGTCGCAACTCTCAGTCTCTGAAATTGAGCTGTATTCAGTTTAAACTATGCTGAATTTTAACAGGATTTGTCTTGCTTCTCAGGAGCTTTCGAAAGGTTGATAATGTTGAACGCTTTGAATAAGTCCTCGAACAGACCCACAGGCGGCCACCAGTGACACTAACAAACAGATTGTGCTCAGGATCTTTAGCCAAATCCATGTCGAACAGAACCTTGGAATTTTTGCTCTCACGATGTACATCTCCACGGGTAAAAACACAGTCAGCGGCCAGAATGACAGAGCTCCTATCAGACCCAAGAAATCATTGAAGAAAGGGAAGATCATGGCGACAACAGCAGTGACGACGACGTAAAGAGTTCTCCAGGTCAGCCGAAAAATACTGAAGGGAACATCACCCATCAATGGAACTTTGACAACAAGCTCTGATGTTAGGAAGCGGTTATCTGGCCAACGGTTTCTGCTCCAAGTTTCGATGAAATGGTAAACTGGTTGAGCAAATACCTGCAATATAATTTACGTATTCAAAATTTGAATGCTTGTGGCAGGAACCATTAACGCACTAATTTTTGATTGTGGAGCAGGAGGAAGAATTGTGTTGTTGGTACTGGTCTTCGACTTAACAATGAAAAGATAATTGTTTCAGCTAGCTAGACATCCAAACAAGTTAGGCCGTCAGTTCTTTCAAGATTTTTTGTTTTTTCCCTTATACTTTGGCTTACGTCAGCCAGTGTAAGTTTAGGGTTGTCTCCTATAAAATGTCTTTTTGAATAACAGGTAGAACGACTGTTTGGAGATGCCTGTGTGCCAAAAGCAAGTTGATTATTGATCAACTCAGAATGGGCAATCTTTGATTCTTTGGGCAAAGACCTATGAGGACGTCCAATGTCTACAATTAATTGGCCGTCTTCACTGGAAGACGTGGCGAATCCATATGGCATGCAGGTTTAGTACGTATAGTTCAAAGAGTCACACAGCTTGTATTGTATTAGGTCGTCTCAGTCCTTGGAATATATATATTGACCATGTAAGGTAGTCTCTGTTTTGCTCCGTTCAATGAACGGTGGGTCTCATAGTGGAGCCAATATTGTCTTCTTAATTTATTTTTAAATCAAAAAGTTGAATTTGCGATCCAAATGGTAGAAGCAATGGAAGAATTAATTTATCAGGGCATGCATGCATGTATGTTTACCTGATAAGCACCGATGAGATGAATCACAATGCAAATGTTGGCAATGTCGATGAGCCAAAATGGTTCGTAGAAGCCAGTTAAGAAGTTGCCTGGTGCGCTGTTTCCAAAAGCTGCATATCCCAGAAGTCCACATGCCATGTAAAACATAGTGGTGGTGGAAACTCCTACGGCGGAGGCCTTCTTCATCACCTGGTTCTCCGGAGGGCTTGATTTCAGAGTGTCCTATATATATATATAAAGTCAAAGTTCAATTTCAAAGGGAGTCATTATTAATTTACGTACGCATGCTTATTCAATTGTTTACACTTGAGCTAGCCTAGCCACTTCCTCACCAATTAACCTTCTCGCATATCAATGAAGATAATGTTTTGGCATCGATCGAGCAATAAATTTTCTGCTGACTAAATTTTTAACCGCATCCATGCATAGGCATAGCTAATTAATCAATTAATGTACCTGGATCTCAATGAGAACGGTGGAATAAGAGTAAGCAAAGGCTATGTTTCCGAGAGACTGAAATGTTCTCCAAAGTTTTTCAGTCGCTGTGACATCCACCCCCACTATGACTCCTGTGAGGGTGGTCCTCGCCTGAGGTCCCTCATCTGCGTAGTCCCAAATCAACAGATACGGTGTTAGCTAGATACACATGCATGCATTAATTGCGAGAGTTATGTGAGAAGGTGGGTGGGTGGGGCGTGCAGTGCAGACAATTATATAGAAACCTGCTATTTTGGCCACCGAGAGGCCGAGGCCGATGCTGGAGTAAGCCACGGACATGATTGCTGCCACAATGGAGAGCCACGAGATCTTGTGGAAATTAGGCAACTGGGAGAGCACTATTTGCATGGCTGCAAAGATGATCATATTCGTCGTCGTCGACACCTCGCACGTCGCATCGTGGCCGTTCCTGTGAATGCAGTTGGACTTCTTGATCGCCCTGCAGCAGCATCCCACCACATGCATGTTAATTAAGCGTATATATGTATGTATGTGTGTATCTTTCTACAACTCAAATAAATTAAATTAAATCTATATATGCCAAACATCGCTGTGATTATATTGTGTTTAAATTTGCGGATATCGATGGATAGATGAATACCCCATGCTAATAGCGGTTGTGATGGTGTAGCCGATGGAAACTCCAATCAGATTTACGTACTGTGACAATCCGCAGAAGTTACAGTAGACGCTCCCTGTAAATAAATAAACGATTGACTATTCACGCTTTTGAATATAATAGCTATGTAATTCTCTTGCTAACAATTCTTTACCTAGATTGGCCTTGACAGCATCTTTGTAGCTGTAGCTTCTCTTCCCTTGGGGACTCCTGTAACAGTCTGCAAGCATGATGGAGCAGTACCAGGTGATGAGAGCGAAGATTAAGAGAACAACTGGTCCGGCGATCCAACCCAACTGAGCCGTCGCCCAGGCCAGCGACAGCACTCCCGACCCAATCACCGCCGTGATGATGTGAGCACTTGCAGTGAGCATTGTCCCTGTAATATATTTAATTTATTTTCATATATATGATCGATCCCTCCATTTACAAATCAATCAAGTATCTAGTTAAAATTTGTAGAAGAGATATATAAATATTATTACCAGTACGCTTGGCACGGCCATCGTCGTCGAGGAACGCGTCGAGAGAATGATCGCCGACGTCGATCTCCAAGGAGCCGTTTATGGCTGTGGGCATGCGCTGCGCGTCTCTTTCCACGGCCATATGGATATGCTTAATTCTATGGAGAGTAGTGTTAGTACTCGAATATATATATAGATGCGATGTCTGTGTGTTACTCTAAAACATATACATACATACATACGCACCTGTTCACAGTTCACACCAACATAGTTATTAAATTCTATGCTATGGCTTCCGCGTTAATGGAGGTAATTAATTAAATAATCGCGTTAATTATGGCATGGAAATTACTTCTAACCTGAAACCTTTCGTTTCATTTACTGCTTGGCATAGTTTACGCGGATACCAAAAAAAATGATATAATATGCAACCACGCCTTTACCTTTTCCTTTTCCTAATTTGCAGAAAACTATCTCTAATTTCATCTTTTAACTAGATCTACTTTCTTTTTACATTTACTCGTCACAATTTTACTTCAACAAAATCAAAGTTAATACGAGTTAAATATAAGGGCGGTGAGTAAAATATCGGTTCAAACGAAATAATATCGAACTAATTCAAAATTTTAATTTGGTTTATTCTATTTTTTTTATAAAAAATATCGATTATGTCCATTGAATGGGTTTGGTTTCGATTTTAATTTCGAAAATTAATTAAACTAATTTTTTTATTAAATAATAAAAAATTAAAATATTTTATTTTTAATTTGTTTATTAAATCAGTTAAATATTTATTTTAAAAAATTAAAATTTTTTAATCTATTTTGTATCCTATTTGTTAAATTTTAATGACAAGATTCAAGTGATTCAATTTATCCAAACAAAATTATTTAATTTTTAATTTTGAATAATTCAATTCAATCGGTTCCATTTAATCAAATATTCAGTCTTATCTAACAATTAGTTTAGAAAGACCTTGAATTAAATTTTAGAAATTTAATATCCTAAATTAGATATTATTTTCATAGAGACCTATAAAAAAAGTTAATTCCTTGTGAAATAATATCAAAATTAAATTATTTGTAAGGTAAAGTGAAGTTTTAAATATTACTTTTAAATATAAATAAATTGGAAACTCAATAAAAAAAATTTATACGTGCTACTAAGTAATTTGGTAATTTTTTGATTTTTTATTAAAATAAAATTTAGGACGACTCGACTAATTAGTCAGGAAATTATACATAAAATATTCACAAAATTATCTATAATAAATATAAACGAGACTTTTGGTTAATTTTTCCTTTCTAATAATTACTTACTTTTAATTTATTGAAATATTAATGAGCAATTACTTTCAAGAAAATAACAAGTCATTTACTTTTTTTTTCTTTCTTTTTGTGTTAGGATGATGAGCCAGCTGTTAATAATTATTTAATGTTAAATTTAAGAGCTTACATTCTCGTGTTCATCTCACAGAGCTAATTGATTTTGTATTTCTAATGTTTAATGTTTAAAAATTTATTTTCAAGATGGGACGTATAGTAGTAAAGTACTTAAAGAAATAATGAAAAAAATTAAAATTAAAATTTTATTAGAGATGAATATTTTAGAAATAAATTTTTAAATGTGCATAAATTATATTTTGAATTTATTCAATAAATAACTAAAGAAGGAGAGACGTTCTATCTATTATAAAAAAATTCCTATTAATTTAAAACATTTTTTAAGGAAAACAAAAACTATAGCATGAAACTTGCACAATGTGCTGTACATCAATACAATGCAATCGTAAAACTGATTTATTTTAATGTTGTACATCAATACTAGGGTAAATGCAATCGTAAATCTGTTTTAATAAACAATCTTGATGAAGTTACATCATTTTGAAGATTTGATCAAATATTACTTGTCAGAATAATATTAAGGCCCAGCCCAATTAACGTCTGCAATATTATTCACGATAAACAGTAGTTTGCACTTCTTTTCGGGCACGTCTCTTGCGTTCCTCGGCATTTTTTATTTGCTTTTATTTGTTATTTATTGACCCATTACTGCTACTCATCGAGCAACCTCAATCGGTGGAGTAATTTTATCGCCCGATCGACGTTCTCTCGCCGATTTACGCAATCGAAGAGTAAGGATGCAGCGCAGCTCCGATGACGCTTCCCGACGCATTGCTAGGATCAGTTTTCATCTCCGCCCTCCCGTTTCTCAGGTCCCTCTTCGTCATCGCTCTTAATTCAGACTTGTGAACCTTTTTTTGTGCTTATCTGAAGATTGATTTTGAATGCACAAAAAGCCTTTTTTTTTCTTTTTCTTTTGCCATAATTCCACTTGAGTCTTGACGACAACATGGTGTTCTTACTCGGAAAAATGGAATCTTGGAAATGAGAATCGCTCCTCTTCGTTTCTCCCTTGGAAAGGATGGATTTTGTTGACTTCTCTTCGTCAGCTTCAATTTAGGGTTTTATAATATCAATCGATTTGATTGGAACTTGGAAGGCGATAGTTGTGCGATGACAAGGAGGGTGTTGATCTAATAAGTTATCGTTTGTGTGGTTGAAGGTGGAGGAGACGTCCTTGCTGAGGCGTGCGAATTGCCGGTCCAAGGGAGGAGCCCCTGGATTTAAGGTGGCGATATTGGGAGCTGCTGGGGGTATCGGGCAGCCGCTTGCTATGCTGATGAAGATGAATCCTTTGGTCTCGGTTCTGCACCTTTACGATGTTGTCAATGCTCCTGGTGTCACTGCAGATATAAGCCACATGAACACTGGCGCTGTGGTAATTGTCACTTCTCTTGCCTTGTCTCGTATTTTTCTTATGGCTCACTAGCTCATTAAAAATAGACGAATACATCTAACTTTTTTTATGTTATCGATCAACTTTTTCCTTAAAGTAAATGGTAGTACAGTGACGCAATGCTATTATTTTTGAAGGAACTAGATAGTATTATAATTCTGATTTGGACGTCTCCAGGTCCGAGGTTTTCTTGGTCAATCTCAATTAGAGGATGCACTTACTGGAATGGATCTTGTAATAATTCCTGCTGGAGTTCCTAGGAAGCCAGGAATGACTAGGGATGATTTGTTTAATATCAATGCTGGGATTGTCAAGACCCTGTGTGAGGGAGTGTCTAAATGCTGTCCCATGGCTATAGTTAACTTGATAAGTAATCCAGTGAACTCCACTATTCCTATCGCAGCTGAAGTTTTTAAGAAAGCTGGTACTTACGATCCCAAGCGTCTTTTGGGGGTGACAACACTTGACGTTGTGAGAGCCAATACTTTTGTGGTACGTATCAAACTTTATTATGCTAATTTTCTCATTTGACATCTTACATCAACATTAATTATGAGTTCCAAATACGTCATACTCTTCATGTTGTTGGCACATATGTGTATCTTCCTTCCTTTCAGTTTCATGTTGATAAGGGCTGGAATTTCTATTTGATTATAGTTTCAACTTTCTACCCAGGATATCCACTGTACTAGTTAGCTTTATACACTTAGTCTCTTATTGCTTATAGTGTGCCTACAGGCTGAAGTTTTAGGGGTTGATCCCAGGGATGTTAATGTTCCTGTGATTGGTGGTCATGCTGGAATTACCATATTACCTCTTTTATCACAGGTGGGTTGGTTAATTTTGATCTTAAGTTTCTTTTTTATGCCTTCCACAACTTTTTCTCAGTGATGTGTCCTTTGCGTATAGGTCAATCCTTCATATTCTTTTACACAAGAGGAAATTAGTTATCTGACTGATCGCATACAGAATGGAGGAACAGAAGTTGTTGAGGTAAAATAATATAATATAGTAATATACAATAGTTTCTGCTCTTCTTTTTTTGCCAATAAAGGTTTATTCAAAGTTTGAAACTGTAGTCTCAATACTACAATGAGCTGCAAAGTTATAGTTAATATTTATTAAGTTTTCTGCAAGTTTGATATATTTCTATTGATTAACAAATGATACAACTAGAGGATACCATCCTCTTGGGAAAGGAGGAACATGAAGTATGGGCTAGGGATTAAAATGTTTAATGGCCTTTGGTTCACATCATGATTTAATTGATCACTAAATCTGCAACTTTATGCATAATGATGCCTTCTGTCACCCCTTTTTTCCTTGAAGAAATTCAATCTTCACTAGGAATAACTTCCCAAGGAGATCTGGCTCTAGAAATCCTACTGGAGCCACGCCTACTTAATTGTGCTAAACTGTTACTTGGATTTCTTGTCTCTAGAAGCTTAAAATTGGGCAGCAAATTGACACAATTTATATACAGATTTCGTCCATCTCGTTTAGGAGATGAATATGTTGTCAGGACATAAAAAAGATGGCTTGGATGTAGAGTATTTAATCTGACTCAGATTTGTTAAATGTTTAGTGCACTCTAATTTGTGCATTCTACCTGTAATGCAGGCAAAAGCTGGTGCAGGCTCTGCAACATTGTCAATGGTTGGACTCCATGCCTTTCATTAAAATGTGTTTTTGTTTAGTTCCTTGCTTGTATATTGAAGTAGATAGACAAAAAACACACTTGCAGGCATATGCAGCTGCTAAATTTGCCGATGCTTGTTTGAGGGGCTTACGAGGTGATGCGAGCATATTGGAATGTTCATTTGTGGCTTGTCAGGTCTTTCCCTTTTGATTCTATTCTACACTCCGTACATTTTCAATGTCTTTGAGGATCTGAATTTTGTGTGTTCTTTTCCTTTGTGTAGGTTACAGAACTACCTTTCTTTGCATCAAAGGTGCGATTAGGTCGTAGTGGAGTGGAGGAAGTTCTTCCTCTTGGACCGTTGAATGAGTTTGAAAGGTCTGTATCTTTGTTCCAGAATCTTCATTTTGCTGTTGTGCAACAGCATTTACTTTACATTGCGCTCACAGTCATATTGCGCTCACAGTCACAGTTAGTTCTTTGGAGATCAATCTATCAATTATTTCTTCTATTAGGTGATGTTAATAGATTTTTCTGCTTTGTTTGTTGGTAAGCATAAGAAATTGATCCACTGATGAAGCAGAGATATAAAAAAACACATCAGTTGCTGAATCATGTTTTCTGAGAGGTTATGCTTGATGAATCATAGTTCACTTGCAGATATAATATGGATCGTGTGGAACTATTTGATATTCATATATGCAATAGGTTTCATGAAGAGGATATGTACATCGATTATGCACTTTTAACCATATCAGACATTGATTAGGGATCCTTGTTGTCACAGGGCTGGCTTGGAGAAGGCTAAGAAAGAGTTGGCAATAAGCATCCAGAAGGGAGTCTCATTTATTAACAAGTGATAGGACTGGACTTTTGAGCTGCTCAACAATTGAGCTCATAACAATGTTAATATTGGTAGGCTCATTACAGGTTTCATGGTCAGAGAAAGGTTTACAATATGGATTTCTCTTGAAATCATCGGGTATTGTGGAAATGGATTATGGAAAGAATAAGCCAACTTTGTTAAGTTACAGAACAGTGGAAGTTGTCTGATTTTCTAAGGGAATTTTCTCAAGAACACTTTTTACTTACTTTAAGATTCCGAAATTCTACATGCAATATATTTGATGGAAGTTTCTAAATGACTTTAGATACTATGAACCCAAAAGAGCACTGCACCTGTGCTGATTCATATCAAGATTCAATATTGAAACGCACTAATCTAACCTTGCATTGTCAACTAGCTTCCATTTTTAAGCTTATTTTGCACGAATAGACCAAGGGATTTAGTTCATACTAAGTGGCTTGCATTCTCAAGTTTATGAGTTTGGTCTAGCACTATGGTACGAGCAGGTTCAGAAATGGAATGGAAAGTTTCCTAGCCTTATCAGCTGTCACTGTAAAATGGCCCAAAAAATTTCCTATTCCTAATCAAATTTGCAACGAATAGAAGTCAACACTGAATGAAATGGAAAACAGTTGCATTACTACATTTACTTTGCCTATTAGATGAAGATTGTACTTTACTAGCTCTGATTGGAAAAGAAGCATAATTCTGGATAAATCTCAAATGGTATCATTTGCTTAGTATTAGTATTTTGTGGGTTTTCTCACATCAAATGGAAACTTGTGGTTGGGATTATGCTGCTCATAAATACTTCAGTCTACCAATGCTCTTTCATTTCCTATTATTTTATTTTACCTTTTATCCCAGAGATTTTCTAGGCACTGCATTATCAATCTCTCTAAATTATGGGACTCCTTTTACATTTCATTGAGCAGGAAAGACTTGTACACTTTAGCAGTCTGATTCAAATTGACATAACTTTCCTGTGAGGTAGCATAAAAAAAAAAAAAAAAAAACTGAGGCTGAGAATCCATCAAGGACCACCTTTGTTGAATAAATGATAGGTCTTTTCACATGCTAGTTCTTTGCATTTCAGTTTTGCTTGGTTGTTACCACTTTGTTTCATAAGCATTAATGCTGATTTAGCTCTTCTATTATTGGTGTTGCGCCCACAGTGAGAATCTTGTATATATACCTCTTCAGATCACCATTATGATGCAATAAGAGTTCTTAGAATTTTACTTGACGGCTTGATCAGATTATTTACAGTAGTTCAGTGATCTAAATCCATGCCGACCTAGAACCAAGAATACACTACGGAGTTAGGATAGATCTCGATAGCTTTCTCGATTCTACGATCTCCCCTGCTTTAGAGGGCATAACTAGACAGGAAATATAACTTTGATAGTACCACTAGTAATTCATACAAATGTGGCCCGTTACTAGAGTGAGACAGAGAAGTTGACATTCACATGGCCTTCTGCTGTTGTCGTTGATAACACTCCATATGGCATGTGATCCAGCCATGGAAGTCTGATGAGAACTTGCGGTCCAGTCTCAGGGCAGTTTCATGGTAGTTCATCATTCAATTCTACTGAACTGTCATTTAATTTAAGTAGCAACGCACACTGTCTCTCTTAGTCAAATGACCCTGCATGGTTTTTTATCTGTTTCAAGACCTGAATAAATGTTTTAAGAAATGCTGCAAGGCATCTCTGAACTATATTGCTGTATCACAAGCCAATCAAGAATCTGAGCTAACAGTTTTCTGTACCTGGAAAATGTTTTTCAATGTTGCTTTAAACCTTGGTTCGATAACTCCAGGCAAGGGTTCTTTTTTGCATATAAAGAATGTGGTAGTTTACTCCACCTGGTTTAGTCTTGTAAACATAATCATTTATGGTTTACGATGTTGGAAGTGCTGAATAAAAAAAGTTCCAACTGTTGTAAACACGAGAGGTACATTGATGATTCATTCAAACATGAATTTGGTATCATAATGTTTGGTTACAGGTACATAATCATGCGTTGTGTTTGATTGAGTTTATATTTAAGTTTTTGACAGAGATGAGAAACGTACAAAAAATAAAAGCAGGTGCAGCAACTCTGTACCAATTTACTTTCATCGATGCCAACTGGCAACGTGACAAGATTCAGAAGCAATTATTATAATGAAAGTTCATGTTCGCTATTCACTGTTAAAGTTTTTCAAAATAAAGTTTGTTCAAAGAAATTTTCAGAATATTAACAATGAACAAGGAAAAAAAAGCACCTTAGAATTCATATTTTATTTAAATTTTAATCATTTATTAGATTTAACCTTTTATTTAACTATGTTATATTTTGTTCATAGGAATACTTATACACTATTTACTTGACATATAATAAATATTTTTATATTTAAGTTGAAAATGAGTTTTTAACATTTCTAATATTTTCTTAATCTCTCTTATTCTATAAAAGACTCAATTTTGTTATATTCAATTCCTTCAAAGATATGTATTTTTAAATAACTTGGTACATATATTAAAGTTTTACTAGATTTTAAGATGGGTAAAAGTAAGAAAATAATAAGTTTAAGAATGGCCATATATATATATATATTATTTACTTTTATCTCTCTCCTCTTCTTCAGAACAAACATGTGTTGGGATATAAAAAATTATATTTATTTATTTATTTATTGTAAGATGAAATTAGAAAAATAATTTTAAAAAATTATCTTACTATCCAAATAGTATAAAATTATTTGTTTCTGACAATCAGTCTCTTGGTAAAAGAGAGAGAACGCTGAATTCGATCCAAATACATTTAATGAATATGGAAACGTATTTAATACAAGTAGAGAGAGAGTAAAATATCTCAAAAGTCCGAGGGGCGAATCTAAAAAATCCACTCCTCGCTTCGAGATGCAAATTGCGAGAAGTTGGACCAGCACCGAGATCGAGTTCCGACGCGACTTGATCAAGATTTGTGACATGAGAAACGAGCCCAGTCACGTGCCTCCCTTTCACGATTCAACTTTAACTTTATTCTCGACCAATATTTTAAACTGGGACTAGATCAGTCATTAGACACATTTATCGATCCAGAACAAGGAGCACTCTACCCTGCTGCTGCTGCTGCTGCTGCTGCTGCTGCTGCTGCTGCGTCTGCAGACTGCAGCCAAGAGCAGAGGAGTGCGCTGTAAGCCACTGAAGGTGCATATCATGGTCCGTAGGCGTGCGTGCATCAAACTGTAGATGTTGTTTTCCTGTTTTTTATTAAGAGAAATGCAATGAACGAACGAACGTACGTTTTATTATAGTGTCTCGTAGTCGTAGAGTGTGAGAGGGAGGGGAAGAAGAGCATGCACTGGGAGGGACCACGCATTTGAAGAGGAGGATGCTGCCAAATCAGTCATCTACAGAAACGATGCACCGTTGTAGTGTTCTACTATTTGTTAATTTGTAGATTGTAGTCATGTAGCACGGAGTCAACCTAGAGCCAACCTTTTGGGACCATCTGCTCCAACAAAAACAAAATTCACGTTTTAATGATCCAAAAATAAATATTTTGTGTCAAGTTTAGTCTTTAGTATGATTAATTGGGTAGATTTAGCAGTGTCTATCATCCAATCATTGCGAGGATGCTAGTTTAGTCTTCCAATGATTGAATGCATAAACATCTCCTAATATCGAGTTCTCAAATCAAATGTGAGGATTCCTATTTTGATATTAGAGGACAGCCTACAAATCAAAGCTAAGCACAAGTCTCCAGCGCTGAAGATGTCAGTCAACTGTGCTTTTATGAGCAACAAGGCCGTGATAGAGGGAGGACATTTAATTCAAATTTTCATGTGGTAGTAGTGGAACCCTGAAACCCTATCATCTAGTGACTGAGCTAAAATCCATGGAACAGGGAGGGGGCATTGCATTCTCCCATCACTTCGCAGGAACACAATCCCAAACCAGTTATATCTGCTAACATTTACAAAAAGCTAAAGGCTGTGCCTGTCGTTTCTCAGTGTTTACGCTGGTGGCATCTCAGACTGGCAGTGAGCAGAAGCAGTGTAGTAATGGCAGCAGAGGGGAAAAAAAACCCATCAATATGGCACACAGGCATAGTAACTGGGCATTCCAGCTGTACATCAGTTGTAGCAATAACATCTAATTTAAAAGCTGTGGATCATGCAACTAGAAGCCAGGAAAGCAAAATACTACTGAAGGAAACATTTAATTTTAGAGCACTAGATGCTAAGAAGATCTGATGGCGGTGAGGTTGAAGCTGGTAGTTGTTGCTGCTGCTCTTTAGTTTCATTGGTCAGTGACGACTGCAAGGAGGCCACAAGTGGTGGTGATGCAGGAACATTGCCGCTAGAGGAGTCTTCTCCCTGCTTCAGTGGAGACTTTGGGAGCTCGTTGAGAATCTGGACAACTTCCCTCATTGTCGGTCGCTCGATACTCTGTTCCTCCACGCAGAGCATTGCTACGTAGAACATGTGCATCACCTCATGGATGGGAACGGATGGAAGCCTTGGATCCAAGATTTTGACCACTTCTTCCTTGTTAGAGCCTGTGATCTTCTTAACCCATTGCACAATGTCCACTCCATCCCCAAATTCACCAACAGGCTTTCTTCCGGTAACCAGTTCCAGAAGAACCACTCCGAAGCTGTAAACATCACTCTTCTCATCCACCTTAAGGGTGTAGGCATACTCTGTGCAGCAAATTACGATGATGAGATCAATATGGAAAATTTCCTATAGCGATTAATCATAAATATGTTGATAGAACTTAACTTTGTTCTATTAGATGGCAATAAGCCACACAAATTAAACAATAACAGATGCAGAGAGCAAACATATTTGCCTCTAAAACAGTACTCCAATAAACATAAAAACAAATCAAAAGGCATAATGCAAAAAATTAAAAGATGAGATCTAAAGTTTTTTGAGTTGGTTTTGGATTGTTCATCAATGAAGTAGAGAAGAATCACAAATATCTCATGCAAATTATTCATGTCCAGTTTAGTTAACTTTTCTCTAGCCTCTAAGGTAATTCATATGGGAATAACTGTAGTGCAAAATATATAATTAAAACTACGAGTAGGAACAACAAGCCTTTTAGTTGGTTTCAGCTAATTCAACAATAATAGGTATACAACACAAAGAGACTAATGACGCAGAGAATCTGAACCATGATGAAACTAGACAATAAAGTAAACATGAAGTTTATTGGTCAACGTCATAGCCATGGGAACAAAAACATGGACTGAATCTCAGAGTAAGGAAGAAAACCTGGAGCAATGTAACCATAAGAGCCGGCAATGGCAGACATGCATTCTGAGGTGCCTGTGTCCTGCAAGAACTTGGCAAGTCCAAAGTCAGCCACATGAGCTTCGAAATTGGAATCCAAGAGGATGTTGTTGGACTTGACATCTCGATGGAGGATCAATGGGGAGCAATCATGGTGGAGATAGCAGAGACCCTTTGCTGCCTCCAAGGCAACCTTATACCTTGTATCCCAGTGCAAATGTCCACCCTTCGTCCCATGGAGAACCTCCCCAAGGCTGCCATTAGGCATGTACTCATATACCAAAAGATTGGTCTCATGGTTGGAGCAAAACCCCAACAACCTGACAATATGTCGGTGGCGAATCCTTCCAAGTGTCTGAATCTCTGCATTGAACCCATGGTCATGTGATGATCCCCGGCTCATCGCCGGAAGCCTCTTGACCGCCACTTGTTCGCCATCAGGCATGACACCCTTGTAAACTATGCCAGCCCCTCCTTTGCCGATGATGTTCTCCTCCTTCAAGCAGTTCAACACATCGTCGATTGTAAAATCGAGCCGCTGGAATGCGGTGAGCTTCCATGCACGGGCCTCGCTAGCCTTCTTCAAAGATCGGGCCTTTACAATGGCCGCAATGGCGAAGATAATAGAACAAATGAGGAGACCGATGACGAGCAAAAGCTTGAAGGACGCCGAGAGTGCGCCTTTGGTACGAACCGGGTGCGATATCCCTGGCTGGCATGGGCCAAGATAAGGGCCACATAGGTCTGGATTACCGACGAAGGAAGTGGCATTGAAGTAGCTAAACTGGCCGGTGCTCGGGACGTCACCGGAGAGGTTGTTGTAGGAGAAATCCACCGCCGTCAAGCTCTGCATTGTTGAGATTGAGACTGGAATTTGGCCTTCGAGATGATTCCTCGACAGGTTGAGATAGTTCAATATCCGCATCGCAGCAATCTCAGCCGGAACATTGCCGGAGAGTTCGTTTCTACTGAGATCCACAAATGTCAGAAGCTTACACTTGGTAATTTGAGGTGTAATCGAGCCGGAGAAACGGTTCCCGCTGAGATCCAGTTTCGAGAGCTGCTGCATCCTCCCGATCTCTGGAGGGATACTACCGGTGAACGAGTTCTGGTTCAGCAACAACTTCTGAAGGCCGGAGAAGTTCCCGATGGACGGAGGCAAAGGGTCAGTTAGGCGGTTGTTCGAGAGGCAAATTTGTCCAAGACTAGGAGAGATCAAAGAGTTGCCGGTACTGGGAAACCCGCCGGTGAGGAGATTGTCCTGGAGCTCCACCTGAGACAGTTTCGGCAAGCTAAGTAGGCCCTGTGGAATGGTTCCATTGAGGTAGTTCTCCCCCATTCTGATGCGGCTCAAGGATTCGCAGCGACCAAGGGAGTCTGGAATCGGGCCAAAGAGGAAGTTGCTGAGGGCAATCAACGTTTCGAGCTTGTTGCCGTAGCAGAGGTCCTGGGGTAGCCAACCAGTGAGCTTGTTCGAGGAAAAGTCGAGAAGCTGAAGGCGTCCGTTCGTACCGAGACGGCGAGGGATGCTCCCAGTAAAGTTGTTTTCCCACACCTGGAGCACCTCAAGTTGGGGAATGTCGCCAACGAACTCCGGGATGGCACCGAAGAGCTTGTTGCGGAAGAGGTTAAGGAGGGTGAGGTTGCTGAGCTCGGCGAAGCTCGGAGGAATCTCTCCCGTAAGGGCATTGTTAGAGAGGTCCAGGGACTTGAGGCTCTTGAGTCGACCAAGCGCCGGTGGTATCTCGCCGGAAAGGCCATTCACTTGGAGGAAGAGGCTGTCCAGCCTCTGGAGGTTGCCAATCTCGGGCGGGATGCGGCCGGAGAGGCCGCAGTTTGCAGCATCGAGGCGAACAAGTGCCGAGAGGTTGCCGATCTCCGCCGGCAGGCTGCCCTCGTAGCTATTGTAGTAGCCGATGTAGAGCTCGCGTAGCGCAGAGAGGTTGCCGATCTCCGGGGGGATAGGACCAGTGAGCTCGTTGCCGGACAGCGCAAGGTACTCTAGGGACTTCCAGCTGCCGTACTCCGGCGGAATCGAACCTGAGAAATAGTTGCCCCCAAGATGGAGGTGGCGGAGCTGGGACATGGCCGCCACCGCGCGGGGAAGCGATCCAGTGAGGTTGTTGTTGTAGAGGTCGAGGACGCGGAGCCGCGCAAGGCGGCCGAGGGACGGGGCGAAGGATCCATTGAAAATGTTGTTGGAGAGGTTGAGGTAGCGAAGGGAGGTAAGGAGGGAGAGCTCCGGGGGAATGGGACCGGAGAGGGAGTTGGCGGCGACGGAAAGGTGGAAGAGGAAGCGGAGGCCACCGACGGAAGAGGGGAGCAGACCGGAGAGGTTTCTCCCGGAGAGGTCGAGAGCGACGACGGCCCCTCTGCTATCGCAGGTGACGGCGGGCCAGGAGCAGTGGTCGGTGGCGTTGTCCCAGGCAGCTAGCGCGGCTGCTCCGGAATCGGCGAGGTCGATTTTGATGGAAAGTAGAACGCTATGGTCCTTCCCGTAGTCGCCTCCGGCGGCCACCTTGGACGGCGGGAGGAGGAGAGAGAGGAGGACGATGTGGCAGCCTACGAAGAAGAGCATGACTTTGTTGTGAAGACTGAAGAGGGCTGGCAGTAGTCCTCCACTCTCTTTTTCTCTCGTCTCGGATGCCTTTCTGCTGTGCTTTAAATTTATTTATCTTTTACGGATATAAATTATAAACCCACGTTTTTATGATAATATTTGGATATGCTCAAAATAAAAAGGCGTTACTTCATTATGATCTCCGTACTTTGAAGCTAATTTACTCGATTTTTTTTTTGTTGAACGACGATTAATTAGTTTTTTTGTAAAAATATAATGTTCGATGAAATTTTGTATTTATGTTCACCTAAACATTTTAAATAAACTATTTTAGTATTTATTTTAGTTGAGGATGAACTGAATAGAATTTTACGAAATGATTTTAAATAAACTAAAATAGTTAAGTTTGTGAACTGTCAGAAAACGAAATGAAATGTCAAAAAAATTATAATTTTCTCTTAAAAATTCCACTCAGGTCAAGTCTTCAAAAGCCGATCGAAAATTCACGCGGAATTGATTGAGCAAAAAGAAAGGACCGTTTTTTAACAAAATTTAAAAAGGTCCCACCGAGATTTGAACTCGGGTTACTGGATTCAGAGTCCAATGTCCTAACCACTAGACCATGGGACCACTGTTGGTTTTGAGACAATTAATTTTTTATATAAGTAATATAAGTTATGTATATTCTCAAGTTTTATCAAGGGCTAAGATAACCAAGTTAGACAAACCAAGTGACTAAATGGTTATTAATCATCATTTGGAAAGAACTAAAGGTTGGTTAATTTTAATCCCCATCACAGCATAGCAGTAAAAGGCACAATGAATTACTCACACATTTAGGGTTTGATTTTTCATGCAAGGTACGTCGGAGGAGTCTACGTTCTGTAGTAATCCAACTACTAGAATAGTTAAATTATTGTATTAGAAGCGGTGCTCAACTATCGAATTTATCCAATGCGCATACGAATTACAGCTGCGTTGAAGGAGCAAAGCAGGAGATCAATTTCCTATATATATATATATATAAAAGGTTGATTGATTTAAACTTAATTAATTATTTAAAATTTTACATTGTTAATCTTATTTGATTGATACGTGAGGTTGACACAACTAACTTATTTTTTATTTTAAAATTATCTTTATTTATTTATAAATTTATATGAGATTAGTTGATGAACATAATTTAGATATGTTAAGTTTATAATTTTGCAATAAGTTGTTCAATTTTATTGATATAATTAACTAACTCTTATGAATTAAGATACTAAATATAAAAATTGTTTTAAAAATAACCAGCGCCTGTAGCTCAGTGGATAGAGCGTCTGTTTCCTAAGCAGAAAGTCGTAGGTTCGACCCCTACCTGGCGCGCTAATGAAATTAAATTAATTTTTTCCATTTCCGTATGCGTCCGTATGTATTGTGGACCCCTCCTCTCAATATGTATGATTTTTAAATTGCGGCCCTCCAAGTGCCTAAGGTTTGAAAAAACTAGTAAACATATGAGTACTTAAGTTCAAGGACTTTAAATTAAATTTCCAAACTATTCCATAAATTGCAATCGACTCCAAATTCTTTCTCTAAAACATGAAAATTTTCACATCTAATGGTTCAAAATTTCATAAATAACTCTATACATTCTCAAAATTTTAAGATAATCCTTTAGCTTAAATAACTTTTAACATTAATCTTTATTAATATTTTTTAATTTTGATGCTTCTAATTTAATTCTTCAATTTTATTAATACTTATCCAAATATCACTCTTGTAAACATATTTTGACTATCTTGATACATATACTTTCTTAAATCTCAAACAATTATTAAGGACCCACAAAATAAAAGTATAAAGGTTGGCCTAAAAAGGCATTGGATGCTAGAATTCAAAGAAGAATGATTATATAAAATAACTTTTATGAAAGTGCTCTGAGAATTTGACAAGTCAATTAAGGCGAAGCAAAGTAAAGGAAAATGACAAGTCATTTTCATTTCAAGAAGCATATGCAAAGAAAATTCTCAAATTCTTTAACATTGAGGATATTTAATTTGATACATCAAAGGTATACTATTAAGCTGTGGTTTATTGGCTAGCTATTTGAATTAGGATGATTGAAAAAGTACAATCAAATTATTGCACCTTCTATGAAGAATATGTAATGGCATCTTTCATGTTCATGTTCTTATATCCTGTCAATGTCATATATATGATTGAAGTAATAGGATCTTCTATGCACAATAACATTTTATTTTATTAAGGAAGAAGTCGGCATGCAATTGCATCAACAAGAAAATATTGTTGGAGAATCCTGACCAATATCGCATGTATCTATAGATAAGATTATATATTATGGTTATTTGTATCGAGTTATTGAATAAGAAAAACTCCAACAAATTTCTCCTATTTCTTTTCCTGGCTGCTTCTTCTATTTTTCTTTGAACTAATATTATTTCAACTGCACATAGTTATATAGAAGATAATTCAACAATTGTGAAATAAATTGAATAAAAGAAGAAGGAACTAAACGACAAGCTTTGCTTGCTATCAGAAAATACCATTACAGGTTGGATAGGAATACATGCATGCTGGAAGACACATACAGAGAACTGAAACCAAACCAAACTAAGAGATGGAGAAAGACCTCAGTTATATATCCATTCTTTTTTTTATTTGTCGACTAATATGCAAGATTAGAAGCATCAACTCTGTAAACACCATGCATGCAAGTTTGGGCTCCCATAAACAGGAAGATCAAATGAAAAATCACCCTGCAAATGACAACTCTCTAGTTCAAACAAATCGGAGCTAGAGTCGCTCCCTTCACCATCTTCCTCTAACTCCTTCACCATCACCAAGTACTCTTCTTTATGATCTCTTCTCGCCATCAACTCTCTGGTACTCATTGAATTAGACGATGCTTCTTTTTCATCATATTTAACCCCGTGAGTTACTACTCCTTGATGATCAGAAGCAGGTTTCTGGTAATTCTCGCTTGGTTTGTTCCTGCAGTAGCCTTCTTCACTTCTCTTTGTGCTAACATAACAACTGCCACCGCTACTGCTGCTGCTTCCCCTCTTTGGTTGCACCTCCAGTTCGAGATTTCGATCCGTCTTCCGCGATCTTTTCTTGTACAGTTCTAGTGTTTGTCTGAAAAGGGAAGTGAGGAAGTTAGCCATCTTACCACCAGGCCACTGTTGCTGCTGCTGCTGCTGCTTCTTGTCCTTGCCATAGTTTTTATCAGCCAATCTGGTCTTGATCAGGGTATCTAAACTCCTCCTGCCCATTACTCTCCTGTGCGCCCTTGCTTCTCTCGTGTCCTTCCTAAGACACAAGTCATCATGGACGATGAACCTGCCGGAGAAGTATTGCGTCGCCTCGAACACGTCGATCTCATCGGAGTCGACTCCTCGAAGATGAACAGCCCTAGACATAAATAATCCCCAGCTATATGGTGGAAGAAAATATATATAATGTGTTAACTCCTACTGCTGCACATGGGCTAAGGCATTGAATGCTCCATAATTATATAGCAGTTAGCTAGTCATGTCTTCAGGTTTATCTGCGTGACTAAGTATCTGGATTTTAGATTTGCATAGGGAGGGGAGGACCACAGCCACATCCCACAGGGAAGAGTAGATGTGGTCAACAAATTGAAGTCACATGTTGGATACGTCGTCATGCATCTCGATCAACTGTAATCTTTAGTCATTCATATACATGCATGGCTCATCCACACCTCTCCATCTGCAGTTGCTTTCTTTGGGTGACTGCATCTGGTTCAGAGTCCATCTGAAGCCGCGTCTTCCACTAATTCAAGTCGTAGCTTTGGGGCACAGTGCTGCTTATGTAGTTGCTTTCTTGTGCTTGCATCCATACATCGAGCAGATCATTGCAGACATATGTTGTTGCTTTCTGTAGCTTCCATCCATTCGTCCGTCGAGTGTGGTCAAAATCTTGGATCAATTCTAAGCTTGTATTTTTCTTACGTCTATTTTGTGGTCACAAGTCATTTTGTGTTTGAAGCAATTAATCTTCACTTATCAGTCTGGTGTGATTCACAGTTTACCAATTATGGAAACTAATTTATTGTTTATCTAAAATATCCTGAATTGAAAATGCCCAATGCAATCAGAAAATGCCTTCCTTTTTTCCTTGAATATCAGAAAATGCAATCAGAAAAAACTTCTGCTTTATACTCATCTTGAATTATCTTTTCAGTCTCATTGTAACTTTGTTTAGATCATAAGATAGAATGAGACGATCTACAAAATCAAGTTTTAATAAAATTAGCAAATTATCATATTAAATTATCAAATTATATTCTATACTCAAGTTTTACTCTCTACAAAATATTAATTGAAATCAATCCAAATCTTAAAAGAATTTATATTGTATTTATATGCATATATATTAAAGACATTATGGCTGAATATATCAAGAGTACACACATAGGATATACATTACTGGAAAAGAAAAAAGAATATTGAGATTTGAGGCAATCAATCACATTAGACAGCTACTTTGCTCTGTCCTTTTAACATATCAATTATAGAGCGACAATGCTCGGAATTTGCCCACGATTAATAAAGTCGATCTTATTCAGCCTCACGCAACAGAGGACTTGCTCTGGGAGTTCCTCTGGTTTCTGGGCCTGAATCAATTTTGGAAAGATTACACAAATAAATATCAGCAAAATGCAAATTCAGACATAAGATATCATAAAGACCAAAAGCATCTTTTGTTCTTTTCTTAGCAATCGGGGTTATATGTATGAAACTATTTGAACTATTATTTCAATAGCTATTTTATGTTACAAATTAGTCAGGATGAACTGAAGGTTCTCAAGTTCCCAAATAGGGAGACATGGGATCTTGCAACATGCTAACAAAAATGGCATCAAGATTTCATAGATTCATTTCATTTTTTATATTTCAAAGTTGAAAGTTGTTTGCGAGAGCATATTTATGGCCGTTAGGCAGTGGAGAAGAATGTGTATCTCACTTTTTTGCTACTTAAAATTATTCAATTTCTAAGGGTTTCCAATCTAAGTAGGTAGCAAAGAAGCAAAGACAAGAGAATACGCATGGTGCTACTCAAATTGAAAGGAAATGTGTAGAATATGAATTAGACTTACCTGAATTGTTAAACCCAAATCAAGGATCCCATCTTTCAAACGTTCTCTAAATGCTTCTAGACCCTTTCTTGATATGTAGCTGAAGCGATGTATATCAAGATCGATCTCAAAGTAATTTTCACCCTGTAGCAAAACAACTTATGAGACACTACTCACAATTCATTATATAACTGAACAAAAGATTCAGTTTACACTTCTAATATGTCAAGATGCACAAATGTTAGCAAGACGCAAAAGGAATTTCCAGAATGCAGGTGATGATGACACAGTACTGCATATCACAAATGCAATATACAGAAGCATATGCAGTCGACATTAGAAATTAAAATACTTGTGTTGAAACTTGACTGCAGAAAAGTAAACTAATCAATCCATCCAAATCATAATTTCCTGTAGAGAAAAAAAATATAGATCTTGAGTGGAATATTAGGAAAGGGGAGAGGCAAGAAGGAAGAAGGAAGGGATCACAAAATTACATAAGGATCATGGATCAACAATTTAATTTATTGAGTTCCTTTTTCCCCTCCTAGGAATTATCCATCCAAGTAATGTTTGAATGAGTTGAAAATTAGCTCTCTTGTTCATCGACTCAAGAATGTTTGAATGTAGTTCTGACTTGAGAGAACAGGAATGTATAATTTGAACCTTTTCCTCACAGAACTAGTTTTTCAGAATATTAGTATCCCCTCAAATCTTACCTTGCAAAATAGTTAGTTCTTAACTATTTATGGTTTAAATACCTGATAAAAACTGTGTTGAGGACGTGAAAGAACAGGCTTAAAGTTGTATCCTTGTATTAGCTTTCTTTCTGCAGAACTCAAATTAAGATCCTCTGGGTTAACCAACCCACCAAGGATTTTCAACCTCTCTCTAAAAGGGGTGGTCGTTTCCATTGCAAATCCTTTATTCCTTTCCATTTCATCATCAATAAATTTCTGCAAAGATCCAATTGTGCACCATAATTGCTGCAATATTTTCAACCAAAAGAAGTTCAGCAAACAACAATTAGGAGTGAAAGAAACATACCCTTATTAAGTGTTGGAAACTATCAGAAACCTCTTTATCATAACATTCAGATAATTTAAAATATAAGACTAAGCTCATTCCTTCCCCATCAGTATCACCAAGAAACATTGCAGCAGGATAAGTAGGCATCTGTAAGAAAATGTGAAATTAAGTTTTACATATAATTGACTACTCCAACCATAAAAAGTTATGAAACATTCCATGCCTGAATATTAACAACAAGAAGTGAAGGAAGTTTCCCATATGTCTTTACTTGAGGAAGTTCAAGGTGTTGAGCAATATGATTTACTTTGCATGGGCATATGAACAGGTCAACACCAATTGGGTAATATGGTGCATAGTTTGGAGCAGGATATTTCTTCTTATCCCTTCACAGCAAATACATATGAGAGATTATGCAAGCACAAACTTTTTTATTAACATGCAAACAAAATACTAACCTGAAGTAGCTTTCTCCACGAAGTTCAAAAGTTGATGGATCAAGAAAGGACCAGCATCCTGCTGTTGGCTTTTCCCCTGGGGATTTTGGAATTACTAACCCTCCTTTTGGGCGAAGTAAGAATTTTTTTGTTTCACCTATATGTTAAAAAGGATGCAAAAATCAGCTTCAAGAATATGCAAGATAAAATTGACCAATTTTGTCATTTAGGCATCAAAATACTTCGGAGAGAAAACAAGTATTACTCTGCTCTATGAACTTTTGTAGTTATATTGCCTAAACGGCAAATCTAGTATCCAAATTCAACGCAGTGAGAACTATGACAAAGCAAGCTACAAAATCTGGACCAAGCATATACTGACTGCTATATACACCAAGGATTCTTATGAATCCATGCAGTAAAGGCTTAAATAATATTCATATTTTAGTTATGTTCAAACCAAAATGCATAAACCATTATACTGCCTGGAATACTGATATCATATCACTCCAACAAACAACCCAATTTGGTATCTATAGGTACTTGGAAACTTTTATTGTACGTACTCTAAACTAGTAACAACCTTAATGACTCTTTGGTATAATCTCCCACCTAATGTAAGTCCCAAACTTGACCAAAACATGTAAAAGTTCGATAAAACAAACAATTCAGGTGTCAGGATAATCTGCACAGAACAAAGTGAAACAGTGTATCAACCATCCACCATACTGCATTATTTGAAATAAATATTTAGGGTAGAAAACATTTAGATACTAGGGCAAACACTAAAAGTTTCTTTGTGACCCTCAAGACAACATTACAGACAAGTAAAAATACTTCATAACTTTGTTTCTTCTGATAATACACCAACAACCAGTCTTAACCCACTAGGTGGGCTCGGCTAAAACAGTCTAGCTATAAATTATTATTTTATTCACTATTTCTGTTCATAAAATTTACTAACATATGATGCTTCCAGGATTTCCCACGAATGAATTAACTTGGACATATTATATATGAGCAACACAAAAATTGATATCCCAATCCCCTATGATCCAGGTTTTCTTTAAGATTAAGTTATATTATCATAATAGATTCAATCTGTTCATAGCACTGGTAACAGTTTTAGTAACAAATACAGCAATGGCATATATGTGTGTGAGCAAGCGCATGTATTTAAGAAATCAGATGCCAAATTATAAACTTACAAAAATCAGTAGTTTCTTCTCCATCACAGGACTGCCTTTTGTAAGAAAGCCTGACAACAGTTGACGTACTCGTTCGATAGATCTTATCATTGAAACTCAAAGAAGAAACTAACCTACTTAAACGACACTGCATCTTGTTCACAAGAGATTGTTCTTCTGTATCATGTCTTTCTTTCAAATCCTTAAAGCTACCATGTGATTTTTCAAGTTGTTTATTCTTTCTAGAAACTTTTTCTGCGCCATAAAATTCAACATCTTCCTCTTCATCCTTGCTTGAGGGCTTCTCCAATTTACCTTCTCTTTTCAGATATTGTTCAACAGCCAATGCCACTGGAGTATGACCACAATCATCCAACTTACACAGTGCATCAACAACACGTGAAGCATTTTCATAATGCAACATTTGAGTCTCCTGTTTTTCTGATGGCGTACTATCTAAAGTAATAAAAGAGAGCCATTGTCAGTACTCTTTTGAAATGTCATGTGATGCTTTCATTCATTCATTCAGCATAAAAATTTACCTCCATCTACACTGATGAAATCATCATCACTATCAGACTCGACTATGCTGACAGAATCAAACCATGTGTCTTGACATATTCCTAAAACATATCTTGTTAGTTTTATATCAAGAAAGAAAAGGCAAAGTCATACTCATACACACTGATATTGAGAGATAAAACTATACTGAGCCTTTTAAATTCATGTATAACAAGGCAGCAGGATTGGGAGAAAATATTTGTAAATTTTAGAAGAGGAAAAGAATCTGCAGATACTCAAAGTCAGGAATTTCTCCCACTTTGGGCCAGAATCAAATTCAATCAGCACATAAGTTTCTTGTATAAAAAACTATAAGAGAAAAACTGAATAATCCAGGAAAGATGTAGTTAGCAAGTAAAGGTAAAAGTGTGAAGCAACTAGGAGAAGAAAATGGTTGCGCAAAATGCAGAGAGGTGAGAGTTGAAATTACAATTATGAACAGAGAGAAGGAATAACAATGAAACACGATCAAATCCAAAGCAAATTAATTGATAAATATACGAAGAGAGGAGAGTTGAAATAGTAGTACCATGAACATCCACTTGAGTGTGGTGCCACTGCAACTGAGTTAGATGGAATTTCATATTCGAAATGTCTGTTTTTCGCCTTGTTTTCCCAGCAGACTCAACCTGAACAAACTTGCTCATGGAAAATTCAGGTAGAGGACATGGAGGCTTTCCATGGTGTTTCCTCGAACGGCGAGAATACTTGTGAGACCTGGGTCTGCTGTTTGTCCTTGATGTGCATGCACCCATTTTGATATGTCTTAAAAAGCCACAAACAAGGATGAATACTTAACCAGAATTATGAACTTAAACACAATTATTATTTTGCATGACTGTGCACGAATGAAGATAAATAGATAATGAACAAGTTCACTATTAATTAATTTGCATTGTAAACAAATAGAGAAGAAAATCGATGAAGCTCATGTCCAAATATTGGCATCCCATTGATAAATACAAACCATGTTCATAGTTTTATATAGATGAAACTCAAATTGACGAGATATGCCTCCTCCTCCTCCTCCTCCTCCTCTCTTCCTGCTCAATTCCACCTTCCGCCTACCAATAAATATCATTGCCACCATGTATCGACATGGCAACATGCCACGAATTCACAAGAGGGACAAGACAGAATCAAAGTCCAGATAATTATATTGAAAAGAGGACTTCAGAAAGTTGTTGTATAGGAATATAAGGAAGAAAAACACAAAAAGCACCGTAGCATCGTCCCAGGAAATAAGGCAGAATACACTATCAGAAAAGAACCAGAAGTTATAAAAGGAACTAGAAGGTGTAGCTACGGTAGACATGCATTGAATTTTCAGAGGAAGCTATGGTACAATTCAAGCTTATGAGGCAAAGCGATCAAGATTCAATGTAACTTTGGTTAAAGAAAGAGAAATCAATGCCACGAAAGATTGCATTTTGAAAGTTACATCTTCCCACCCTTCGATTGAACGAAAGCGAATTTTCTTTTTCTTTCTTCAGAACAGGTTTTTTATAAAAAAGAAAGAAAAAAAAAAGAGGGAACAAAACACGAACTTATGATTTAAGACGGCGTTGTTTGGGAACAAACCTTGAAGGCGTAACTTGGGCCGGAGGGGAAGGCGTCTAATGATCCAGGCAACAAATTAGCAAGGCATCGGCCGGTGCAGAAAGCTACAAATAACGATTGTCTACCCGATAAAAATTGAGGACATGAGTAAGAAGAGCAGGCATCCCATCGATGTCCTGCCCTCTTCCTCTTATTCGTCTCACGGCGAAGTGGCTGGATGAGGATCGAGGATAATAAGAAGAGCGATCAAGCACCGGGGCAATGCGAGCTTTTTATAGGTTTCTGCCACATTGCTTGCGCAACCTTGAACGCCTCCCTGGATCGAGCAATAGTCGGAAGCTCGACGGCGGCGGTTCGTCCCACGTGGAGGCGGTCTCCCGCCTCCGCCTTTAATTTGGGGCGAGGCGAGTCTCCTTCTATTTTAGCTAGCTCATACATGGAGGTAAGGATAAGTATTCGATTAAAATCGAACTAAATCGAATCGAATTAATCGAAAATCGAATAAATTGATTTTTTTCGAACCAATCGAACCGATTGAATTTCTCAATAAAAACCGAACAAACTAAACCGATATTTTATCGATTAATTCGATTTTCGACCGAATTAACCGAATTTTTTTTAAATATTATAAAAATTTTACTAATAAATTATAAATTTATAAATTTATTTACTTAAAATTTATAAATTATTTTTTAATTTAATTAATTCGGTTAATTCGATTTAACCGAATAAGAAAATTTAAAACCGAAACCGAACCGAATTAACCGATTTTTAAAAAAAAAAAATAACCGAATTTCCGAAATAACCGAACCGAATTAAAAATTCAGTTCGGTTTGATCGATTTATTCGGTTTAACTGAATTTTTGCTCACCCCTGCTTGAGGGAGGGAAAGGGAAATACAACATCGATTTGTTCCTTACAAATTCCTATTTTTAGCACTTGATTATTAAAAGAAAAAGTTAATGAGTTTGAATTGATTGATTATAACTTAGCTCCAAACTTCTGCCTTTTGTTTCAGATTCATTTATTTTTCATTGAAGTCGTCAGTTGATAAAAGGTTTCAATAATTATTATAAATAACATCGACTTTAAATAGATCTATCAATAGATTTTAATTGATCTATTATAATGTTTTACAAGTTATACCAATCTAGTGGAGTACTTCCCAACTCGAGAATCAATCAAACCGCCCTGATGAATTATACATATTGCTTTACCAATCTAAAAGACTAATATAATCGATATGCATAGGATTTGATTTTCATAATCTATAATCATTCTCAACCTACTAAGAACAAGAGCTAGCAAATGTTCTTTTTTTAAAAAAAAAAATACAAAATATCTGACTTATGGCAACAAAATCAACACCTAATCCACTTTCTTGTCAGCGTTAGTAACTTCATCTTCTGCTGAATTGCTACTGCTCTTCTCGGTCGATGATTGTGATTCATCGTACTCCAGCAACTGAAAATATTAAGAGAAACTAGGTCATCGAGGATGAGGGATCAAATTCTCAACCCAACAATCAAACACAATAATACTACCTGCATCAACAGATTATGAAACTAACGCTTCATCTCATTAGTTAAGAGACCAAAACCAAGAAAATGTCACCACACAGCTATGACCTTCATAAATATTACAAAGATACCCAAAACAAATTGATTAAATCAACTTTTTGTTTAAGGAAATGTGGATTCTTGATGCATCAATTATTCCTACACCAATTAGCTGAATTATATATATTAAACCTTACATAATCCTCCAAAAGAATAGGAAAGCCATTGAGCTTTTTTCCATTTTTGAATTCACTTACCTATTTGTAGGAGTTAATAGCATAAGTGCTCTAAAATTGGCGACATGAAAGTTCACGTTACAAAAGAAAAGAGATCTAGAACCAACCGATTTTACTTCCCCATTCCATAGGCAATGAGCTGCTAAAAATCCAATAACTCCCGGAACTATATACAGCAAAGCAGGCTGCATATGGCAAAACAAGTGGTACGCATGAGCTTAGAGAAAACACACTGAACAGATCATAGTAAAATACAGCTTCAGACATTCACCTGTGCAGCTTGGAACCAGTTCATGACTATGATGGCAAGGACCAAACCAATAGTATAACCTAAAAAGGCACTATTAAAGTATCGTATTTGCTTTCCTCTTGAAACATCATAGCGCAATGCCAAGGCAATGAAAATCCCTAATCAGAAGCAAACATTCCAAGGTGTGAAAAAGAAACATAAATCACAGATGGTTGTGAGGCCGACCGTGTGGGGCCGCTAAGGTGGCGGATCCACCTTTTGCAAAAGAAAAAGAAACATAAAGAAAACTATACTAAAGCCTTGTGAAGCAAATTGAAGATCAGAAAAATTTGGGAGAAAAAAAGGAACTAAATCAGACATTTTTCATTTCTCTAGAATATTATTAAACAATATACCCAGCAGGCTGGGACTGGGCACCCCTTATCGATGTCCCTGTCGGCCCATGACAACCCGTGACATGTCCTTGCCTGCCTGATCAGTCCATTATAACACTTCTTAGTTCCACAAACCCCTTTCTCCAAAACAACAAATTTGGGTCGTCAAATTAATTTCGAAAGAGTCCTTACAGTTGATGATTCATTAAATCAGGGTATATATGTGTACAAAATGAGTGATTGGGCATTTGAAAATTGGAAAGGTATATTCTAGGTTGTTCTAAATACCTAAACAACGAACTTATCCACAAAAGTTAATGATTCAAGAACTTTGTTCCTGATTCAAGAACTTTCGTTAATGAAGCTCCATCTGTCAAAAGTTAAAAGACTGTTTAAAAAAACAATCAAACAAGCACTTAACGAGTCTACTAACAAACTTGTCCATGAACCTTTTGTATATAACCCTACTAGGAATTGTCGATAGTAGCCTGTTAGTCAGTAGTGGCGATGACACCAAGTTTCTCCTAGTAAAGTTAACACTAAGTTCCATTCTAATAGCTTCACGATAATTATAGCAAAAAGCACCTTCAAAATTATATGTGCTTTCACCTTACTCCAAATTTGGGTTAATAAAATACAAAAACATGATTTCAGCTTTAGAATTAGATATTTACCAGGAAAAACAATATCTCCGAGGCCAAGCATGGAAAATGGTCTTGCTGCATCAGCAGTTGGAAATAGCAGCTGTTGGTAGCACATAGGAAGTAAGTGTATGAATGATAGAAAATCAACAATCAACTACCACAATTAACTGACCTTGATGGGAGCATCAAAAGATTTTGCAACACTAACCATCACTGGCGTGAAGAACACCCAAAAGATATCATAAAAGAATAGTTCAACCTTAACATAAGAGATGAAAGCCAATAACAAATTAGCTGGTGGAAAACAAGAATCTAAAGATTTGGGGGTTTGTATTATCCGCATGGCATAGAAAATAGCCATTTCCTCCATTTTACTAGCTGCAGATCAGTAAACAGATAGAAAGCATATAAGAACAACATAATGACAATACTAAATAAGATGAAGCAACAGAATCAAGACATGTTGAAGACCATAGTTAGTGTCATTTCTGTGCTGTGCTTTGGCTGTAAGCATAGTATCTCAGCATTTTGAGGAATTTTCCCACCAAGTTATTAAAAGACAACAGGCTTGGTGATCCTCTTATATCATGGAGTGTACCAAGGCAAGTAACCTTCCATGAATAAATTATAATATCTTCTTTGTTATAAACTTTTTCCTAAACAAGATGTATGGGTTTGGTACCCAGAAAAACAAGAAATATATTATGTCAAAAATCTACAAGATCCAGGCGATGAAAGATATGAAACTCACATTGCTGTGAACAAATAGCATGGCAATTTTTGACTCTACTGAACTTATGTAAATGAAAATCATGTAAAATACTATTAGATCTAATTTTAAGGGAATTGCCTCAAAGCGTCCACACATATCTTTAGCATTTTTCTGCTTTTCATTGTTATCTCCCAATATTTGAGCATCGGCTACAAGTTAGAATGGATGTGAAGGCGGTGCTGTATACATTAGCTATTATTTGGAGTATGCAGTTATTCTGAGACAAAGTTAAATACATCAGGAATTAAGTTAGTTCGCTATTTACCCTCTCAAAATAGTGCAGGATAAAGTCAGTTCAAAGGACATACTTCAGTGGGAGGAAAAGAACATGTATTTTAACACAAATGCTGGGGAAAGAATAAATTTTCTCATCTCTTACCAAAAGAATGGCACCAGTTTTAAATGATCCCAATGGTAACATCTCAATCCCCTGAGAAAAAGGAGGAGGTAGAACACATTCAGGGGAAGTGGTGAAAGAAAACATGAAAAATTAGCATGTTGAAAATCTTATTTTGACATACATATACTCATTTATCCAGTAAAAAAAAAAAATCTCTAAATGTTTGCAACAGAAGAAATGGATGAGTAACATGCTAAATTGTTACTAACAAATCTATTAAGATGTTCTGTCAACATGTTTGTGGTAAACTCTGTTTGAATATATATTGTAGCTTTTTCCCATACTAAAAACTGATAAGCATTATCTCAGAGACAGAAAATTCAAAGTAGAAACAAAATGAGGTAAGCAATTCTGTTACATAATTCCAAAATAAAAAGTATAAACTCCTATACAATATTAATGTTTCTGAGAATGGGCACATCAATAGTTCTTCCATCTAGGAGACAAGTATAAAAAGTGAAGGGAAGCAAAGATGAACCTACTCGAATAAAAAAATAAGAATATAATTATTTGTGTGGTCCAAGCCTAATAATATTTATGTAATTGCTTCATACTATATCTTATGTTGATAGCGCTGAAAAGTGTGAAATTAATAAAAGCAATAACCAGAAAAAAATATTGTAGTTGTATCTAGGTTTATATGTGGAGAGACAAGTCTTTTCACAATCAAACCACAAGTATTATGTAAAATATAAGAAGTACAAGATATAATATCAAAAGGAAACAACAATAGCGTAAGTATTATGTAAAATAAAGCAGTTACAAAGAATACATTAAAAAATGGCAAGAAAGCCAATAACACATCAGTACACTACAGAGCACATGTAACAATAGAAGTCAACAAAAGAATCAAATTTTTTTTTGTTTTAGGAAAAGAACTAACCTGAATGCAGAATGCAATTCCCAATATATTGTTTGCGAGCCAATGTTTTTTGAGAGCATACCAGACACAGAAGAAAGTTCCAGGTATTGATGCAACAACTTGAGATCTGGTGAATTCCAGAGAAGCAGCTGCAACCAGGAATATTGAATAAACAATTAGGAGAAAAATTGCCATAGGCCACAAGGCAATCCAGATATATGCTTCAAGGAAAAGAATAGCATCCCTAAATTCTTTAAACACAAGTCATTGCAATCTGGTTGCAGTACAAAAGTCTAAAATGTACACAAGACGAGAAATATGTTGGTCATAATGACATGAGAGATGGATGATACCATGACTTTGGATTTCTACATGTAGTGTACGATCAACAGCATAGTTTTCTTGTTTTGCAGAATAAGCATGAATTAATACATCCAGAAAATTCAATTTCATAGTTCAAAATTTGAGAACTTGAAAGATGGATTGTGCAATGGCAGCTAATGAATAAAAGCTCACGAATTTTAATAACTTAAAGAGTATGTAGCACTAAATGGAATTAACCAACAAAGAACTCCAAAAGTATGATTGTTGTTGGATAAGGGCAAGATATAGAAAAGTGAACAACCAATCATACTTATCGACATAGACTTTTAGTACTGAACTTTTCATTTAAAATATAAAACAATTTTTAAAGTCTCAAGCTATATCAAGCTAATCAACATTACACATACACTAATTTGGCATGATATCGAACCAAAGATAATAGCTAGAGAGAGAGAGAGAGAGAGAGTACAATGGAAATATGGAGCACACCAAATGATGAAGTTATCATTCCATTGTTTCGGGAGAAAATGTTTGAGTGCTGGTAATAATGTTGCCCTGCATACCAGTTTTAGCAACGATTGAGGTGCTCTTAGCTATTATAATAGTAAATATCATTGAGTGATCTCATCTCAAAGGAAATGGCAGTTACATACGAGAGATCCACAATCCCAAGAACAAAGAAGTAGCATGTCAATACTGCATTAACTAGATCTTTGGAGAAGAACTTGAAAAGAAGAAACTGTGATAACAGCATTGCACTTCTAACCAAAGGAATCCACATGGCACATTCATTTGATATTGTCTCCTGCAGATATTTCATGTTTTAATATTGATACAGTTACTAATTTAATCCAACAAACACTACAAGCAAGTTATATACAGGCACTAAAAGAAGACAGAGTACTCACTGAAGGTGGTGTTGGCTTGACTGACCGATAGCAACCAACATAGACAGTTAGACATGCTGTCAAAGTTACATTGATATTGGGATTTACCTTCACAAAAAGTGGCGCTAAAGTCAAACCTGTAATGAAAATTTTAAAATATAAATATATAGCTGAAGGGCAATGAATAAATCAACACATTCTAGAAGATCGATATACCATAACTAAAGAAAGTTTCCAAATAAAATTCACAGGAGAGTAAAACTTTCGATATGCCAAGTTACAGAGAAAAGAGCAAAACCAAAGGCAACATACCTAAAAGAGCAAAGTTCACAACTCTTTCATGTGTTCTCATTTTATCAATTCAAGCTCAGTGGCAAGTCAGAATTACAAGTACAGTTGATCGAATACAAGCTTGGAAGGAAGAGAAGTCCTTGTAAACTTCAAATTTCAAGATTTCAGCAATAAATATAGCAGTGGATTAGGGTGTCTTCCTCCCAAATTTTAAGGCCTGCAAAGGGAAAAGCAAAATATAATCATAAAAAATGAACGCTTGTTTCGCATACAAATCAAACACCCGCTGACAATTTGTAGCATAACCAATACGACATCAATGAAATTTAAGAACTTTAAATTTTCCACGCTGATAAAGAAAATAACTTGAGCAACAAGACAAGAGATCTAAACCTATTCCCTAGAAACATAAACAGATATGAAGGTCAACCATACTCATTGAACTCTTCATGTGCGGCTCGGTCAAATTATTAAATCACCGCATTCAAGAAAGAAGCAGAATGTGATAAAATATAAAAGGTTTATCTTATCAGAAGTTGTAGTTTTAGTTTATCGATTAACGTCATAACTTATCCTAATTTTAGTTTATCGCTTAATTTTTAGATCCTATTAAATAGGAGATAAGGTTGAAATCTTCTACTGTAAAAGGCCTATTTATAGGCTCAGCTTCTCTATTCTATTCGGTGAATCAAGTTTGCAAGCTTTTTGTTTCTGTCTCTTGCATTTTCACTTGGCGCATTAACAGAATGAACCAGCAAAAACCACTAGAAAGCAGGAACAATATAGAATTCAACAAGTACTACCAAAACGCCAAAGAAGCGAAGGGCACAACCCCCCAAGTTACTCCCAAAATATGAAGCTGTTGCCCAAGGCACATCCTCCAAGTTTCTCCAAAAAACAATGGTGCCGTCGGACCCAGCGTAATTACCTCCGATCTCTGCTAACAAACTAGCAGTAACTACGATGTCGTAGATCCGAATGTAATTCGATGGCGTCTACTATAGCACTAAAACACGAGAAAAAAAGAACAAATTTTGGAGATCAGACGGGAGGGAGGAAGGGAAGCCATCGATGACCACGAAGCAAAGAGACGCTACCATTGCTTCCTAGGACGGAGGGAGTGAAGGCCCCAAATCGGGGGCCAGGATCTCGAGGATTCGCCCTGTAAAGGAAACCCTAGATCGAGTACTTCCGATTCCTCTCACCTCTTCCCCTCTTCCCCTCTTCCCCTCCGTGACGTTGAAGGTGTCGACCTGCGACGTTACTTTTCCCAAAACGCACACGGGCAGCGGTTTCAGCAATTCAACACCTGGCCGCGCCCAAATCCCACCCAAAGCCGCATGGATTTGCTCGCTAATCTAACAAACTCGGAGGAATCTGCCTATCTGGGAACGCTGACACGTCCATTGTTAAGCCTCTAGCACGCCATGTAAGCACGTTCGTTCGGCTCAGCAACTTCCTTAAAAATTTAGTCAAAAATCTCATCACGATTAAAGACACCCACCGCTCTGCACTGTTGAGATCCATGTTCCAATTTTTGCCGTCCAAGAAACTCTAATCACGTAGATTAACTGGCCGATACCTTCTTTCTTTATCATAAAAAAAGTATATTCTTATCCGAATCGAAGCCATCCACGTTTTAGAGGTCAAATAGGATTCTAATTGATCTTGCTTTAGTGAGTAGCCCACTGTTTTGAGGAAACAAAACGTTCGACGTTGAATTCCATAAGAAGGTTTGATTCCACGATTACGGCAACCGCAACTTCCCACTCCGCCACGCCATTAATTTCCCCACTACTTTGCGATTCTAATCCTGCCTGCCTGGCCTGCCTGCCTGCCTGGCCTGCTGCCTTCGCTTCTCTCTAACTCTCCCTTTCTTCCTTCCTTCCTTCCTTCCAAACCCAACCTAACCCAACCACTCCACTCCTCCAATTTCCGCTTTCGCACGCCACGAATTTTTATCATGCTTCAATTCTTATATTCGTCATCTTCATCCGTAAAGAATCAAAGGCATCGTGTTCAAGTGAAAAAATGAATGGGAGATTAACAAATAAAGAACAATTACAGATCGTAATTCTAACGATCCTTGAATTTGTTTTAAACAACCAAAGATGGCAAATTAGCTAGATGAAACTGAACCAATTTAGGGTCGGCGACGGCGATTCGACGTCGCCGTCTTTTGCCGTCAATAGGGAAGGCATCATCGTCAACGCCAGTGGGCTCAACGACTCCTCTTCTTTCTGCAGATTAACCACGCCGCCTTCGGACGGAGTCAACGGCCGTGGTTTCTTTGCTGTCAACGCCAGCGGGCTGAGCACCTCCTCCTCCTCTTTCCCCTTCTTCTTCGGCCTGATCCGCCCTCCACCCACAGCCCTCGACGTCGCCAGAGACAGCAGATTCAGATCCAGCGTCAGGTTCCTACCGGAGCTGGCCGCGTCGGAGGAGGATGCTGCCTTCGAGGCCCCGCTCGCGGCGGCGTTGCCATTTATCACGCCCTCGTAGTGGCACCTCATGTGGCCGCCCAGCGCCTGCCCTGTGGGGAACGATTTGTGGCACACCGCGCACGAGTGCGCCCTCCCTCCTCCCGCTCCTCCTACGGCCCCGATGGCCGATGTGGAAGCCACCTCCGCTGTCGGGGCCACGGGCTTGCGGTGGCGGGTCTTGTGGCCGCCGAGCGCCTGGTAAGATGGGAACGCCTTGCCGCACACGGAGCACTCGTAGGATTGAGGAGTCCTCGCCGGCGGGGTCACCGCGAGATCTCGTCGAGCGGTGTTGCCCAGCTGCAACTGGGACACCGGGCCGAGAGTAGATCCCCGGACGCCGCGGGAGAGCATCAAAAGACAAAGGGCGAGGTGCTCCTCATCGGAGCGTGCGTGGCGTTCGGTGATCGACTCGTCGGATGAGGAGGGGGAGTTGGAGGCGCGGGGGCGCTTGGACCGCTTCCCCTTGGCCCACGACTCCAACTGGTAGGCTTGCGGCGGCGGAGGAGGTGACGGTTGCTGTGTGGGCGTCGGCGTCTCGCCGCCATCGTCTGAAGGAACCATCGCATCCACGGCCATGATCGGAGTCACCGCTCAATCTCTCGATGAGATTAATGAGGGAATCTTGAGGAGTTTGCGAGTATTGTTGGAGGCTTGAAGCAAGCAAGGAGATCGAAGAAAAGAGAACGAAGAAGAAGGTGAAACCTGGAGAGACGTATATATAGAGAGAGGAAAGAGGGTTGCGGGTGTGTGAGACTGGAGTGGCGTCAAAGTTTGGAAGCTGAGACGGCGAGGAAGAGCAAGTGTTATAAGAAATATGAGAAATGGAACGCTTCGTTGGTATCTTTCTTACTTCATGTGTTATTAGTCTATATCGTGGGCCATGTGTTCAATATGAAATAGCAGCCAAGGTATGTCGAGGTATGCGTCACAATACGGTGGGATATGATCGCTACTTTTTATTTTTTAAAAAAATAAATAAATAAAAAGGAAAATGAATAAATAAAACACATCCATTAATTTGTTAACATTTTAATATTATTGAAAATAGCTTTTTTTTTAATATTTTCCAAAAACCAATATTAAGAAAAATATAGTAAAATTAAAATTTTAGAAATATAAACAAAAATACAGTGGATTATTTCTATAATTGTCGATTTTCATGTAGAGGATGACATGAGGTGAGCGGAATGAAGTGAATTTAAGACAAACTAACATTGGAAAATAAATAATAAAATTGTTTATTTTTATTGTATTTTATTTATGGATATTGAGACTAAATATGAAAAAATAAAAGACTAAATCCACTATCCCATAGCTACATTTGAGCGTTGCGCTAATTAGGAATACTACATGAATGAATTTGACAAAAATTGATTGAGTTTTGATAGCCCCTGGGTGTAATTTGGAGTAAACGTGGCCATGATAATTGTCCTTAGTTCGGCTTTGTCTCATGTAGTATGAATAATGGGTCGGATACCAAAACCCATTGTCACAAAAATGAAATTAGGGAGCAAGTAATACATTTTGACTAAACAAGGGAACGAAGCTCATTGAGCTAGTTGACTAATTGATACTGATAAGTTCTGCAATCTGATTAACCTCATAAGCTGTTTCAAATTGACATCAGCAACTTGAAAATAACTTAGGCATTCAGGAGATCGTAATCGTCTAATTTCTCATTGTATTCCATCACTTTCTTCCTAATCTTAGACGAGTCCACCCAAGTCACAAAATCCTCCATGTTCTTTGTCACCAAATAGGCTGGGTCTGTTACCACATCTGGTCCCACTCGGACATGGCCTTGCTCAATATACGTCACAGCTTCCCTTAGATGCTCAGCAAACTTGAGGTATACCAAAACAGAAGCCAGTCTTCTCCTGCAAAAAATGGAACAAAGTTTAACTTATTCAAAGATCATATCAACTCCATCTACTATGCGATCAAAGTTGGTGTGAATGGATGTGCTTGGTAAGAGAAGATTTGAAAGGCTGTGCATTAAGCTGTAGTTTAATCTAATGAGGCACCGAGAAGAGCAGCAGATGATCAACACTGTCACCATGAATTCTCAAAGCTCATTTCCTTTCAAAAGCTTCAGACTGATCATATGAGTTGGGACTCACAAGTCCAATTAGCATGAGACTGTGGTAAATTAATAGTCAGTCAACTTCAACTTATGTTGTGATCCGACTTAGTGAGATCAATATTTCGAATTACAAACTGATTGCCCCAAAAATATGATATATATATATATATATATATATATTCTCTGGTGGCATGGCTTGTTTACTTGGATGAATCAATAGGAGAGAGATGAATGGAATGGAAGGAACAAGAGATGCACCTGTGATCATGTGTGTTTCTTTTACCTTGTCCTTCTTCCCCTTCTCCCTAACAACACAGTCAATAAACTCAAAAGCTCACCTAATTCACCTAGGGTTGGAAAGAGCAACTTACTTAATCAAAGGACTGGAAAAATATTCATCTATTTAAATTGATTAAAAAAACACACGCCTGAAGTAAATAAAATGTAGTGGAAAACTAACATGGCGATGCTGCCATTTGATCTTGACAATCAATGAAAATCATGAAACTTCATTGGTTGTCCTATCTCTCTTCAATGAATTCTTGTCCTAAATATCTTATTCATCTGGTTTCAAGGCGTTTTGATTGCATTTCTGACAGTGAATTGAGTTCTGTCAACCTTCTATCTTTAGGTAGGATTCTTACTCTTCCCTTTGGGTGTTCCCACCATCAAAGAGAGGTGACAATGTCATAGTTTCAGGGAGTAAATTGCTGTGATGCTTTGTTTTTCTTGATGTTGTAATCATAAATGCCAGATTTTGGCATTGATGTATAAAAGTGTTTCTCTATGCTGGTAAGCTGGTTGGGGTCAAAATAGTGAGTTTCATAGCTGTTTGAAACACAGCGACTGTGCAGAAAGAGGACAGTAAGTTCTAAGAGGTGTTTCTTTTATTAAGGATTCTCTCAATTACCTGTGTGATGATTGACTTCTATGGGCTCCTTGCTTCCAAAAGACGATGATATATAACTTAATTCCTCATGTAAGATCTAGCTAGTAGAATAAATTGTGTATATATTTAGGAAGACAAGTTTATTTTAGTGTGAGATGAACACTGTGTTTTATACATCAGTAAGTGCAAGGACTTTGGTTCCTTAGGAAGACAAGTTTATTTTAGTGTGAGATGAACACTGTGTTTTACACATCAGTAAGTGCAAGGACTTTGGTTCCTTAATTTTACTAATCGGTTTGTGTGATGAGTGTAAACTATTTATGGTCTTCTGATTCTGAGAAATCCTGCAACAACATTCAAATTATAATTTTATAAATACAACTAATGTTAAGTTCTTAATGATGATCACATATGTGCATCATGTCTGCATGTGCCTATATAGTTATTCTACTGCATACAGCCTCAATAAGCTCTTCAAATCCTTGACCTAAATGTTGCCATATTAACTTAATAACTTCTTGCAACGAAAGGATACAACCATTCCTTACAATAATAGCTATCTTAGAATTTAACAATTAGCCCTGTATATCTAATATCTATACTGCTTGGAACTCTGAACTCTGTTTCCCTTGAAGATATATATTCTACTGCAATGGAAATGGAAGACTGACAAGGTTAACTCAAGGAGAATGCACATCTAGAGAATTTGAATATGATTTTTGGGATAGTGATGTCCAATGTAAGCAGCAAAAACTTGAGGAAAAAATGCTCAATCAACAGCATAAATGGTTTCTACCAATTAACTTCCTTAGACAAGTACAGACCATATAATTGTTAGACCTCACAGCCAAGCAAAGAACAATAAACAATTGGAGAAAAATTAAATTAAAATGTAATTAAAATTAATTCTTTTAAGTTTAAAAACAGCTCATTTGTAAAGCTTCATCAAAATTTTTGTAGCGTAAGAAGTGATCACCACCGACATAATATAAAACTTTAGCAAAACTTTTTATTGTTGAAATTACACCTGTCACACAAAGATCCACTCCTGTGTATGGCCCTCTACATTGTGTAGGTGATTTGAAATCCAATTTTTTCGGCTTCTATAGTATCTCATGAAAAATTTCACCACCAAATATATATTTAAGTATGTCTTAAATAAAAATTCCTAGTCCCCCAGAAAGATGACTTGAGTAAACTACCCAAAAATTGACATCTAGACATGGACAAACAACCCCAAGAATGCAGAGAAACAAAGAACACTAGAGCATGTTGTATCCAATAGTCAAATTGTAGCAGTTGATATTTGAATTTCTGGATGAAGTACAATGATAAAATACAGAAAAAAAGAGAGATTAATTCACAAGGTGAATTCAATTATGTACTAAAAGGAGATTTTGAACTTGTCAATCATGATCAACCAATTAAAGAAGTTTGAAATTAAACATGAGACAGCAACGATTGATTTAACTAATGGGAGTGGTTTCTTTTACCTATTAGCCTAAACAAATATAGAGTGTATGGAAAATAAATAAAGAACCCATCTACTGTCAAGTGTAAATTGTTAGTTGCTTCTTTTATTTGTCTCGACAAAGAAAATCAAGTAAAAAGCTTCCAGTTAGACTATAGCAAAGTAGATCAGCTTACCTACAGAATGAGCTTACTGACAGTTTATGGCACTTTTCCAGGCTCTTTTTTGTTGAAATTACACCCATATTGTAACTGAAAGAAAAAAAAACAAAACAAATAATAAAAACAGACAGAGGAATCAACCAACATATTTATGAAACAACAATTGCATGTAACAGAGGTTTAAGTGACATAATACTAAAGTGCACAATAACTGGCAAAAATAATCCCTGATCTGAACAATGACAAATGACGACGATGGTCCTTATAATGGCATATTAATAATTGCACATTAAACTACATCAGAATAGACAGTTGTATCCCTTGATGGCTTTGATTGAAGTCTTTTGCAAGCCCATAAAAAAACAAAAAAGCACAATGCAATAAAACTCAGTTGTTATTGCAATCTGTCAGAGGTAAACATTGCATACTGGTGATATCCCACAACCCTAATTTATCAGCTCAAAAGCCTGCAGGTGATAGGTTTGCATTGCAACAGTTGCAATTCAAATCAATTCTGGAATAGCTAAGTAGAGAAAAGTCCACAATAGAAAATGCAACAAACTGCAATGGACCTAATTTTCTAGTTATTTGTTTATCGAAATGGGCTTACAGCTTTTCCAGCAGTCCATCTGTCATCTGAATTCTGAAAGGATCGCTAGGATCCATTTGCTTCAAGATATGCACTAGCTTCTGAACCGCCAGACATATACTTGAGTACCTAGAATTGAAAATATAGAATTCCTATGAAACTCCGTAGTGAAAAAGGTAACTACTTGCCAAAGATTGAAAAGGAATATCACTTCTTGTAATCATCTCTTTCTGCGAGGTGGTATCGGCGCGTTATAAGGGCTTCTCGGTGGCCGCCTTCGCGTTTGTACTCAAGGAAGTTAACTTTCTTGAGAAGCTTCTTCTCATGGAATTTCAACTTCCTCATCTTCAGTAACTTCTGCGATTGATTACTGATTAACGGTCCGTATCTAAATCGTATCTATGATTTTTGGAGGAGGGAAAATATTAAGCAACCCGAGAAAACCTGAAAGAGAGAAAGCTCACGAAAGTCTTGGCGATGTAGTTATCGGGAAAGGTGAAAATCGGCACGGAGAAAAACAGTCGCCGGCGAGGAGCAGAACGGAGCTGAGCACAAACTAGAGACGAAGAGGAAGTTTTCGGGCCGCCGTCGCTAGGGTTAGGGTTTTCAGTTTATTTGGGTTCTGAAGTTTATTATATTTTTTAAATTACTTTTAATTTCACTAAAATGCTGAAGATATTTTAATAACGAGTCTTTTAAGACATTTTCACTAAAATTTTATTAATGTTGACAAATAGAATGAACTTTTTTAATTAACTAACGCTTTCCATGATAATTATAAAAAATAAAATAAAGACTTTAATTTCTATATAAAAAACATTATCATATTAATAAATTATTAAAACATATTGTAAAGGAATTAATCATATTTGTAGGTATGTCGATATATTTAATATATCATGATTAATTTCTTCTAGATTTTGTTGCACAATTTTCCAAAGAAAGAAATTTATTTGTGCACCCTGAAGTCTATCATATTTTTTAAATTACTCCCTATAGTTTGATTTAAAATATATATCAGACAAAGATATTTTAATAACGAGTATTTTGAGACATTTTTCACTAAAAATTTATTAATGTTAATAAATAGAATGAACTTTTTAATTAACTAACGCTTTATATGATAATTTAAGAAAATAAAATAAAGACTTTAATTTTTATATAAAAAACATTATCATATTAATGAATTTCATTAATGATGTGTTTGCCATATTTATTAAAGATAAAACTAATAAAAATGAATGCAAATTGAATAAAAACATTTTCTAATATTTGTTTTTGATGACAAATTGAATCAACACAAAATACCACGCAGAAACATATCAAGAGCAACACGGCAAAAGCAGAAGAAAGACACAAGAGACACAAACAACAACTAAAGGAGATCGAATTAAGTGGATAAAACAAGATGCCAAGCTCACACTCTTCCTAGCTCATGTCAAAAGCAAGCCTCCAAAACGCAGCAGCAACAGAGAGCCGCCAAGCTGCCATGTCCAAAGAGTTAATTAAGAACAAACAATACGTTTGATTTTGAAGAGGAATAATTATTTCTGAATTTTGATTGTTTTTGGCAGAATTAATTAACTTTTTTAAAGGTATTTTTTTAAATTAGATTCTGCCTCACCATCCCTCGACGAAGGAAGGGCTCCTGCTTTGCTGCTTCTGCTCCTGGGGCGGTGGCTCGGAGGCGTAGGTGGCCGGAGGGTAGCCCTGCGGAGGAGGGTAGCCGGCCGGTGGATAGCCTTGCTGAGGAGGAGGGTAGGCGTAGCCGCCGTGCCCAGGCGGCGGATAGGCGTCATTGGCGGCGTACCCTTCCGCCGGATATCCTATATATCACCAAGTTTCATTCAGTCAAAACAACAAACACCGTTAGGATACAGATTCTCCACCCCCAGTATCGCGAACCACCAAACAACTCATTGCCATCGTCACCTTGTGGCGGCGGGACGCCGACGGGGGGTGGCTGCTGGTTGTAGTAGCTCATCCTCCTCTTCGCCGATAAGAGAAGAGAAGAGAGCAACGTCTTGGTGCTTCCGTAGAGAAGAGATTGCGCTTTTTTTAATGTCGCGGAAGAAGACGCCGCCGGCGGTGCGTCGAATCCAACGATGAGAACTGATTAAATCGGACGGCCAGGATGCATTGATGGGACGCTGATGGGAGAATCTGGACCCTCCGCAAGTGCGAAGCTGGAAAAGGTGTCCCGGGTTTGTTAATTTCCAAGGCCCTTCGCTTTGGGTTCTTCAATAAAATCAACGGCTTTTATGGAATCATGCTCGCGAGAAAAGGACGTTGGAACAAGGGCGTTAGGCGTCAATTGATGGAAGATATTTACTTGGGAATACTTTTTATATCTAAATTATGAAGATGTTTATAATTATTTCATAGAATAATAAATATTTGAATTGATGCTGGGCGAACGACTGACCTCCTAATTTAAGTAGGACGTGACAATAAGAATGCTAAAAATGTTTATAGAAAAAGACAGATTTCTTCAGATAACATAAGAATGGATTTATTAAAAGTGATTAGTTTAAGATCTGTTTAGCAATAAATTAATGGTACAACGACAATTTTCCTAACAGTGTCGGTGATTGACGGCTGGCTTCCTCACTTGGGACACGGTGCATGGCTCCGTCCACTCCCAATGCGACTTGGGCCAACGGGTAGGGCAGTCCCGTCATTAGTTGGCACAGCTAATCCCAGGATATTACTTTCTTAAAATTATGCCAAAAATTCCTTTTGCCACCGCACAAGATGCGAGTTCAGTTACGGAGTTACCGGTAACAAAACGAGTCACACTGAACGACTCGGAAGTCCGAAGATCACATCATTTGTCGTGACTCGTATCGTAAACAAAGTTGCGATCGAGATTGTGCTCTCCTTGACTTCGCCAGTTGCTCGTCACAGTGGTTGTTCTCTCCATCGCTCTTCCTCTTCCTCATCTCCGTTGAGGAGTAGCCATGGATGCGGGGAAGAAGAAGCCCATGGTGTCGGATGCGGGGGCTTGGGCCATGAACGTGGTCAGCGCCGTCGGCCTTATCATGACCAACAAGCAGCTCATGTCTAATAGTGGCTATGCTTTCTCCTTCGGTACTCCTTTTTCCATTCCCCTCCCAGATTGTTTTCCCTTGTTTCCCTTCGTCAGATTTGGTACTTCTTTTGAATGCTAAAATTCAGAGAGGAAGAATGCTGATGTCTCGATGGAGTTCCTGTAACAAAGGAGAAATTTAAGTACAAGTCTTGAGTTTATAAGCTTCTTTTATGTTAGAATCAGAATTTGGGTTTGTCATGTCGATTCGTTGTGTCTTTTAAATTAAAGGTGTCGTCAAGTGTTCTGCTAATGATCGAGAGCTCTTTGTGAGATTTTCCATGTTGAATATACGATCAGATCTTTGATACTGTTGAGATTTTTTGATAAATTCCGAAAAATTAAACATATTTTTGTAGGATTTGAGTTTTAGTACGGCTTAAAAAGCGAGCAACATGCTAGTAAGATCAAGATTTTGATAGTTCCTTTGGTGACTCGAACTTGCTTCAGATCTAGAGATCTGTGACGTCACCAACTTTGCTAGTCTTAGGTTTATTCAACAAAAGTGGGCAAACAGTTAGCAGGACTTGAGAATTTTTGCATATTTGATTCTTATTTTCGACAACGCCATACTTTGAAGTGAATAGTGATAAATTAACAACATTCTAATTCATCTTTGTGTTGTACTAATTATGGTAAATATTGCTATTCTTAAAAATTACAAAAGACAGCATTATCTACATGCTGCAAATAAAAGTGCATCATTTGTGATATCAGGTTATGACTTCAACTCTAGTTGAATTTACTGATGTTACTCTGGAATTTTGCAGCAACCACTCTAACGGGGTTCCACTTTACTGTGACGGCCCTTGTTGGTTGGATTTCAAATGCAACAGGGTTATCGACCTCCAAGCACGTCCCTTTATGGGAGCTTTTGTGGTTCTCCATTGTTGCTAATATGTCAATTACTGGGATGAATCTTAGTCTCATGTTGAATTCTGTTGGATTTTATCAGGTAAATTTGTTTGCACCTTTAAAAGGGATTATGTATAGCCTGTCATACAAATATGTCTCAGTTTGGACTTCAAAATGTGCAGATATCTAAGTTGAGCATAATACCAGTGGTATGCTTGATGGAATTTTTCTTGCATAGTAAGCAGTACTCATCTAGGGTGATAGTGGCTGTTACAGCTGTGGCATTGGGTGTTGGCATCTGTACAGTCACTGATGTAGAGATCAAAGTGAAGGGCTTAGTTTGTGCCTGTGTAGCAGTATTCTGCACATCATTGCAGCAGATTGTGAGCATCTATACTTATTTTTAAAATAAGTTACTCATCCATGCTATGCATTTGTTTAATTTATTTTTCTATTAAAATGTCTTCTGATGGCTGAAAATTTGTACAGATATCCACATGCTCAGCCTTTAGCATTTGGTTTTTGAATCTCAGTCTTTAGCATTTTGTTTTTGAAAGGTTTATTTCACATTATCTAGTTTCCTATGTACAGAGGCTAATAAGTTATTACTCTTACTTGATGAACAGAGAGACTCCGTCATTAGTTGAAAAAATATCATCTAGTTAGGTTATGCTACATTTGGAATGTAAAGGAACCTCGAGAATGTCATTGAATTTTCTGTTCACTGATATGGTTTCATATTAAATAATTCAAGGGCATTTTCAAGAACATCCCCGTTTTCTATCAAGTTCTATAGCAACATGATAATTTTATGTCTGCTAAAATTCTGATAATAGTTTTAAGAATGTGATTGGCTGATTGCAGGGAGCAATGGATTAGGTTTATTACTCTTACTTGATGAACAGAGACTCCGTCATTAGTTGAAAAAATATCATCTAGTTATGTTATGCTACATTTGGAATGTAAAGGAACCTCGAGAATGTCATTGAATTTTCTGTTCACTGATATGGTTTCATATTAAATAATTCAAGGACATTTTCAAGAACATCCCCGTTTTCTATCAAGTTCTATAGCAACATGCTAATTTTATTTCTGCTAAAATTCTGATGATAGTTTTAAGAATGTGATTGGCTGATTGCAGGGAGCAATGGATTAGGTTGAGATGTAATTGTAAATTTGCTAATTTTGTTGTTTCTAACCATCTGATCAAAGAAATTTTATATTTCAGACAATTGGGTCACTTCAGAAAAAATATGACATTGGTTCTTTTGAGCTTCTAAGCAAAACTGCACCAATACAGGCTATCTCTCTTCTCCTTTTCGGTCCATTTGCAGACTACTATCTGAATGGTCACTCGATCTTCAAGTACCATTATTCTGTTGGAGCATTAGTAAGTTCCAAAAATAAAACATGTTTTTTTTAACTGAAAATTGCTCAATTACGATTGTTGCCCTTAGCTTCAAATTCTGTGTTGATTGTTCAGACTGAAGTAGGAAAAATTTGCATTGAAACAACAAAAGGTCAATGAAGTCTAAACCGACTATCTGACTCAGCATCCAACACATGTTGAATAAGAGTGGCATATGCTGTTAAATAAATGTATGCTCATGTTATAATTATAACTGGTTGTCCAGGACTTGGAACTTTTTTTATTTTCCTAGCACATTATGGTAACTTTGCTAGTTCAGCTGAAATAGTAATTTTAATGACAACAATAATAAATAAATAAATATCTGGTACTGTATACTTAACCAGTTTCAGCACCTTGAATTCCATGTACCTGAAACTTGTCTATTAGCGAGATTAGCTGAAAGAGTGGCTTGTGGTCAGCAAACAAAGTGTACCTATAAAGAGAAGCATATCACGAAGGTCAGAAATAAATTAAGCATATAGGATCAATGAACTTGGAGAACTAGGCATTATTATTCTATAAATTGTTAGATGATGGCCTGACTAGCCAAGTCCAATCTAATTTGGCTATAGACTCGTCCCCCATTTGAAACCAAATATTTTAAACCTTATGCAACTCTAATAGAAAGGATGGACTAAAAACATTGGTTTATCCAATTGTTGGCGTAATGCATGATGCTCACTTTTTTATGTAAGGATGCTTTTGTCAAGTTCATCTATACTTGAGAGAGATTTGTTAACACCGTAATCAACAGTTATTGGCACTATAAGTAGTTTGAGATTAGACACCATGAGAATGAACATCAATAGGAAGTGGGAACTTGTTGGTGAGCTAAGAGGTGGTTCTATGTCATGAACCACTAATACCAATGTCATGCCTCAAGTCCTTAATATATGCAACTTTGGATATCAATGTGTCATGTCATGGAAGTATATGGAAAAGGATTTATTTTTTATTTTTTAGTTTTGCAAAGATACTTATATATCGTTTATCAAATTTTGTTGAACGAACAAAGTTACAGATATTAACCTAGATTAGACTTTACATATGAACAATTTCCATGAATTCCTCGCAGAGTTAACCTATTTAATTTTACTGTTCCACAGCTTTTCATACTTCTTTCATGTATCCTGGCTGTCTTCTGCAATACCAGTCAATACCTCTGCATTGGCCGATTCTCTGCAACGTCATTCCAGGTCTTAGGACACATGAAAACCGTATGCGTGTTGATTCTCGGATGGCTACTCTTTGACTCAGCTCTGACCCTGAAGAACATTCTCGGGATGTTTCTTGCGGTGCTTGGCATGGTGTTTTACAGTTGGGCAGTGGAGCATGAGAAAAAAGTTGCGCTGGCGTCAGATATCAGGATTCACAACACATCGGAAGAGGAAGACACAATACTTTTGGGCAAGAAAAATGGTTTCGATAAGGATGATATCGAGCTTGCTCGTTCAGAGAGCTAATTCAGTTTACTGTTTTTTCTTCTGCTAATCAATTCTACATGTGTTTTTCTCCATCAGGTTTTTCATTTATTTTTAATTTTGTCATTTGTTCCGAAATTGTTTCGAATTATGTTGGCCATTATTTTATCATTCGATATTAACTTCTCTCACATCGTAGATTGTAGTTTTTGTGTAAGATATTCGTTTTAAAGAGAATGGTATAAAGAACATATTCCATACAACATTTAAAAAAATAAAAAAAATCATCAGCTAAAGCTTGTAGCAAAAGTTATAGTACGCTAGATATAAAATATAAACCTAAAAAAAAAAGTTATTTATAAATGGGTTATAAATAACTTAATATGTTTATACCTCAACAGCTGAAGCTTAAATTCGCAAAACTGCAAATGATATCGTGTTTATATTTTGCTCATGCTAATGTTTCCATGTGTTATGTCCAATTAATGCCTCGCATGCTGGGAGTAATTTAAATTCGCTGACAATAGAAGCTAGAGAAAGAGCATTTGCTAGCTTACGATCTTTTGCATTCAACATGTCACGAGTTCGCATCGAGTATCAAAAGCTCAACAGCTCACGATACACACGATGGTACATTTTCAAACCATAATTTTGTAACTGATCGGATTCATACATAGGATTGAAGCTCCATGCAAGCAGTTGATTCTGGTAGCTAAATTTGAAGTTTTGCCTTGTGTTCTGAGAAGACACCGGTGTATTTTCCCGAACATGGCATTCACAAACACTCAAAAATAGACCAGCCAGTTTGATAGTCATTTTAGAATTCACAAAATAATTACTAATGACTTGTGTATGACAACCTAAACATAACTGGCGAGAAAGAATCACAAGCCTACCAACCTTAAGAACGACACAGGTAACACTTTTTATGTTATCCAGGGTTGCATGATCAACATCTATTGATTAAAGTTTCACTAATTACCTATTTTACAAATAGGCGTTTGATAGGCCAGAATATTGCATTGTATCTCCTCTCTAGACTTATTACGACAATGAATCTAAGCTATTATATTTGGAGCATCTAGAACTCATAAATATTACAGCATTACACAATGGTACTGGGGATGTAACTGCTTCAGACCACAGTCAATGATACTTAGTCATCATAGTTACCTTCGGCAAACTTGTTCTCGGAATAAAAGACTGCGACAACTTGATTTTCCCCAAATTTTCTTCCATGCAATCCTTGTCTGGCTTTGGCAGACCCATCAACGTCCTCATACTCCAAAAATACCTGATCAAAAAAGACGACAGATTGCTTAACTGGTACAAGGGAATGGAATAGCGAATTCAAACATTGTAAGATTTTAGTTCGATAACAAACATTGTAAGTATTTATAAGATTCTATGGAGCATTGTAAAGTATCATACATATATTTTTTAGAAATATCAAAACAAATAAAAATCATTTTGCATTTGTAGACATCTGCAACATTGTGTAGTGTGCAATTGCCATATGCAACAGATGTCGCCATCTAAATCACTAGGTAGGCCTAGATATAAATATATTGGTAAATAATTTCTATATGGACTTAAAATCTAGTTTCATGTCAAGCAATACATGTAAGGTATAGCATTCTAACAATATATTGTAACAGATATAGACACATGGGTGATACTTGACATTTGCCCATGTTGCTTGATATGAATGATAAAGAAATTGTTAAGGAAGCTTCAGAGATTGATATGTAGCCTAATGACATAATCACTATACATAATAAACAGTCTGACCTTTCCAACGCCAGGGGTTGGTTCTCCATTTTGTCCAGGACGTGGGATTACAACATTGACCAACTTACCTGCAAGTAAAAAATCGAATGGTTATCAAGCAGAAGATGAAAATTCAAGAAAGCACTAAAATGCATCTTCTACAAAGAACAAAGTCTGGTTCTCATGTAAATTAGCAATAAATCAGTCCCATGATCTTGTCATATGGATAGAGACAATGGTTACTCTCCAGCTTTATTGCTTTACTTGATTTAGTTATTGGACCTAAATTAAACAACACGCTGAGCCTAGATGACCTAGGCAAGGAGCCCAACTATGGAATACATCTACTTAAGAATACACCTGAGCCCTTCATTTGGAATTTCCAGAGCATTGTTGATATTGAGGATGCAAAAGGGATGTGAAGAAGATGAACATTTTGGCCTTTTGCTGTATATAAAAAGCAGATTTTTGTTATAACCGTTTTCACAAGAGGTATGATTTATCTCTAATATTCTGTTTTTATCGCCTTTAAGGATTTAAATTTTATTTTTCCTCCGGTTAGCAACCTGACATTTCTTCTGCATATTATTTTAATATAATTCACAATAGATATATAAACATAAATTATATTTATAATAAGTTAATGCATCAAAACAGCCAGTGACTTTTTCTTTTATTACCTTTGATTATTTTAATAGGAGGATCAACTACTAGTAAAAAGAAAAGGTTACAGGGACTTGGTGAGGTAGAAAATGCCATCAATAATAAAGAACATTTATTTAATTTTTACCGTATTTTCCACCTTCTACCCTCATGTCTTCCAGTATGTCTTCATATTCATCATCGTTTCTGAGTTCATCTGGAGCAAGCACATGAGTTAAGCATATCACCTTTGTAGGAAGAGATCCAACCTGGTAAACAAGTTTCTGCATTCGGAAAGATGAGATTAACTCAATATTTTCAAAACGGAAACTCAGAAATTAAACACTGTCAACACATACTCAAATGTTTCAGTTGCAAGCTCCATGATGTTGTTGAACTACTTTGTCAAAATGTACAAAATAAGAGAGGCATGCATGATAAATTGCTTAACTGTCATATACAAATATCATCTCATAGTAGACCACGACAAAAAGAAACTAATAGCAAATATTTAACCGATGCAAACAAACAAATAAATAAACACTAAATTTTAAGATAATTTATTTGATCCTTTAAGGTTCCTCCAAAAATAGTAGAATATAGACCAATATAAACACTAGATTGAACCAGCATAGCTACCTATCACTTAATAACATTCTGTTAAAAAAGTGTATGGAAAATATAATTAGAATTTTCTCTATGACACATTGATAATTTAGACTTTTTTTCGTTCAAACTCACTAAGTTTTAGTGAAAACTTATTTAAGTAACAAAACATATTATATAATTCTTGGAAATCATATCAATATCCTAAATAACTATAAAAGATATGTCACATTTTCTTTAGATTTTTTCCTTTCTTTATGGTCATTCACTGTTTCCTAACCATTCACGACTATTGCTTGGCAGATTGATGCTTCAACAAGGCACTTGCAACTAATGGCAACCTCACTAAACCAAATTTTTTAGACTTAAATTTTTCTCTCTTATTTTTATAGGGTTATTGATATTTTCAGAATGAGAGGCCTCAGTGGAATGTTAAATGAAAACGGGTTTGAACGGGGCAATAATTAATATTAGGATATTAGGGGCATTTTTAGGGCAATCGTCCAAATCTCTATGCTATGAACCAAATGATAAGACTGATAAATTATATTCCATCACATGTTTAATCATTTTGCACCTACCTGCAATGCCACTTGTTGTTGTGCTTGTAGCAATACACTTTCGTGTTCTGGTCTTGGCTGCACAGCACCTTGGTTTGCACGCCTCACAGTAAGGGTTTTATCACCCATTTTGATACCATTAAGAGCTGCACATGCAATATCAGTGACAGATAAGTCTTGGTAGACACAGAATGCATATCCTTTTGAATTGCCAGTTTCCCTGTCCTTAACAAGATCAAAACCACGGAGAGGCCCAAAGGATTCAAGCAATTCTCTAACTTGCACTTCCGTGAAATAGTATGGAAGTCCTCCCACAAAAATGCGATCAGGTCCCTCAAGTCCACCAGCAGAGCCAGGTGTCAGTCCTACTGCAGCAAGATTAAGATTAGGATTAGGCTGGCTTGGACCAAGTGCAGCTGCAAGGGAAGGGTTATAATCACTTGGCCTTCTGACCTTCACTGGGGCACCCTGAAAGACATAGACCTCATTTTAGAGTCATAGGTATAATCCGAAAGTTGTGACACAAAATCTTAAAGTTAAAAAAAATCCAACCTCAAAAATAATGCCGTCCAATGCCATTGCATTGCTTGCTTCTTCAACAGACCTCATTTCTACAAATGCAAATTTCTTCTCATGGTTGATATACACATTGACAACAGCATCACCTAAAAATCAGAGAAAAACACAGATACAATCTCATAAATCAAAAAAACGAAAATTAGCTACAAACACTAACCTGGACCAGCTGTGTTCCCTCCAATAGCAAACATAACCTGGCTAAAGAAAATCGCAACGGACTGCAAAAAAAAAAAAAAAAAAAAAAAAAAAAAAAAAAAGATAAGCAAGAACAAGAACCATCAGCATCTAATCGTACTATGGATCACATAGAACTACAAACATCTTAATCATAAGACACACGAAGGGAGAGAGTTATCCAGCATAACTTTCTATAACAATAGTTACCATTTGCATAATTTTTTTCAAAGAGTTGTAATAGATTGAGATGATGTTATAAGTACCAGCCGTGAAATCCAACATAAACATAAATGTTTGGTAAAGGTGACAAATACAATGGTGATCTCTGAAGGTTGTAGTAATTTTCCATCAAAGATCATGGATAATTTGGAATCCTTTCCATGGCATGCCATATAGGACTAAAAGTGATTGCAAGCAATGAGGATATTTTATCCTAAATTTTTATAACAAATAACTCAAAGGAAGATTTACGATCACCAGCCTTCAAAACAGTGACTCAAACACCTCAATTGAGTGATTCCAAACACATTAAATCACTGCAAGATAAATCAAGGCTGATTTATCATACAAGGTCAATCAAAATAATAGGTAACTATAAATTATAAAGCCAAACCCAGGAAATGCTTAACTAATAAACACTGACCAACATTGTTAAGAGTGTTAGATATAGAGTTTAGAAATTATAAAAAAAAATGTAGCTTTCAAAGAATTAACACAGGTAAACCTTTTACACCTATTGGACGATACATGCCTTTGTCTCCGACCAGATAAAGTGATACAAACTCTGACAACATCCAGGAAATGATGACTGAGCTACCAGTTATGCTTCCTCCTTTTATTTGCATCACATAGTAATTCCACTAGATTATATTTGAAATGCTAATTTCGATTCAAAATAGCCACTGGAATGGAAAATATGTGGTTGAAGTATTTCTCATAAGATGTTCTGTTGCGTTATAGATGTCTACTCATACAACTCTATTTAAAAGGAGAATAGATTAGAATTGGAAATTATAATTAGATCAATCTCATTTTCCTTTCAATTCAATTACTTATTAGTTTAACAAAATGTGATTCATTACCATAAACATGACATATTAGTTTGTTTGCATAATATGTTCAAAACTTGGCAGTTTAAAGAAAGTGTACTAATGAATTTGCATGAAGGCGCTTCAAGGAAAAAAATAATATTCCAAATTGAAAATGAAATCAAAAGGATCTTTCCATGAAACATGAGGATAAGATAAGGACAATAACCTGCTCATTAGCACTTGGAGGGAGGCCCCCAACATATACACGGCGAGCGTGACGAGTAGCCTACAAAAGAAATAGTGATATTCGCAGCATGTGAGACATAAAAATCAAATGATGATACAACACAGTGGATAGTGGATATCCATGCCTGCTGAGTCATGGCTTGCACTGGCATCATAGGGAAAGTTGGAATCTAACAGGACATTATCAACAAATTAAAAACTGAAAACCTAAAAGCTCAAAACATTCAAACCAAGCAAGAACTAAGCTGAGCACCTGTCCAGCTGCCAAAGGAAACATGTTCGGGAACATTCCAGGAATGACTGGAGTGGCTCCAGGGAGTTGACCTGTGTAGAGAAACTGAGTTTCTAACATGTAATGATAAGTGCATTACAATAAGTACACGAGAATATATATGCAGCATCAATCTTTTATGCCCTCGCACGTACAAGATTTGATCTGGATTCTGTAACAGAATCATCACAAAAAAAACAATAAATTTATCATTTTAATTTGTTGGAGATAACATACATAAAACTAGCAAAAAGTAGATAATTGCCAGTTGAAGATGAGCAAGATCCACCGAACCAGTGCATTGTTCCTCCTTGAATATAAAAGCTATAGAGTCCGCTCACACCCTTGGCAGCTTAGGGGGACTAGTGGCCCAAAATTGCCTTCTTATACAACATACATATACAAAACAAAACAAAACACAAAGACAAGAGACAACCAAAGCATTCTCAGTTTGAGAACTAAGTTAAATAAGAAAAGAAAATGCAAAAAAAAAGTGAAAATATATGGACCTTAGTTCCAAAGAAACACTTGCTACTGATTAAAGATGTTAAGTCTAAGATACCTTTTTTTTTAAATGGCAACATCTTAAGTTATAAATTTTTCTGCTAAATATGGAATAAGCAATGCAGCAGAAATAAAGTGCATAAATTCATGAAATACATATACCTGCAGCAGTGGCATCAGGTAGAAGAGAAGCAGATGGTGGGGTCATGTCAAAACCACTGATACGTTTGCTGTCATTTGGGAGATCAATTAATCAAGATATTAAATAAAATAACAAATAACATCAATAGAGCTTCACAGCTTTTAATTGTTAGCATGATGAGTTAATCAAACTACTAATTCTTATTAAAAGGTACAAATAATTTTACATAGAGCACAAGTAAAGGTCAGAAATCAGTGCATTATCAGAAAAAAAAATGCATATTATAGCATGCATCCAGACATGTTCACCTAACAATAAACCAAAAAATACAAATGAACAGTGGATATGTGATGCACTACTTACCTCTTTGATCGTGAACGAGATCTTGATCTCCTAGTAGATCTGCCTTTTGACTGAGATTGTGACCGATGTCTACGATGCCCATCTCTGTCTCTCTCATAATCTTTGTGCCTGAAATGGTCATGAAGATATAAAATGCAAAACCCAAAGTTAATCCCACATAGTCGCCCAAGAAACAACTTTTAGTAATCCTATAGTATCATGCAGCTTAACCCCAATAATAAACAAACTGAAATCAGATAGGCCCATAAATATAAAGCTCCAACTAATGCAAGGATTGGAATGGAATTGCCTCAATCTTACCATTGTACAACTTCCAAGTGGTAGAACTAATATGCAATGAAATCATAGCTTAGATGGCAAGGTATTCAAAAGGAGTGAAAAATCAATTAGGCAACAAACAACAGGTTTTTACTATTGGGTTAAATCTATATTCTATCAAAACTTGATTTTTCTTCTATGGGATCCTAACATAGGCCATAAAAGCATGACCTAGTCCAACTAAACATAACCTAACACAAACCAGTTCAGTAGAATTATTTATAATTTTTACCCAGTCTTCACCTGCCATATTTAATAGTTCAAGTGTTTGACTAATATTTTTTCTGAAAAATCAAATAATGAACCTGATCTGCTAAAAAATCAACTCAACCAGACTAGTTTTGGTTTAAATCAAGAAGTAGAGTTACTCCGGTACAAAAATGATTGAATTGAAATTTCGAATAGGATACCATTGGTTTGAGGTGAATCCTATAACCTAATAGAAAAATCCTATTGAGTGTATGCCTAAGCAACCAGATCAGTTGATACCACTAACAAATTTCATGAACAGAGAAGACATAAATATAGGAGCCCATTACCTATAATAGTCTCGGCTATGGTGACGATCACGGTCATCAGATCTATCTCGACCATGTTCCCTTTTTTCACTTCTGTCCTTGTGCTCTCTGTGGTGACGATCCAGATCCCTGTCTCGACCATGATCCCTGTCTTTTTCTCTTTCTCTATCCTTGCTATGCTCCCTGTTTTTCTCCCTGTCTCGTTTGATGTCCCTGTCTTTTCTTTTTGACGTTGTTCTTTCATGTTCATGAAAATCATACTGCAGCAAGGAACAAGTTATATGCCATTAGGAACTTCCAGAGATACCAAATGATGTCAAACAAGTAGCTCTTACTATTGGGAGGAGTAATGCCAATTAAGCATGCATTCAAAGCCTCGATAAGTGAATTAAAATATATAAATCAACAGCAACACTGATCATATGCGATTAAACAATAGGAAAAACATAGGTGATCAAAAGAAAGTTTAAGAAATTCATACAAAATAAAGACAGAAAATTTAAAACGGGATGATGTAACACCTGAAATGCAAATATTAAAAATATAGATATGTAGAGTCACCATTAAGCAACTTAAGATTTTAGGCTAAGCATTAACCATATTAATCTAATTTTTTTTGTAAGATTAAGAAAATCTATCGACAAATCCTGCAAAAATCAGCAATTGAAAATTGTGCACTCACTTGCATGATATTCATACAATTAACTTAGATTCAGTCTACATCTTTGATCGACAAATCTATTAAAGATTGTGTAACCAAGCATAAGGGTTAAGTGTCAAAAAGATAAAATTAACTAGATCCTTTCCTAACTTAACCTTTTGGGATACATTGTCATTTGACCAGATTCAGCAACTAAGATCCATCAAGAAATGCACTCTTTACCACAAACAGCAAAACAACTATGACAAAGTTCTCATTGTGTAATTCATCAACCACTAAAGCAAAACATAAGAATATCATTGTTCTAAAGGCGGTCTAGGTGGTTGTCTAAGCAGTTGTACCAAGGAGCCGCTTCACCTTGTAGTATATTAGTTATCTTAAAAAGTGATATATTAGTTATTTGATTTCTACAATATTATACCATGATAATAGTTACAAACTAGTTGTGTTTTCTTTCAATTTAGATCTATGACTATGAACTATTGAAATTTATATTTTGTTGTGATTTTTGTTTCCTTGGTTGCGATGTGAAATATGAAATGCTTTGTTATTTTATGTGTTTAGTATTTACTTATCAACTATGACTCCTTTATTTGTGATCATAAGCTTGTTTTGATATATATATACTAATCACATTCTTAATTTGATTTGTTTCTCTTCACTATTCTCATATTATTTTAATGATGAAATCAAGAAACGTAGATGCCAGAATCCGACAGCAGGATCAGGGAATCTGACAGCAGTATCAGGGAATTTGGCAGTAAAAGGGAGTGTAGGAGAGAAAATTACCTTAGATCTGGAATCAACTGAGTTCTCGGTACCGTTTCCCTTCGCCTGAGGGGAATCGGCTGCGTATCCATTGTACCCGTCGCCGTTGCCTTCGAATCTTTCTCCGTACTCCGCCATATTCACCACCCCTTTAGGCTGGATCCCTCCGTTCCTCCTCCTCCTCCTCCTCCTCCTTCACGTCGTCTCTCCCCCTTAGGCTCCTTCCCAACGTAAGCTTCCGGCTGAGCAACAAACCGCGACGGGTTCTGCTTCCTAGGGCAGGGAAGAGGAGTGCTCGCAGCGGAGGTCGAGAGGTGGCGGTTTTGTTATCGGGCTTTGTATTAATAGTACAGGCAATTGGATCCGGATTTCAAATCAACGATCCTCACCCGCTTTGTTTCAGCAAAATGATCCGGATCTATCATTCTGTTTCATAGAAAATTCTGATGGTTATTGATATATCATCATTTATTTATTTATTTGATGGTTAAAATGTTCCCAAAGAACGCGCTGACCAAAGAAAATTCTAAAAGAAATATAATGATTTTTATTCGTATAACAACCTCTGGAGAAGTGAATATTTGAATAATGATAACAGATAAATGGCCTCTCAGCTAATTCAAGTCAACTCGACGAATTCAAGTTAGACCCGGTTCAATTAGTCAAGCCACCTCCCTGAACCGAAAAATCCAAGGTGGCTAAGGACATCACGTTATCCCCACTAAAACGGTGGCCATAAGGCACGCCGTCGGAGAACGTCGTCGACGCCTGCCACACCGTGTTCTGCTGCGTGGCATTCCCCGGCAGCTCCAAAGAGGCGTAGATGGTGTAGTATCCGCCATCGCTCGAGTACTCCGCCTCCCGGCTGTGCACAGCGAAGGTCAAGTTCCCGTCCGCGACGTCGGAGGGGATGAGATTGGTGCTGTTGATTTGAGTGGTGTATACGGTGGTGGCGCCGGTGATGGCGTTGGGGAAGGCAAAGAAGGCGTTGGCGCCGGCCATGCCACTGCTGGTGGGGTTGATGGCCCACGCCACCCAGCCGGAGGAGGACTGGAGGCCGCGGTAGGCGACGTCGAGACTGGCATTGGAAGGGTGGTAGGTCCAGTGGAGGGAGGCGTTAAGGTAGGGGAGGGAGCTGCAGGAGCTGTAACTCCTGTTGCCGGAGAACGCCTCGTCGATGCAGCTCTGGGCCGTGGATCGCCCATGCAACGAGCACAAGACCAGCAATACGAATCCTAAGGCGAGCTTCATGGTTAACTAACTAATAAAATATTTAATCAATTAACCAACGATCCGTGCTCACAATCCTGTATTACCCGGGGTATTTATAAAGTCTGAGAAGGAAACTAGTGAAAAGTGATATAAAATCTGAGGGGCAGAATGGAATTTGCTCAGGAAATTAAGAAAACGCAGAAGGACCCTTTGTTAAGAATTTGAATTTTCTTTTCGATGTACGTGTGGAAAACTCAATGTATATAGTTTACCAAGGAAAACACACATGAGAAATAATTGGTCAAAAGAAGCTTCCTAATTGAGTTCATTTGCGATATCAAAGACACTTCACCTGAAAACGTCTGTAAATCAATCACGTACTCTTGAAAATTCCAATTCCATCCGCGTAATGGGTCGAATCATGCATTTAGATCTTTCAACTTATTGACTACCGATTAATTATTTGAACATGGATTGCCGAACTTTGCGAGGCTAGCTAGTTACGAAACGTTAGCTCAAATCTGAATTTTAGTTTTACTACACGTTTTGATTGTGGCTTCCTCGCGTGCTTCCGATAAGAAATAACAACCTAGTTTTAATTGATAGTTTAAAGTAATAAAATTTAAGCATCGAATTCAAATGCATGTATAATAGTGATGATGGTTTGAGGTTTTAACTCCGATGTAAGAGGAGAATTGGAGATTTCGATTTCAATTTCACTATATTGTTGAAACATGGTTATTGATGAATGATAACTCAATTAAAGCATGTATATATATATAAATTTGCAATATAAATTCTACAGTATTCTTATTATTTTTTTGATAAATTAAATATAGTTTTTCATTTGTATTATTGCATATATCTTTATTTATTTACACCAAAAGTCTATTTAGTTATAAGTAAAAATATATTTAAAAGGCAACTAGATAGATATACATTTACTTGTTTGATTATAATATTTTCAATACGTAAACAAAAATAGTTTTATTTAATTATAGTATAAAATTAGTCGTTATATCGAATACTTTTTGTTAAATATATTTTTATAATTCACACGGAGGCATTTTGAAAAATTCACAAGACAGACTTTTAACGGGACGCGACTATTTATGTCCAAAATGTTTTTAGCCACACATAATGAAGCTTTACTAATCAACAAGAGTTAGGCCGCCATTAATGGTGATATATCTAGATACTCCTTAATAGTCGTGGCGTGTCAAACATGATTTGTCCAGTAAGAAAATTTAATCAGAATGTATATTCAATAAAAAGAGTCTTTATGAAAAATTCGAAGTTCGGTCAAAGCAAATAAAATTCCGGCACAAAACCAAGAAAAAAATGGAAAAAGAAAGAACGTATATCGTCGTAAGGGAAAATCGGCAAAATCAAACGGACAAAATCAAATGAAATTCAATTGTATCCTCGAAAGGAAAAGAACAAATTTTGAATACGAATAATTAAGAAAGAATTCCGGATGCCTCAGGATGCCTCAGAATTGCAGAATCACAACATGGCCAGAAGAAGCCAATCAGCCCCAAAAGATGGTGTAATTAATAAACGATTCTTCATAGGACAAGGCCAATGTATAATTCTAGCACTAAAATCACAGGTAAAAAGGTTGAAACATTAAGCGTTCCGCAGGAGGCGACGAGGAGGGAGAGAAGAAGAAAGTCGGACCTAAACACATCGTCAAAGCTGGAAAATCCCAAATATCAAAAAGCACGAGTTCAATAAACTGAAGCGAAGAACACCCACCGAACTAACACCATTTTCTTTTACTGAAAAATGAAAAAAATTGAAGAAAATGATGTTTTTTTCACACATCACATCCAGACTGAAGTAACAAAAGAGGAGGGAAAAAGTGCGGAAAAATCGATGAACATGAAACCTAGAAAAGGGCACAGCCAAGCACCTTGATGCTCTTGACGGGGGTTTTATTGAGCCGCTTGAGGTGCCTCCGCACCTCCAACCTCTGCGTCTCTCCCGGCCAGCCGACGCGCCCCGCGACGGCGCACGATAAGCAGGCCGCCAGCGCCAGAGCCAGCGCCGCCACCATCCGGCGGTCTACATTAACGTGCGCCGCCATGTGATCTTCCGCTCTCTTCTCCCTCACCCACAACCTTCTCCTCCTCTTCTCTCGCTCCCCTCGCAGCCCTCGCAGCCCTCGCTATCGCACGGATCTCTCGTCCTCTTCCACCACAGATGACGATCCTCCATTTACTCAGACGGCGGATGAGGAGGAGCGGCAAGTGCCCTCGATGGTGATGCAGAAGACGAGAACGAAGAAAAGGAGGACGATGGCGAGACGAGAAAGAAGAAACGGTAAATTGGAGAAAACTCCCCAATTGCAAACTGGACTTTGCATGCACTCCCTATCCAACATTTTCTTTGCATGCACTCCCCAAACTTAGTTTAACTTAGTTTCAACTCCCCAAATCCATAAATTTACAAATTTATCCCCCTCTCTCCACTCTCCTCTTCTCCCCCCTTTTCTTAATAAAAAAAAAAGGCAGATAATCATTAATTAAACCAAGCTAGGTAGCGCAGGTGTTCGTTGCGGCCGCCTCGCCGGACCTCCTCCTCCTCTCCTTACTCCATCCGCTCCGCGTATTCCTCCGCTCGCAGAACATCACCCTCCCAGTCACTTACTGTTCCTCCTTCTGCGTGACGCTCCATGGCCCGCTTACGTACCTTCTCGCAGTTCACCTCCGCCCCGGCATAGTTGGCGTGGCGACAGCCATGGTGTGGACCAACTTCAATCTCCTTGTCTGCCTCCTCCTCTTCGTCCTTCTCTCTAGATCCTGCCGTGATACGTTACCTGCGGTGGAGTTGGCTTCCTCTCCGGCGAGTGGTTCCGCGGGTGGCCAGCGCTGCTCCGCCTTGCGGCGCCGTCTTGTGTCTCCGTCTGCCTCGAGTGGTGGTGGTACGAGCTGATGATCCTCCTCAGCGGCCTGCTCGCGCACCCCCGCGATGTCGTGGCCTCCATGGGCATCCTCATCCAGACCACCTCCCTCGTCTACATCTTCCCCAACGCGCTTAGCTTCGGCGTCTCCACCCGCGTCGGCAACGTCCTAGGCGCCAACTGCCCTGCTAAGGCCCGCGTCGCCGCTGCTGCCGCCCTCGCCGCAGCCCTCGGCCTCGGCCTCGCCGCCACCGCCTTCACCGCCTCCATGCGCCACCAGTGGGGACACCTCTTCACCCGCGACCCCGAAATCCTCCACCTCACCACTCTCGCGCTCCCCATCGCCGGTCTCTGTGAGCTCGGCAACTGCCCACAGACGGCCGGTTGCGGCGTCCTCCGCGACAGTGCCCGCCCGGCCACCGGCGCCGACATCAACCTTGGCTCCTTCTACTTGGTCGGCATACCGGTGGCAATCCTCCTCAGCTTCGTCGGAAAAATGGACTTGCAGGGGTTGTGGCTGGGGCTCCTTTCGGCGCAGGCCACGTGCACCGCCCTCATGACCGGCGCCGTCGCTAGAACAAATTGGGCATCGGAGGCAGAGCACGCCAGACGCTTAACCGACTCTTCTTCTCTCCTCCTTCAATCATTCCAATTGCTAATTGCAATGACATAATTCCAATTACCCCAATAACTACTCTGTCTCCCATCTCCGTGGAAGCCGAGAAGACGAAGACCACCCCAACACTAGAAGACATTCGAGATCCTTCATTAATGGTGATCCAGAAACAGCTCCAGTCGACTGGAATATAATCCCAGTCGAGTCAGTTTCGTCACTGTTCGCGATCAGTCGACTATAGTTAAAACTCAGTCGACTGAAGGTGGGTCTACGGTGAAGAATGGCCAAGATAGTCGACTGGAATGAGCTTCCAGTCGAGTCCAATTTGGTTCTGTGCGGGGTTAGTCGACTGGACACAAATTATAGTCGACTAGGATCATGTTCAGTCGACTGAATATCTGAATCAGTCGACTGATATCAGTTCAGTCAGCTGATTAAAAGTATCAGTTGAGTGCAATGCTGAAGGATTTAACCTAAGTTGACAACATACGCTCAAACATGATTAAGGGATCGATATAGTTGGTATGGAATGTTACAACCATGATCTTCGAACCAAATACACATGAATTATATATTGGTCTATAAAAATTCAGTCTCTTAGCCCAAAGTAATGCATCATAACAAGCATTATGAACTAAGAGAATGATCCTAACATCTCTTCCCATCTAAGTTGTACAAAAACACAAGCAAGGTATTGTCTATGTGTGTAGGAGATGATGACACCCCCACATTCCTGAGGCAACCTCACATCTCTAAGTTGTACAAAAACACAAGCAAGGTATTGTCTATGTGTGTAATCTAGTTAAAGTGTGAAGATGATCATGGAGTGATTTCTTAACCGACCGAGCACATTCCTAATTCTCATCTTGAGTACACCTTCTGTAGTTGCCGCTGAATGTTGCCGCTGGATCGAGTACACCTTCTTGTAGTTGTATCCATGTTTTTTCTTTGTTCTATCCTCCTCCTTTTCCTGTATATTGAGAAATATGTTAATATGGTGGATGCTCCAACACTTCTTTTATCACGCTCTGGTAGTGGAGAAAGGCATTCTAGAGTTCTTTTCTTGTGCTGATGACAGCTGGAAGATATTGTCTCCAATAATTGTCTTTCTTTGTTCCTTCTCGATGGGCATGATGTTGAAAGTCATATTCCTTGAACTGGAAGATCTGTTCCAGTTCTCTGATATTAATGTGGAAGACTTGCTCCACTGCTTCTGTTTCAATTTGGGTCATTCTTTTTCTGATGTTGTGGTCTTCAAGGTGTAAGATGGTCCTTCCGCTGGATTCTTGGCCCAGTTCCTCGTATTCACTAAGGTGTTCATAAGGCCTGCCAACCGGGTAGTTGCCTGAAGGTTGGACTTTTCCTTGATCTGCTTCATCGCTTGCTCCACAACCTCCATGACTTGGTCCTCCGGGTTCCATGCTTCCTGCACCAATATAACTCTATCTTATAGTATTAGTCACAAAAATCATATAATGCTTAAGACATTGACTCTATTGCTGCACTACAATACAAATTATTAACAATTGTACTCTACAAATGACGTATCAAGCAAACAAAAAAACTAAATTGCTTTATCAGTTTTCTCTTCATGCACATTTGTGGTATGAATTTGATGCATTTGCACAATTGGAGTTGATGATCTCCATGCCTACTTTCTCTGCCTTCTTGTCCCCCTTCCTCTCAGTAATAACTAGATCAATGTTTGTATCTTATGAGAAGAACCAAAATAAAATAAGATAAAGTATGACAAGAAAAACCACATTAGATTTAGCATGAATATGAAAATGAATGTTCAGTTTCAGTTTGCAATTTTCAGAAAATAAGAAAGGAGAAAGTAAATTATTTGCGAGTGCAATTTCCTTGAAGAGCAATATTCGGAAGATTGGTGGTATGGATTAGATGCATTTCTATAATTAGGAGCGAGATTTCTTCCTGTAATTGCTTTATCAGTTTTCTCTTCATGCTTCGCTCCTTGTTGAAAGGAAGAAACTAAGAGGAGAACAATGCTGCAGTTTCATAAGCAAAATAAACGAGGAATAACTTGGGAAAAAAGATGCTGCATTTCTATTATAAAATTTGAAATATTTTGAAGTTCAATTGTGAGATTCTCAGATGCAAATCGAAAAAAATTCAGCTTTTTCTTCAAGCATCAGTTCTAGCTAGCGGAAAGGAGGAACAGGAGAAAGCAGCAGACCTGCTCGATTCTCTGCCCTTTGTTCGCTCACCCTGCGGGTTCTTATCCAGCAGTAGTCAGCACATTTATGGGATGGATTGGAGGCGTTTCTGCAGGAAGGATCTACGTTCCTGGGCGAAGCAACTAGATCGACCTCGATTTTCCTCATGTGGTTCCCCAATTTGACCTGCACAGAAAAATTATTGAGGTGAATCTCTCGATCAAGATGCTTGCTTCAGTTTGGGCGCGTATGCTCTTGCTTCAATCTCATCGTCGGTGTGAGATGGTGTCACCATTTAGGATTTGGACAAGGAAACGAAGATTGTGTCGTCAACAAATGGAGGAGAAGGAAATGGTGGAAAACCAATTAGGGTTTTGAGGATGGTGTCGTCAAGAAGAAGAAAAATGTCGGTTAGGGTTTTGAAGAAGGTCTCGCCAGGAAGAAAAGAAAGAAAGAAGACAGACGGGTCGTGGCTCGTGGCTCGTATACGCAGGGGAGGAGAGAAATGAGATGTATGTCTCTTGAACAAGGGAGAAAAGGAGATAGGAAAGGGGTAATTTTGTAAGTTTATGTATTGGGGAGTGGAAACAAACTTTTAGTTACTTTTGGGTACTGCATGCAAAGAAATATATGGGTAGGGACTGATCACAAAGGTGAGTTTAGGTTTGGGGATTTAAAAGCAAGTCTCCCATAATTTATTTTTATTCAATTAAAAATTAATTTTGATAGGCATTGCAGGGTGATATCTAGTGGTAGAACTATTTGGAAGTTACTTTTAATTAATTAGAGATAGATAAGATATATGGAGGATCGTTAGTGTACTTTTGTAAATAAATGTCGAAGCCGTAGTATCTATTTTTTAAATATTTATATATCAGTAAACGCTTCGAATACTATAGAGAAAATATCTTATTTTATCTTTGATTCATCTTATATAAAGAAATAATAATTTTTTATGAGAATTAATTGGATTACATTATAAGAAACTTATCATATACCCATGGTAAAAAACTGTATAATAACATAAAAATCATGGGTATAGACCTCAAAAACTTATACCCATGGATGTCTATTTCTGTCACTTTTATCATGCCTTTATCTACGATTTTTTTTACCATGGATGTAACATATAGTGATGGTATCCATTACCGTCATTATATGCCTCGACTTATACCTACAAATTTTATTGCATCACTATAGATTTTAGTGACAGAACTAAAATCGTCACAAATAATCTTAAAAAAGATTATAGTGACGACACCCATGACCGTTACTATATGCCTCAACTTATACCTACGGATTTCATTGTGTCACTATAGATTTTATGACAGAACTAAAAATTGTTATGAATAATCTTAAAAAAGATTATAGTGACGGTACCCATTACCGTCACTAAATACCTTGACTTATACCTACGGATTTCATTTTCACTATATGTCTTTACCTACGATCTTTTTTCCGTAGGTATAGCTTATAGCCATATGACATTTCTTCTGTGGGTATAGATTATAACCATATTTTTGTTACAAAAAATTAAAATTTAAAATTTAATTTATATATTTAAATTTACATAAGAATAACAATCATCTTAAAAAAGACTTCAATTATATTAAAAGTAAATCATGTTCTAAAGTAATAGGTATCAATATTACAAACAATACATGATATGCTCCCATAAAGTACAAATATATAGTGCATACAAAATACAATTCCAAAATATGATAGACATGGATCACTAACAATCAACAAAATGAGCACCTTTACTTCTAGTTATCACCTGCAAATTAAATTATAATGAAGCATTAATATAAGTGAATGCATTTAACAAAATTAACATCAATCTTAATAAAAGTTAATCAAATGAAGTACTTACTATTTTCATGAACTTTGAGATCCTGAATTGTTTTGGCTTATTTGAAGCATCCGGAGCCTATAAAAAAGTATGCAAAGTTTGAACTAAGATAAAAAAAAGTATGTAAAGTTGAAATTTGATCATTTGACTTGTCTAATGTTAGCATACCTGTTCAGCTGCAAGTTGTAAGATATTTTGTACATCTTTTTTTGGAAAATGACTTTGTATTAATTTCAGTACATTGGTCAATGATATAACTGTTTTTCGTCGCACTACGGTTTCAATTAATTACCAAGTTTCAACCAAATATGTAGTATAGAGTTAACCTGAATCGTCTCTCAAGGACCCAATACAATGATTGCAATTTTCAAATCTAATGAAATTTTATATGTTGTGAGAAAAATAAAAAGAACTAAACTAGTGCATGTTTTGGGGGGTTTAGATGCGAAGAACAATAAAAATTCAACCACCTACTTACTCCTAACAAACCTAACTATCCGGAATCGAAATTTCAGTTAACTACAATCCAAACATGATCAATAAACAAGAACGAACAGAATTAAACATAAAAGTGACAACATGAAATGAAACATGACATATTTGAAACGAAACATGATAGAAATTCTCCTAGGCAATTTGACGAACTACTTGCATTCATAAAGGAAGAATTCAACAAACTGTAACAAGTAAGCTGTAAAGGAGTAACAAACTAACAAAGTAACAAAGTAGCAATTGAAAGGAAGCTAAATCAACATCAAAAGAAGGAACAATCAAACAAAACAAAGCTAGAAGTTGCTGGAGTTTGTGTGCTGTCCACTCGCGCAGGAGGAAATAAAGGGCTGCTTGGCTCTATCCGACCGGCTGGAGCTTCCGCAGATGGCTGTGGCGTTAAGGCGTTGTGGCTTGAGGAGCTGCTGTGGGCGTTGGATGCTGTGAGTGAAGGAGCTGCTGCGTTGATGGACGGCTTTGGTTGACTGTGAGTGGAGAAGGGAACGTGAGGTGAGGGGGATGTGAGTGGAAGTTGAGGTGGCGTTGGCTGGTGAGGGAAGGAAGCTGTGATGGTGTGATTGGGCGTGTGAAGTGGGCGGTTGGGAGTGTGCGGTGGTGGAGATGGTAGGTGGCGGTGTGAGTTTGGTGACTGAGTGGAGTTGTGGAGTGAGGCGTTGGGAGTGGTGAGGGAGATGGAAGGTGAGTGGGAGGTGTGTGAATGGAGTGGGCGGTGATGAAATGAGGGAGATGGGAGATGGAGGCGTTGAGTGGAAGATGGAGATGGAATTGGGATGAAGGCGGCGTGAGTGGAGTGGAGGGGATCTGTGGAGGGCTGAAGCGTGAGTGGTAAGGGAGATGAGGTGAGGGACGGTGTGAGTGGTGTGTGGAGTGGGCGGTGATGAAGTGAGGGGTGGCGGCTAGGGCTTTGTGTTGTGTGTTCTTTCTTCTCCTTTTGTCTTCTTTTTCTCAACCTTCCATTCTTTAGATGTATGGTTCAGATTGGTTGTAGGCATCCTCCTTGTCTTTAGTAGTCTAGCTCCAAATGAAGGGTTGAGATTGTCTTGATCATGATGTTCCACTTAACCTTTGATGTGTCATTTAAGCCTTGATGATCAAACTGTCCTACAAATCAAATTGGATGAAACATGAGTTTAAAAATGTAGAAAAATTTAAATATAAATAAAATACATCCAATTACAAATATGTGTCATCCAAGGCATAAATGTACAACTAAAACCTTAATTAAATTTCCTGATGAAGCTAATGATGTCAATTTTATCCTTGTACCATCAAAATGTGGAACCTTGTTTGCTTTGAGATGTTTGCGATCACCCTCGGATATGTATAATTACATACGTTCAAATAAAACATATATAATGAATCTTATAATAACATTAGTAGCTTTGTCATTGACAATTGTTTTATTCTTATGAGTTTGAGTGTCAATACATATTATAAGAAGATTTATAAAAACGTGCAAATTTATATATATATATAATATTAAAAATATATTCAAATATGATATTTTATCCATTACAAATCACTTTGGATTTATGATTTATACATTTTTTACTTGTCTAAAAAAATAGTGATATCCATCGAGAACACGGCCTGTTGAGAAGGCATTCAAAATTTTTGGTTGAATGATTCCTAAAAATATCGAGGTTGAAACTGAAAATATGATAGTTTTAATGATAAATAATTTTCGTCGCTAATTAACAATAAGAATTGTGATAAAATATTATTTGGTCGTTAATTGAAGATGACTTTTGCGATAAAAAGATTTAGTTGTAGAGTTAATAACATATACATTTTATCGCTAAAAATTTTTTAATCGCAAAAGTCACATCAAAATAAATCTAGACTAAAAATACATACATACATTGATCAAGTTAAGTATTCCTTCATAGTAAAAGACTAGTTAGAAACATACACTTAACTTAACTAACTTAGTAAAAACTGTTATATTTTGATAGTCAACTAATAACAACAAGTTGGACATGTGAATAAGGACAAATTCATAGATCCTTATTTTTTAATTAGATATTATATATTATAGGCATCATGCTTGGACTCAAGATTCCTTACAATTTTTTTTCATCAAATTTTGTTCTAAATTATTATTGTTTTTCATAATTGCTTGATACAATCCTCGTTTATTCAAAGTAGTTTGTTTCAAAATTTTTTACAAACTTTAAATACTTTGAAATTCTTTCTAAAAATTTTTTTATATGTTTTTGATTATGTCACAGGGGAGAGAGAGTAAATTTTAAAGTTAAATATTTTTTTTTAAAAGGAGGGAGAGAAACTTTTCAAAGTTAAAGAAAAATATTTTTTTTGAAAAATTTCATGTTTGAAAAGCAAAGCAATTCTTTTCTAAAGTTTTTTAAGAAAATTTTTTAAAATGTTTTAAAAATAAAAGATTTTATAAAATATTTTTTCATAAAGTATTTTTCAAAACTTAACTTTCTCTAAACACTAAAGTTTTACTTAAGTCATTTTGAAAACTAAAAATAATTAATCAAAGAACCATGTTAAGTTAAAGGAGAAAAATTATGAAAGTTCTTCATAAAATATTTTCGAAAGATAAACCTTAATTTCAGGGGGAGAAAAGGAGTTATGGGGGAGATTGATAATCCTTACTTAAGAATTTTTTAAAAATGATTTTACATTTCAAAGTAAGATTTTAACTTAACTTTGAATCAGGTTGTCATAGTCAAAAAGATAGAGATTGTTGGTGCAGAGAACACCAGATAATCGAACTGATGTTTTGATCATGACAAAAAGTTTAAGTTAAAGTTATGTGGTGAACTAACAAGTTAAAGTGAATGTGTAGGGAGCACAAGAAAAGTCTTAGTTGGGGCTGGGCAAGAAAGTCATAGCCAGGTGGACTGGTCAAGAAGACTTGACAGATCAAATCACCAAGCAGGAAGTCTAGGTGGGTTAGTGGACCGAACGTCTAGCAGATCGATGGGTCAGCGAGGACTAGATATCGGAGGAAAATCCTAGAGGTGGAGGATCAGATGTTGTACAAAAGTCCAACAAGGTTTGGAGGACCGGATGGTTGGCAGAAGGTAAACTCTCCTAAGAGGAGTAGGTGAAGATGCGCTCCCTTGAAGAGAACAGTCTAACCTAAGATTTCACTGAAAATCTAAAAGTTAAGATCAGACAGTAGTAAAATTGTCTAATTTCTTGTAATATGTATTGTGCTAACTCTGTGATACAGAAAATCAAGGAATTGAAACTTCAAGTTCTGAGAGTCCCTATTGGATCCAAGCGACCGGATGGTCTAGGTGCCCAAAAGGGATCTAGGAGCCCGGATGGTGAATGAGGTGACAAGTCAGGATTGGCCAGAGATACCTCAACTTTTAGACGTCCGGAGAAGGATAAGGTGCACAGAGTCAAAGCTGACCTGGTAACCTCTACGTCAGCATTCCAAGTGTCCGCAATGGATATAGACACTTAATGATAAGTCAACATTGAGAGCGGATCGACAAATCGACATGGAGGCGCCGAAAGGAGTTCCAAACGTCCAGATCGGTCAATAAAAGCAACTGCGAGGGAAAATCCTAAATGATGAATTCCCATTTTTCTCACGCAACTCTGAATACGAATGAAGCACCCAAGATGTTGCCACGATGCTAAATCGCTGCATCGACTACCGCATGCACGTCCTACTCATCTTATATGTAAAATTGGTTTTATATTTGTCTTTTATACTTAATTATTAGGATGGAAAAAGTGTTACTGATCCTATCTTTCATGAAACTCCTTCTCATAAGAGAAAGAATTTTTTTAGTGAATTGTCCATCGAAAGTAGTCAAAGATTGTGAGCCTTGGAGTAGCAACCAGTGACTATAAACCAAGTAAAAATAAACGAGTACTTGTGCTTTATGATACATTCCACTGTTCACCTTTGATTTAGTTATGAATTTTTCAAAAAGGCGTGAAAAAGTGACAAGCGCTATTCACCACCACTCTAGCACTCACTTTAATCCTACAAAGTGATCGTGCCTAAATGCAAAGTCTAAGTCCATGCAGCCTAAAAGTACCATAATATGCTCTTTCCATTATCCATAGTTTGTGTCAATAATCATGGAGATATTGTTCAGATTGGTAGATATTAAGAGTGATACATAAACAAAAGCAAAGAACATAGCTCAATTTAACAAAGGCATGTATCTTTATAGTTATGTAGTAACAAAATGCAACAAATAAACATGTAACTTTATGTGCATTAATTGAGATATCTAGTGCAACATTATATTAAGTCTTTAGACTAAAATGTAACTTGCTAGTGGTACTCTCTAAATAACTCATAATCACCTTCATCTGCCACATAATGTTGGTGCAAGAAGTACTAGATCTTGTCTAGAGTTTTTGATGCTTGACAATACACCTAGGTCTGGTCAGTTTGACCAAGGGTTGATTCAAATAGGACATGATATTTGGATGTGAGTGAGTGAAGTCTAGTCAAACCAGATGACTAAGTCCTAGTTGTAGACTAGGCAAAGGCAAGTCCTGATTTGGAGGATCAGGCAAAAGTCTTAGCGAGGCCAAGTGCACCAGGTGCAAGTCCATACAGTGGCAGGAGGATCGGGAAGCATGGCCAAAGTCCAATCGAGTATGGTCGGGAGGACTAGAGGGTTAGTGAATTCTTGGCGGTCTGGAGGACAGAGTCGTAGTAGAAAATTTCTGAGGGCCAAGGACAAAGCTAAGCAGGAAGTCCAACAAGTCTGGAGGACTTGTTGGTAAAATTTCTCCCTAGTAGAGTAGGTAAGGGCGCGTTCCCGGAATAGAATAGTAAGCGTCAGACTAACACAGAAATTCGGTAGAAATTCAAAATTAGACCCATAAGGTGAAGTTAGACCCATAAGGTAAGATTTAGATAGTTTTATTTGTTTGTATGCTTATCTTGCAGGAACCAGGAGCTTGAAGTAAGATGGAGAAAGCAGAGGTGAAGCAAACAAAGACAACTGAACCAAACTTGGGGTCAACTCAGGTCAAACCTGAGTCAACTCATTTCGATCGACCTGAGTGGTTATTCCAGTCGACCTAAGCATCAGATAGGCGCAGCAGAAGTCGAAGATTATCAACATTCTCCACATCAGCTTGGAGTCGACCGGAATGATGATTCTAGTCGACTTGAAGGCCAAGTTATCCGCGGAGAAAGAGGATCGTGCTCTACTTGGGGTGGACCTGAGATTGGCTGTAATCGACCTGAGCATGTTATAAAAGGAGGGGCGACGTGCACAACCAGAATATGAAATTACAAGTTCTCCTCTCCAACTAGCGACAATTCGAAACGCGAACGGGGCCAGACGCTTGCAACCAGGGAAGATCCAGGAGGAGTGCGCAACGCTCAGGAATTCTAGATCGGCGATCAAGAGTTTGAATTTATTGCTTTAATTCTATTTTACTTTCTGTTATTGTGCTTTTATTTATTTGGACTGTAAGACGAGTTTCTCTATCTTCGAACAAAGTTCAAAAAGGAGACCATTAGTGGACGGACGCCTCTCATACATAGGCCTTAGACGTACTAACCCTGGGGGGTTATGAACCAAGTAAAATTCGCGAGTCCCCTGTGTTTTATTTCTAATATCCACTGCAAGTTTTTTGATAGAAACGAACGAATGAAAAGTGACAATGCTCTATTCACCCCCCTCTAGCGCGTTACAAGATCCTACACATAACTCGTCTTCCTTTAAGTCGACATATTATACGCATGATACTTTATTTATGAGCTTCCTTAGTTTATATTTTTAACTAACACTCACAATACTTCTACTCTGCCATATAGTGCCCCTTTCTTTCGGCCGACACACAATGTGCATGACTTATAAGCCAAACTAGATTTGTGAGCTTCGTTAATATACATCTGACATAAAGAATGTCTTTCCTTTGGATTAACCATCTTTAAAATGGATATACATCCCTCTACATAAATACCCTTAGCCTCCCCAATAGTTTTTGCTTTAGCGATAGTATTGGCTCGACTAAGTAGCAAGCGTGAAGAATAATCTAGGAAAAACTATTGAAAACATAGCTTATCAGTTATCAATCAATTGATGCTAGCTACCAATCGATTGATATTTGAAACCCTAAATTGAGATGTCACGATTGGGCTTCAAATTAATCAATTGTTGAAAACCCACAATGAACACAAATAAAGATGAGTGAAAATCAATTGGGAGGGTTTGAATTTTGGGTTGAATGAAAATTAAGGTTTGTTGAGTGTAATTGATCTAGGTTAAGCTTGAGTTGGGTCTTTGATGTGGACTAGATCAAATTGAGCTTCTCCTCCTTGGCAAATGAACCAATACTTGGGTCTTGAGCATGTATCAACCTGGGTTAAATTTGCCTACAAAGCCAATTCAAAATTAATTAAGAATTTAATACAATAAATTGCAGCAAATTACTCTTGATCCTAAAATGGTTATCATCCGATTTACCCTGGTGGTCGGTGAAAAACTTCCGTGGGGCCGGGCCGATCACCCCCAAGGATAGTCAATGAGGCTAACTGGGATTTATCATTTTTTAAAAATGGTTATCATCTCATAAACACAATAAAAAGGGGTATAACATTAAGCATTAGTTGCACAAAATATACCCAATATGAACCCAAAATAGTGTATCAAATACTAACTTATCAATATTCTACTAAATCGATTGCCCACAATTAGCAATCGATTGATACACCTTATATGCCATTTCTAGGACACGACAATTGATTGCTTACCATTGGCAATCTATTACTACTGTATAGTTGAGTTCCCTGATCGATTCGTAAGGTTACTATTTGTGAATTAATCCACACTAATTGATTGCCAACTTCAGCAATCAATTGGTAAAGATTGATCAATCCCACCAATATATTTGGAGACTCTCTATGGATAATCCAACGAACTGCAATCGATTGCCATGGTCCTCACGACAATCGATTAGTGTCAACCAATCGATCAACTAATTGATTCCAAGACCTTCTGTATCTGACTCTAAACTCAACAATCGATTGACTCCTCATAGCAATCAATTGACGACAACTAATTGATCACTAAATCGATCCTAGATGGTTCTGTGCACAATCTCAAGTTTAACAATCTAATGGTAATCGATTGGTACTAATTGATTGTCCAATCAATCCCAGAGCTCTCTGTGCGCCATTTCAAATTTATCAATCAATTAGTCCTAATGGTAATCGATTGGTGATAACCAATAACCAATCAATCACCCAATCAATTCTAGAGCTTTGTGTTCCCAAATTCATGCTCACCAATCGATTGGTGACTTTCACCAATCGATTGATAATTGAAAATCATATTTTTGAACGTGATTTTTCAACTCAAAGTATCCTAAAATTGAGCCTCAATCGCATTGTTCGTTGATAATGTGAAAAACTCAATCTATAAGTTAAATCCTAATCTATTCACACTACATTTGACAAATATGCATGAATTTCGTTAATCCAAATAGAATCAAATGCAAAATCAATGTATATTTCCAAATCATCAAAAATAATCCTTGCGCCTTAAAATCGATCATAAAAGTAATTTTAAAACTCTGATACCAATTGAAAGTAATAGCAATACAATGATAGGAACTAAATCAATGATGCATCTAATTTGGATCAAGTTTGTCATCAACACTAAGACTACAAAACTGAAATTGATAGAATGACAAATCGAATGCTGACCTGAGTCCAAAACAAGAGTCATTGTCGTCAGAGTTCCTGCAAGTGTGGAATGATCTTCTGCAGGGATTGGATAGCAATCCGTATCTTGGTCTCAAAGGGAGAAAAGTCCAATGAAGAACAAAAATACCAAAGTCAAGATTTTATTCAAGATGCCCAAATCAAATGAAGTCTTCTCTTCTTATACCAAATCCAACCTATATGGATCATCCACCATAAAGTTCATAGTCCGTTAATAACCGATTAATGTTAATGAATTGGGTTATTGAATCTACACATTTAATCCACATCAATTTAACTTAAAGTTCTCTTCCTGTTATAAGTGTTAGATTATTTAATTGAGGTTTAATTTATTTAATGATAATTAATTATGTTAATCAAGCGTAAGTCCACTTTATGAATATTTAGACTTAATCCTTTGAATTCTTCAACTAGTAGGCATTCAAATGTCTTTGCAATCGTTGATGCTTCTGAAGTGATATCACCTGAATGTGTGCTCCATTTCATCATTCTTGGTGATCATGTGAGGTATGACAATTTAATTTAGATTTAAGGGGGCCAATTAGAAAATAAATTAATATTATTATTGATCTAAGTTTATTTGTTGGGGGATTAAATGAGATAAATAAGTTTAATTAGATATCTCATAAAACCTTACCTCTAATGATTGTTATTAAGGTCTAAGTTATTATTGGACTGGGCTTCAAATTTGGATTTTACTGTTGAAGCCCATTTAGTCAACCCAATTGGGTAAGTGGATCGGATCTGGTTCATTTTAAACTCGTTAACTCGTTAATACCTATTTTAAGCTGCGATCGATGTTTTCTTCTGCTTGAGTTCACAAGCTTCTTCTTCTCTTTCGATTGCGCGATTGTGCTCATTCGAAGCTGGTACGCAAATGCCGCAATGGTCGCTGGTGACCAGGAGTTCCGACCGATGGATCTAACTCTCTCCGGGGGTGGCTGAGATCCGTTGGGTGGCGGTGATCGTCGCGACGAGAGCACGGGAGCTCAGATCTGGGGGAGGATCGATCGGTAAGTTTGAATACCTAGTTGCATGTGGTCATTTTGGTGGTTATCGTTGGGATTTCTGAGTTTGTTGAGCTCACAGCTCATTGGAAGCAGATCGATGGAGGACGATGGGTCTCGACCGAGGGAGGAATCAGAGCGTAGGAGGAGTTGGGTTCTAGGGCACAATCAAATCTACGAGGTAAGCTTTCTTTGAAGCTGGTTAAATGTTTTTACAGTGTCAAGTTTTGTGAATTGCTTTGGGATGTTGAGGTTCCTGCGTGTTTGATTCTATTAGGATTTTGCTTGTTGTTGGGAATCGGTGGAGCTAGGGTTGCATTGGATTGATCTATTCCAGTATGATGCTGGTGGATTAGATTGAAATCAAGTAATAATCTTGTCATTACTGATTGTTGTTTTTCGGTAGCTTTAGATTCGGCTGAGGTTTAGGTGTGGAATGATCCGGCTGCTATTTTTTCTACGTGTTTGTAGCAGTGTGAAGTTGTATTAACAGTTTTGATTATAGGTGATCTTGTTGTTGGATTTATGTGATTATTTGTGACTGAGGTTACCTTGTATTAATTGAATTTGATTAGGTTAGTTTTAGATTCGGCTGAGGTTAGGGGTGGAGTAAGATAAGTAAGTGGGGGAGATAGAATATTGTGTATTATGAGATTTATTTTACTGTAAAATTTAAATGTAGAATTGTATTTAGTGGGTGTTATATATTGTAATTTGTAAGATTTTGATTTGTTGATTCTGTCATATATGGAGATTGTATTGGAGGTTCTTATTTCGACGTTCGTCATACCAGGTAACATTTGATGTGCGTAGGATGTATACCTGTTTTCATGCTTTATTTGCACATCTTTCTGAGCTTATTGCTTTATTCTTATGTATGTTGCATCCCTTATTCATGCATTTAGGCATATATTCTACATTTCCTAGTTCGGAGATCTGCTCGTGCTTTAACATGTTTCAGGGTGGAAATTGGAGCGAAAACGGGCAAAACGGAGTATTATTGAAGATCAGGCAAGACAGGGCCGTGCCTCATAGGCACGGCCATGTCTATTCAACTTCTGGCCGTGTTTCAATGGGCACGGGCGTGTGCCAAAATCCCCTCAGCAGCAGCCAGAGGCCGTGCCTCAAAAGCACACCCGTGCTTCAAAACAGAATCAAGCCAGTTCATGGCCGTGCCTCCAAAGCACGGCCGTGTCTTCAACTTGGAGCCAGCCTCTGCTGAAGGCCGTGCCTCACAGGCACGGCCGTGTGCAAGAACAGAAGAGCCCAAGCAGCAGGCCGTGCCTCAGAAGCACGGCCGTGTCCAGCCATCCAGCTCCAGCCAGTGTGTGGCCGTGCCTCCCAGGCACGGCCGTGCCATCAAACAGAAGGAGGACTACTCTGAGCCGTGCCTAAGAGGCACGGCCGTGCCCCAGATCCGAGACTTCACAGCTTCAGGCCGTGCCCCCAAGGCACGGCCGTGCCTTACCTTGTGCCCGAAGCCAACACAAGGCCGTGCCTCCCAGGCACGGCCGTGTGCACGGGGGCGTGCTGCTTCCGAACCCTGCACTATAAATAGGTCTCTAATGAGACCTAGCAAAGGGGGGAGACTTTGGAGAGCCACCGGAGTTGTTCTAGAGCCGCCGACGCCTATTTCGGAGAGAGATTCGACGATCCATCACCGATCCGACTGCTCCAGACCATTTCCATCTCATCTACGCAGAGATTTCACTCCGAGGAAGAAGATAAGTCTAGTTTCCTGCATTTCTTTGTTTATCTTTGGGAACAAGATGTATTTCTTCTATCCTTTGGATTGTATTCTCCTCGATATGGAGTAGATTTCCCTAGATTCTAGGATGTAGGATAAATCAGATGTAATGGATGATTGTATTTGGATTTGATTAATCTACCGTTTTCTATGAAATACTGTGCATTGCTTTGTGGATTTATGCTTGTACTTGATGATAAATTGTGTGTGTGTGAATCCATGAGGGTAGGGATTTACTATGAATTGGGGAATCATTAGGCCGTATACCGGGGCGCTCTGTAAAAGGGGCAGACCTTGAACCGGGCGAGATTCCGAAGGGTTTCCTAATACATAGTTGAATTCTTATGAGGAATAGTTAGCGGTCATTCGTTATTGGGGAGAGATCCGTAAAAGGGTATCTAGTGACAGTGGATAAGGTTCTTTTAGTATTTCCGGGGCGCCTGAGTGACACGGGCAGACCTTGAACCGGGCTTCTAGAACCGTTTCAAACCAATAACGAGTGACGTAAGAACACCAATGATTTAATTCGAGGATACCTGACGAGGTTGAATTGGATAATTTGGTTGACATTCCTACAATTGAACAGTTATTGAGGAAAGGTAGAGGATCCAAGTCAATTAATCCATTCTCTGAGGAGTCCGAAATCCTAGGATCGCTTCACCCATCAGTGTCACAGTCGATCCCTTTCTCCGACTTTTAGGATAAAGCACTTTAAAACACTCCCATCTCCCCCACACAACTCATGATCTATATTCTCTCCACCTTTTTGTGCTAGATTTAGTAAGTAGTTCCACGGTCCCTGTGGATTCGATCTTTTTATTACTTGGCGATATTCCGTGCACTTGCGGAAGCACATCAACTTGTGGGCTTTGTTATTATAATTCTGGTTACGGAGTTTCTTTTATTTTGGACTTGTGGAGTTTATATTCTATTTTTGTTGTGAGTCATATCGGTATGCATTGAGATTTTCTTTTATACATTGTTGGTATGTTGGTTGTGGTTAGTATTTTATATACATGTGTTGGACTAGTGAGAGGCCATATGGGCCTATATCATAATGTACTAGGGATTTTGAATTGTTACAGGGGAGATACTGTCTGAATTTTTTGGACCAACAGTCTCTTGAGTCGTGACACCTAATAAGATATTCCTTATTTAAATTTTAAAACTTACCCCTTTCATTAATATGGTCTAAAATCAGTATTTAATTTTAAGCAAGGGTTGTTAGATTCTCTCCAAGTTCAACTTAAAATTAGACATGTTCGAACCATTGAGATATGATCTCACAATTAATGGATCGACTTTAACTTGAAGCATTAACTTATTGGACTGTCTCTTGTTATATTTGAGAGATTTCCTAAGGCAATCATCTTAAATAATATACTATTTATTAGATAAATAAAATCACTATTTGTGTGTGCATTATCTATGTCTTTGATTAGATCTTAAACTCAATTAATGAGGTCCAAAATATAATGCATAATATGAGTGAAATTATGATTGGATCACAATTAGTAAAAAATCTATAAATACATATCTAATAAAGTGTTATTTAGATGATTAAAAACCTAATTGTTAAATTTTAAATCAGCCACACAACTCCTCTCTAAAGTTGCCACCCAACCTCTTCTTCCTCACCATGTCGGCGCCTACTCCCCCTCTTGTGGAGTTGTTGCTGACAGCCAAAGAAGGTCTTAAAGCTCATCCTCCGGCCAATGATCTTCCCTTAGATCAGTACCCTCCCAAGGGTCGACCATCCCCGAGCCAAAGGAAGCTACAACCGGCGGTGGAAGCAGGGAACATGAGGAGAAGCAACGGTTGCTTCTCCACCGTAAGCTATCACTTCTTTCTTCCCTTTTCGATTATTGTTCTGATGGGCAATTGTTGTTGTTGGAACTTCCACGCCATTAGATTTTCTACCCCTTCTTGATAGCACGACCTTTGAACGGTGGTGTGATCACCTCTGTTCAATCTTATTTGTATCGTCAGATTGCTTTGAGCCGTCGGATATGAAATCAGACTGTAGGTCCTCTCTTGGATCAATTTTTTTCACTTCTTTGACTAGTATCAAAATGGAGACATGACACATGACTTAGGGAAGTCATCTCGAGGATATCTCGAAGCGCATACGAGTAGAGGCAACCTTACCCAAGGTTGATAATTGATATCGTTTCCACTTCGCGTCATCCAAAAGGTATAAATTATTTATGCTATTATCTATAATTATATTTTCATGTGTGTGTGCCCTCATGTGAGTTTTATGTATATATAATAATAAAATATTTATTACACTTTCACTGTATTTTTAAAAATATATAAATTTTAAAATACGCATATCGAAAATCCAACAATGTATCAGAGCCACTACGTATTTCAACATAGATTGTAGATCTTTATTTGACTTATTGTAGGTTGTCCAAAAATTATATTTTAGATATGTTAGGATATTTTAGATAAGAAAATAGTTTCCTAATCCGATATAGAAATTTTTAATGTTTGAAAAAGTCTCCGAATTTGTTGGAAAATTCAATTTTGAAAATTATTTCCTAATATGATTAAGAAAAACTAATTTTTAAATTATTTTCTAATTAAATTTAAAATTTTTAGATTTAAAAATATTTCATAATAATATATATGTAATTAGATTTAAAAATTATTTTCTAATCTAATAACAGAATTGTGATTTATGAAATTGAATTCTTTAACATATATATATGTCTGAAATTAATTTATAACAACAACGACATAACTTATGTCATAACGTATGTCATAAAATATGTATGATTAATGTATGTTATATAGAAATGCCATTATTATGTCATATAGATGCATATAAATAGTTTCTCTATATTGCATGTAAATGATGAGACCAAATAAGAAATCTTTAGTTTAAATTTTAAAGTTTACACCTTCCATTAATTTAGTCTAGAATAAGAGTTTAATTTTAAGCATGGGTTGTTAGACTCTCCCCATGCTCAACTTAAAATTAAATATGTTAAGACCATTGAGATATGATCTCACGATTAATGGGTCGGCATTAACTTGAAGTATTGACTTGTTGGACTCTATCCAAAGTTAATATGGATAGGGGTGAAGTCGGGTGATATACATATGATGTATATATGTTAATGAGTTAACAACCCGATGTTTATACTGTTGGTACAGGGAGCACCAGTCTGCCTCCAGGGTTTTGATGTTTGATAATATATCTATGTTTGATCAATTTGACCAAGGATTCATCCAAACAGGGCCTAATATTTGATGTGAGAAAAGTCTAGTCAGGTCAGTTTGACCAGATGACTAGCAAGTAGTACTAGTTAGTTGGACCAAGCAAAGAAGTCCTAATCAGTTGGACCGAGCAAGGAGAAGTCATAGTTGGAGGCTAGGCAGGAAAAATCCTAGTTGGAGGCTAGGTAGAAGTCCTAGTGAGTGAAGCTGGGCAGGAAGTCTTGGTGAGTGAAGTTGGGAAGGAAGTCTTGGTGAATGAAGCTGGGTAAGAAGTCCTACCTAGAGGTTAGGCAGGGGAAAGTCTATGTAGATCAAGGGTGATCGGGTGTTTGACAAGTGAGAAGTCTACTGAGTGACTACTCCTAATTAAAGGTTTGGCAAGGGAAAGTCTAAGCAGGTCAAGGTGATCGGATGTTTGGCAGGTGGGAAGTCTACTAAGTGACTAGTCCTAATCTGAGGTTAGGTAAGGGTAAGCCTAGTAAGTTAGACTTACAGGGTAAAACTAAGGTAAGTCTAGTAGGTTAGACAGATTATAGTTAGACTTAGGTTGCTTACTTATTTATATGCTAATCTTGCAGGAACTAGGAGCTGGAAGCAAGATTGAAGAAGCATGAGAGAAGCAAACAGAAGCAGTCGAACTAAACCCAGAGTTAATCCAGGTCAAACCTAGTTGAACTGGTTTCAAGTGCTCGGATCATACTCCGAGCGCTCGGACGATCTAGGTGCCCCTGGATGGTCCAAGCGCCCGGATCGAGAAGAATTGACCCCAATAAAGATCAATGAAATTGGATCAGGATTGGATCAGTCTGGAGCGCCTAGAAAGGGATCCGAGTGCCTGGAAGCGTCTTTATATGGCCTCTACGTCCAGCATCAGGGAACAATAAAAATTCTACTACTCTATCATCCTCGGGTGCCCAGAAGCGTCTTTATATGGCCTCTACGTTCAGCATCAGGGAACAACAAAAATTATACTATTGTATCATCCTATGGTGTTGTTAAACACGACCAAAGCCTTATTCGTGCAACTGAAGAAGTTTCAAGAAGAGTGCACTGTGCTGAGGACTTCTTGGTCGAGCTACACAAGTGTTTACTTTTTTATTCTTTCTTACTTTTGCATTTCACATTTTATATTATTTGGACTGTAAGATGAGTTTCTCTGTCTTTGAAAAAAGTTTTGAAAAGGAGACCATTAGTGGATGGTCGCCTCCCATATATAGGCATTGAACGTATAAACCCTGGGGGTTATGAACCAAATAAAATCCATGAGTTCTATGTTTGTTATCTAATATTCACTGCTAGTTTTTTGATAGAACATACAAACGACGATCGAGATTCACCCCCCCTCTCTCACACACACCAATCCTACAATTAATATCAAAGTAGGTTGGCTCTTGATCGGACTAACTACCACGGGAGTAAGAAGACAAAGATGGAGGGGAGCAAGATAATATTTTTAAAGTTCGTTTAAAATTGCATATTATTTGTTTTAAGTGTAGGGAGAGAGGATATCATAGAAACTAGTGTCCTGCTCATAAGACTCGGATGACACCACTGGCGGCAAAGGAGCAATTGATGCTCCTTGTCATCATCGTTGTTAACGACCGTCGCGTGCCATCGTAGCCGTCGCACGTCGTCACAACATTGCCAAATTTAATTGAGGTGAAGTTTCTTGCTTGATTCTTTTCGATCATCCTCGTGCATGATTAACTATTCTTTTTTTTCTTCTCTCTCTGCTTTCCTGGTAACGCCCTCTAAAGCAGATCCTCTTGCTAAATTCTATCTCTATCTTGATATAGCTTTCTAATGGGGGACAAGTTGATATAATTAGTATGAATTAACTATACCTCCTTAGCATGATATAACAAAGTAGATCATTTATCGTGCAAATTTATTTAAGAAATGCCTTACAAGTTTGATGTTGATTAAATTTAAAGTACCTGTATGTTAGAATAGGAAGTAGATTAAAAACTTTATTATAATTGTTGGTTTCCGTTGCAAGACATTTAGGTTTAATAATAAGTAAATGATGTCTTTATGTTATTTGTTAGAAATAATAAAGAGCATGTGTCTATTATTTTACTTGATCTCTTCATTGGCTTGCCCCTTTTCATATTCGATTTGTTATTGCTCTTTCAAAATAAAATTAATAATAAAACTTAAAGACGGATATCTGAAATTATTATGAGAAAATAAAGAGTAGTCGAATCTCATAAATAAATTATATTTAGGCAGTTCTTATAATTAAAACAAGTAATAAAATCATACAAGAAAGAGCATGATTCAATGCTCATAAGAAGTCATATAACTCCTCAACCAAATCAATAATGGAGTGAATATAACCCTCATGTTATAGAGCTTCAATTCTATTAGTTATACATGACATGAGATTAATTATATCAGAGTAATAATGAAATAACTCTTTATATATAGAGAGTTTTTTGCTTCCCAGTTTATAAAGAGCTTTCAGGTCTTTTTGCGCGTGCAAAAATTTCTACTAAATTGAGATAAAATTTTCTCATAGGGTCGATTGTAGTCGTTCACCCTATTCTTATGTGAGGCATCTCACGGGATATATTGCAGGTCGTCTATTCTATTTTCATGTGAGATATTTTTCGGGTGGATTATGGGTTGTTCACATGAGCTATGTATGTATAGATGCATACTTATGATGCAATTTCGTTATGAGTGGATTGCAGGTCGTTCACTCTATTATACAATGCATCTCTTTCAAGTGGATTACAGGTCACTCACTTTGATATTTTTCATCTATATGTGATGTGTTTGTATTAAGTGGAAGGCAAGTTGTTCACCTTTTCCTAAACAACACATTCTAGATGAGTAGATTATATGTTGTTTACTCATTCAAGAAATTATATTGAGTGATCAAATAAAATAAGACAATAATGGGAACGGATAATATTAATTAAAAGGAAAGAAAAGACGAATGACATGGAAATTATAAAAGATACATGATGTTGTTGATCTTTTTATTAATATTTTCATGCACGTCTTTCGTATCTCTACTATGCACTTTGTGCTCACTCTCCCTTTTCTTTGACTCCAGGTTAATTATTAAGATATATACAAAACATTAATAGAGTTATTCTAGAGGTATGCATATAGTCAGATTATTTAGTTTTACTCTGTATTTTGCTCTGACATTGTTACAGTTCACACGTGGCGAGTGAAGCTAGCATTGCGACAAGCCTAGTTCATGTGGGGCGTGATAATATGGTATTAGAGCCTAGGTTTAGGGGTGTGTCAGAGCATATAAAGTTAGAGTCACTCTATGCATATGTATGTTCCGGTTAAATCCTCAAGTTGACTTTATGCTCTCTTGGTGAGACATCTTGGGTTTATTTTATAATTACTAATTGAGGTCTCTATAATGGTTGAGCAAGTAGAGTTGATCAACTTCATTGTTATGAATGGGTTGCAATTGTAAATCGGTTAAATCAGACGTGTTTGGTTTTTTATTTTGAGGGCCAACATTTGATTTATGATTGATTTTATAGATGGGTCATGCATTCCTCTAATCTAGTAAAATGCATTATACTACTATTACTATCCTAGATTGTCTTGTGTATTTCTAGATTAAACATTTTATATGAATAAGTGTGATGTGGTTAGCACTTTGATGGAATGTTGTAGCCCTAGCTCTAGATTGAGTTCTTCCTCGAGAATTAACACAATCTTGATGAGCACTTCGATTGAATGATCGTAGCTTTGGCTCGATGAAATCGAAAGACTAAGAAATGTATACTCTTTGGATCAAGAAATCTTCTATAATAGATGCAATTTTGGTTGACACTTTGATCGGAGGATTATAACTTGGTTTAGAGAGGTTAAAATTTGATATATGATTTGGTCATATAGCAAGTTGATGAGCTAGGATTTTATAGTATTTTGTTGATTCATTTTGGGTTTTAGTGTGGACAATTAAATGTTTAATCAACATAATTTGATTGCATTTGTGGTATGTGGTATAATTGGATGATTGATATAATTTCTATAATTTTGATGGTTAATTTGATATTAATTAAGCTTAATTCTTTGTAGGACTCAAGTGGAGCCATGATCGAGCTAATTTGGACCGAGTCAAGTCAAAATTTATCAATTTGATAGACCTAAAACTTTGTGATCGAGATTGGAGTTTGATTGGAGCTGAAATTGGGCTAATTGGAGCTTAATTGGCTAAAGTGGGCTGAACTCCGGTTGACTCAGGTCGAACCAACTTAAATCAAGCCGGCTGTGAACAGTAGAATTCAAATCCCCGTTATAAAGAGGAATGAACAGTAACCGCGTCATTATTACTGTAGCATCTTCGTTCTCGCCGTTTTACACCTCTGTTTCTTAGATTTAGGGCATTGATCTTCGGTTTTTCTTCTTCCAAATTAATCTCCAGCTTCCAGAGAACAACTACAAGCTCAGTTTGTCAATTAATCACGGTCGGAAAGGCGCGGTGAGGGTTTTGCCAGCGTTTCTTTTCCGTCGTGAATTTCAGATGGTTTTTCTTCGATCCAACCTAATCGGAGCATTCGAGTCATTCAGAGGGGTTCTTTGAAGGATTTTGAAGGTTCCTGAACATTGCATTGAACGCAATTCGAAGGATTCCAGCTGAATCATCAAGTTTAGATCCGGCTCTGTTCGGTGTTTCGTAGAGGGTTTTTGCGTGCTGATCAGATCCAATCTAGATCAAATCGAACTGAGATTTGGAGCTATTTTTCTGGATTTCTAATAAATGTTATCAGATCTTGTGTGACGGCAAGATTGGAGTTGATTTTGAAGGGAAGATTCGAGTTCTGATTGCATTTCTGAATTCTGTTCTGTATTTTGTTTCTGATACTTGTTCTTTCTATTGAATTGGATTCGATCTGTTGAAATGTCTTGAATTCAGTTAATTTCGTGATTGCATTAGCTATTGTTGTTACTCTAGTATGCTTAGAAATTTTCATAGATTAAATCATTTAGCATTTAGTTCTTGAATTGTCTAATCTGATTTGGCACATTACTGTTTCGTATCAGTTAAGGTGTAGAGTATCAGTTTAATGAGCTTTGTTAGTTTCAGCAACAATTGAAGTTGGATATCAGTGCATTGAATTAGAGTAATGGATGCTTGTGTCCTACAATTGTCAGAGTTCATGGATTGCATTTCATTTAGCTTAATTTGTTCATATTGTTGTTCATTTCTTACATGGTCTTGGTTTATGAAGTTTAGTCATGTTTCATTAGTTTAAAGTGTGTGTTGAGTTTATCCATCAGTTCCTAACTTCTATTTCTTGCACTGCTGCTTTAAATTGAATCCATGTTTCTGAATTTTTACTTTTGAAATTGTTCAAGTTGCAATTGCTTGTTAAACCTTAGTTTGATTTCATGGTCTTGTTGTTTATGGTTGTTTTAGTTTCTTTCATTTAGTTCTAAGTTGCTCCTTGTTTTTTTGAATTCATGTTTCTTTTCATTTCCGTTGGAAAACACCAAAACCCCCATTTTATATAGAAAAACCCAAAAATAACGACATCTTAGCTTGATTCATGCAACTCTCTACTAGTCCTTGGAAAATACGACTCGTGGCCCCTGTATTACATTTACTTGTGAGTTAAGGGTTTTCGATTATAAATTTTAATTTGAGGCTCATTCGTGACACTAGATTTGGGCTGTATCAAATTTTAAAATTTGACAACCCTCGATTTGCAATGTGTCATGAGTAGGGTTGTAAATTAGAATTTATATTTTTATCGAAAACCCACGATAAATACAAGCAAGCAAGTATAGGGGTTTCGAGTCGTATTTTTCCAAAGCTAGTAGAAAATCGTTTAATTCGAGCTTGTGTCGTTCTTTTTGGAGTTTTCTAATGTAAATGGGGTTTTGGTGGTTTTGAAATGAAATGTAAATGAAAAATTGGCAAATAAATGAAAAAAACACAATTAACTAATCTAAAAATGAAACCCCTAAAACAAATGAAATCAAGGTATCAAGGTAAACCTAAAATGCAATTTGATGCAATGTAAAAGACTGAAACCCTACCCTAGTTATGCTCTTAAGCAATCATGGAAATTAAGGTTCAATTCTCTTCTAATTGAAATTGGTCAAATCCTTATGGAAACCAAACCCCTAATGCAAACTAACCGAATTAAATGGCTCATGCTGTGCAAAATAGGTTTCAAGATTTCAATAGGTGCAAGCTAGGAATTAAACACTACATTGAATTGAAACTAGTTAACTAACCTACAATGCAATCAAAATTTTTAAACAAAGCTAATTGTGCTATGATACTTCAACATGAATTTGGCACGGAGAGGTTTTTGTGGCACGGAACAGTAACAAGCAAAACTCAGAATTTCAGTAACCATTCGAAGGATTAAAACCAAGCTAATGAGGCTCTAAAACAAAGCAAAATCAAAACAAAACTAAAGCATTGAGCTAATAACCAAATGCACAAAGTTTGATTTGAACACAAACACAGAATCAAAGAAATTCAGAAACAAGCTATCAGAAACCGAAATCAGAAACAAAAAACTTAAACAGAATCATCCAGCCTCCCTTCTTCCACTTGCTTCTCCTTAGCTTGGTGTCAAACAAGCTATTGAATCCACTTGGAGTCTTCCACGTTGGTCTCTTGGGCGTTTACTCGTTGCCCGACATCTGAAAAGCGCCGGAAAAACCCTCTCCGAACGAAACAGTGCATTGCACGAGCTGGTTTAAGGTGGCAAATCTGAAATCCTCAGCTTCTTCTTGCTCCGATGGCGTTGCTGTTGATACAAGGGAGTTCCTAGATCCTAAGAGAACCCCTCCACGAACCTAGGACTCGGATTGTGCAGCAGCCCGCCGGAATCGTCGGAAACAGGGGTTGACCGCGCCGGAAAAACCCTCTCCGTCGCGCCCTTCCAGCCGCTGGAAAATACCCAATTGGCCGGCGTTGGACTCCTCAAGGACCAAGGATTGCAATGGTTTCAGTTTGGGTGGATGGGGCTGGCCTGGTTGGTACGGTGTGTAGCAGAGGATTGGCGTCGGGTGTTTGGGAAGACGGTGAACAGTGGCGCAGCCACTGTTCACCCGATTAAGGCTATGGTTTTATACCTTTGATTAATCATGTGATCCTGGCCGTCCGTTTCTGATCTGATGGTCTGAGCTTGATCTAGGCTTTAGGGTAGCTTAGGGTTTGAGAAAAATTCAGGGATTTTGATCGGGTTCGATCTAGGTCATGTCCTCCATGTTGGCTTAATCAATTTGGCAAATTTGACTCGATTTGACCGCGGTTGAGCTCGAGTTGGGTCCGATTTGAGCCCTAAAATCAATTAAAACCAAATTAATGCAAAAATTCACCATTAAATCATGAAAATTATATCAAGCCTCAAATCATGCAATATAGGATAAATACGAATGAATCGATTCATTTCATAATTTATTTTCATGTAAAAGCCCAAAAATAAATCGATTAAAAATTAATAAAACCCTAACTCATCAAATTTCCCCACACTTACCCTTGAGCGTCCCGCTCAAGTCAACAAAATAAACTAAAGTCGTACCCCCTCTAGATCATTCTCAATCATGATTAGAAACAATTAAAAGAGAATTAGTTCACTCAATTAAAATTTAATTTGAGTGAACTAATTTTGGAGAGTGGGGAGTTTAATTCAAGTCAAAGCATTCAAGAATCAGATTTTCATGAAGAAAT